>NW_018744143.1:1074199-1581866 GCF_001683475.1 Chenopodium quinoa | reverse complement strand
GAGCTGCATAATTCGAGAATTGCAAAGAATGAAGCAATGGAATATATTTGGGGATTTTTTTTTTATTTCATAGTGAAATTATAATCGTTTATTGATTTTTTTTTTTATTGATAATGTTTACTGAATTGTGACAAATCAATATATTGAGGTTTATAGAAATTAATTATGTAGTTAAAATTGTATTGCAATTTAGTTTTAACTTTGGGAAATATTGAAATAAGAACTGGGTATCCGGTCTTGGAACCAGTTCCTATCAGTTCCGCCACTACGGGACCCGGTTACAACCAGTTCCAGTGCTGGTTCCAAAATCTCGGACCCGGTTATAACTGGGTTTGATTCCGGGTTCATTAAAATTGACCGGGTATTCGATTTTGCTCACCCCTACCTGTAACCCATTTTTTCAACCTAAAACTATTTATATTACTCATTACCCGAACAAGATCAGAGCTAAAGTATCTAGAACACGAAAACTCAACCTTATCTAAACGACTAGATTGTCACCTTTAATCGCTAGCTAGTAGCTACCCATTTCCCTAAAGTTAAATTGTTGATGTAACTTCCAGGAAATATGTACGAAGCAGTAAATTGCATAGGCAAGTTGGGACAGAAGACTTTAAAGGTTGACTCTCCCAACAAAGTTAATAATTTAAGCTCATGTCTTCTACTAAAGTAGTAATAGAGTCCACTTTTTTTTTTTTCTTTTTTTTTCTTTTTTTAACTCAAAACTCAAATATTCTGCTTCTGTTCTTTCTCTCTCTTCCTCATCAACCCTTGGGAAGATACTGATCGTTTCCAATGATTGAATATCGTAAGTACTTTACCATTTTATTTTCTTTGCATTTTAATTTCTTATATATATTAATTAATTGTTAGTTATTTACTGTATTATTAATTTTGTTCGTTTTTATATTTCTGGAGTTTGAGATTTGATTCAATTGGTTTCCCATTTAAATTCTCTGCTATTTATGCCTGTTACGGTGTAACAGGCAATAAATTTTTTGCAAACTAGAGCAAATATTGATTGTTGCAACAGTTATAGGGAAAGCAAAATGTTATGAGCTAGCTGATGTAGCTAGTTTAGTTGGTAAAGTTTTCGAGGAATAATAGTAGTACAGACTACAAAGTATTAAATTATCTAAGTCTTACAGGAATATATCCGAGGCTAAACCCATCTTGATTTTAGTTTACAAGATGCTGGTTCTTGGAAGTTAATACATTGATTTAGCTGATTGTGAAATACTCCGGGTATGAACCATAAAAATAAAATAAAAGGAAGTGCAATTACTAACTTCGTTTCATATTATTTGCAACTCTGGAATATTTTATGTCTAAACACAAGAAATAAGAAATGTACAACAGTACAACTGTTCAGTTTACCCCTCCATCCGAAATTAAATGTCTGGGATAGTTGTAAGCTTGTAACTTTTATAGTTGTCAACCCTCCTAAGATAGTATTTGGATTTCTCTATATGCCACTATATGAAATGAATCATGAGGATTTCTCTAATTTTGGGATTATGAAATCTGATCTAAAGCATGGACTGGGGAATTTCTTAGTACATTCCTTTCTTTTGCAGTTAATGCAGTATACACAGCGCTGCTGCTGTTAATTACAGTAGTCTGTTTGCTAAGAGCAGAACGCTTGGACTTGAAAAAGATCTCAGATGGGATTGGTTCGTTTAAGGATGCATTGGACTTCATTGGCAGTTTACCATGGTGGATCCACTTCTACAACAATCTCAACGCCAACGTGCAAACACTCCATGAAAGAAGGGACTCGTTACATGTAAGACTAGATGATATGATAAAGCAGGTTGAAGATAAAGAGTTTCAGACAGGAAGGCGGAGAAAAAGAGAAGTTGATAATTGGATATCTTCTGCTGGAACCAAATGCAATGATGTACAAACGTTATTGCTACAAGATATGTTGAGAGAAACTAATTATTTCTGGAAGTTCCTATATCGAGCTTGGTTAGGTAATCTTGTTGAGAGACTGATTCGAGAGGTGGATGATATTTACAGTTTAGGAGTATTTGAAGAGGTACTATCTCCTGTTAGAGAACGAGTGGAATTCGTGGAAACACTGCTGGTGGGCAAGGCTGCAAATGAGAATAGAAGGAGAATTGTTACGTGGTTACGAAATGGAGTTACTAAAATTGGGGTGCATGGAATCAAAGGAATAGGAAAAACTGCTGTAATGAAAAACATTCATAATCAGCTGTTAGGATGTTATGAACATGTTTACTTCATTACAGTACCTGAAGATCAAAATGAATATAATCTGCAGGCTGCTATAGCGAAAGATTTAGGAATTGACTTGAAGGAAGAGGACTTGCCAAAAAGGGCAGCTTTTTTGCATCGAGCATTGCGACAAAGGAACTTTGTGCTGATATTAGATGGCTTGAAGAAATATCTCTCGGAAGATAAGGTAGGGATTCCGCTTGGTGCAGGAACAGGAAAAATGATCATCACTTCACGATCTCCTGATGTGTGTCGAAAAATTGGGTGCCAGAACAATATAATAACAATCGATCCACTTCCGTATGATGAAGCCTTGGATCTATTTAATCAGGTGCAACAAGCATTCGAGCTTAAGCCTCCAATAGAAAAAGTAGCCCAAAAAATTGTTGAGCAATGTAGGGGTGTGCCTCTCAAAATTGTCGAACAGGCAACAAATCTAAGAGGAGAAGATGACATTGATGCCTGGGAGAATTGTCTAAATGAGATGTTAAAAGCATATGAATGACGACACGTTACTTGTGTGTAAAGTTGAAAAGAAAGTTCATGCTTATGTTGATAGTAATAACACTATACTCTGATTCTTTGAAGTAGGTGTTATAAACGTTCATTTCAATTTAAGAGCAGTTGTGACCGAAATTTTATGAAATATTGAGGCGAGGTTGCAGTTATTTTAAGCATCTCTATCTCTTGTTCTCTTCTTTATCCATGTTTGTTCTGTTGCTGTAAAAATCCAAACTAGATAATAGTCGTGAAGGAATTTCTCAAACATTTTTAAAATTAGTGTTTTCTTATTCAATGTATGCATCTCAATACATCCTCAAATAGAACATTGGTTTAGAACAGGTAACAACTGCAAAGAGAATTAATGCATTAACTGTAGATAAATCTGTTCTTTTAGCCAACAAAATTCAACAAGTGCAACTTGATACCAAGGAAAAAATATCGAGCAGTTCCACAAATTTAGACGCTTGTTTGAAGCGAAAAAATGGAAAAGCAACTGCACTAGTTGCTTGGGCGGTCTTTGCAGGAAGGTTTTTTTTTTTTTGTCTTTGCAGGAAGTTATTACTGGTTCTTTCATGGGCATCCTTCCTGAGTTCACTGGAAGAAGCAGCGGCAGAAACCTCAAAAATGCAGTTCAGCTGTAAGAAAGGCATTGAAAGATGGTCTCAGCTGCTAACACCCATTACAATAGAAACTATAGGAGCTGAAATGTGCATGCATAATTCTAGGAGGTGATAATCAAGCAAAGGAAGTGGAATCGAAGCCTATCTACACCATTGCCTTGGTCTCCGGCCTCAACAGTGACCAAACTACCAACTCATAGGCATTGTTAAGAATTAATATTGTAGTTTCCCCCTTTTTTAATCACTCACAAGGTTTGGTAATTCTAGTGGACAATATGAAAGGTAAGGGACTGTCAGATTCTCAACACTCCAACATATGGTAAAATGAATGCTCACTAATATAAAATCTTTGTTTATATGAAAAAATAGCCATAACTCACTTGCTGAGGCTAAAAGATGAACCAATAGCAAGAAATAAGAAAGAAGGATTTAACTACGACATATTACCTTCTTCAATGCAGATACTCCCACATTCACAGGAGAGAGCATTCCAACTAGTATCAACAGCACCTATAATTTTCTCATGTAATACAGCTCCAGAACAAGCAATTATTCCACGATCAAGACCTTCCAAATACACTCCCCTTGAAAAGTCCAGTGGGCGTCCTCCTGCATCAGTGACCACACCACCAGCCTCTTGTACAATAAGCACACCAGCAGCATGATCCCATATCTTCTCTTTATAGCCAGCCGTAGCAAACCTCATATAAATTTCTGCATCTCCCCTAGCTATGGCTGCATACTTCACCATACTATATACACGCAAAGGCTTCTTCCTGGAAACAATTTAATAAATTGAAGCCATAAGGTTCAAATACAAACTGTAGAACTCAATGAATAAACAATGATGACATTAAAGTACGAGTTATCAGGGAGGTAACAAGCCTTTCATGTATGAACCAAGTTTAAGATTTACAAGTGTATTATTTAACTGCATCGATAAAATTGCCACCAAAGCATTCAAGTTTAAGAAGATTATTCTCATATATAGCAGAGAAAAAAAAAGTGCATATAATTACAGGACAAACGAAATAACACAAAAGAAAAATACAAACCAATCCTTAAAATACTAAGTTAAATGTGCGAGCAGGTTGAGAACACGCCTAATTTCATACTTCATATTATATATGGACATGTGATCTAGACAAATGATGTCTTAATATATTCATGACTTCACATTTCATGATTGATATGAGATTAACTTCACCTCAAGGCTTAAACAATGAGAACATCATCAGTGAAAATAGAGTATTCTTTGGTAGTCACACACACACACACAAACATTCAAATACACCCACCTAAGTCCTGCACTGTGAGCTACCCCTTCTGTGAAAGAATGACTGGTATTGGCTTTTTCCACTGGTTCACAAAATGTTGCAAGAGCTGGATCCTTAACGGAGGAAACTTGAATTTTTCTCGCAGATTCAAAGGATTTAAGCTTCAATTCTCCATGAATTAATGGCTGCATCCATGCCTTACCAGTGCCTCTCTTTGCATACATTACACAGCCCTTCTCCCACATATCAGGAGAGGCAGAGGACATTTCTGATGCGAGTTGATGATGGTGGTTCACTAGACCCTTCTTCACTGGGTAGTTGGGGCACCCCAGGACTCCAAGTATTACCCTTCCCTCCTCGATCAACGCTAGGGCAACCGCATACTGATTGCCACGTACAAAGCCCAGGGTTCCATCAACAGGGTCCAAAACCAATGTCTTCCTTTAGGACCACCAGAAGAGTTACATCGACCAATGGCTTCAAGCACTTGGTTGGGGGAAAGAGGAATATTTGAGACTTTAAGACCAAACCTAGGAGCTTCTGAGAAGCTTTCGTTCACTGTATTCACCACTGCCTGCAATAAGTCAGACTTTGAGAGAGTTTGTGCATCTTCCTCAGCAACAATGGACAAATTTTGGCTTCCGAAAGATTCTGACAGTATCTGGCTAACAACAGCTTGTACACTATAATCTGTTCATGCAGTAATGCCGATCTGTCATCAAATTCATGTGCACAAAGCATAACACGAATATAAAGTCAAATTTGAATGAATACACAATTGAAAAGGCTATCTATCAATTAACAAAACCAAAATAACTTAAAAATTAATTGCAAAAAAAGAAAAAAGAAAAAAAAAAACAAACAAACAAACAAAAAAAACTGACATTGAAACACCAATGCTGTTCAAGCAAAGGTAAGACAATCTTCAAAACTAAAAAATAATACTCCTATGATTTAGTGTTTAAATAAGCTAGTGGTAGAACATCTTTCCAAGCTATCAAATCCTTTTATATACACCCGGGTGCACCTCATTTGATTTTTTTTTTTTTTTTTTTTTTGCTCATTTTAAAATTTTATAATGAGCCAAAAATAAAAACTTTAAGTACACCTTGCACTCGGGTGTATAATTTTTTTTTTTTTTTACCAAGCTATAATTAAACCAGAAAAGTTCTAATTCTGATTCACGACTTGACACGACTACACGACAGGGCATACACAACATTACCCACAGTCATTTTATGAGTTGCCATTCTGTCCTTTTCGAAAGAAAGTAACCTCCAGAGACATAGATAGGACTTCTTTGAAAGGCCTCACTAGAGAGATACTTCAAAAAAAATTGTGAGTCTTACACTCCATTACATCACTTTCTTCGGCAGATTGTATTTCACTAATTGGCTAATCATGCAAAATTTTACCATGGAAAGTGAGAAATTAATAACAGCCTTCAAAGTTCAAACCTTTGTATAATTAATTAACACTTCAAACCATTATCATTTCTTAAGACACCCAAGTGTATGTATAACAGACATTCAATCTGAAGGTATTCGCATTGAGACACCATTATCAAATAATCAATACTAATGCAAGATTATCAAATTAGTAAGAAAAATGTAACCAAACCCTCCATTAAAGCAATCTAAAGGCATCCCATTTAAACACCATCATCAAATGAGCAATACTAATGCAATGCAACATAATCAAAACTATTTAATCAAACACTCCATTAAAGGGCACCCAAATTATCAAAAATAAAAATTATCAAAGCATAACAGCATCATACAAAATTTCATAATCAACCCACATTGCCATTAAAATCATAAAACCAAAACAATGCAAAAAAAAAAAAAAAAAAAAAACCCAGAAAACATTCGTACAATTGAAGCATACCCATCAAACAAAACACCTCATGCCAAAATTCATGAAACCCAAATCATAAAAACCAAAAAAATATAAATATAAATAAGTAAAGAGAATTACCAGCAACGGTGACAAGAGAATCATCATCTTTAGAATTGACCTGGGAAGCATTAGTGGAAAGCAAGCTATTCTGAACTCTCTGGCATAAAGCGCAAGCCAAATGAACAACTCGAACAGCAACATCCAATTCCTTGGAAAACAAAAACTCACCTTCCGCCATTTTTAGTCCAGGTTCATTCAAAATCGAGGAGAGAGAAAATGAGGAGATTGGGAGATGGAAATTAGAATTACATGGTATATTTATAATAATAAATAAAATAGATGGGATTTTAGAGCTTTTGAGAGGGTGGATGTTCCTGGTCCATTAATCTCTCTTCCATAAGAAAGGAATTTGTAACAGAGTTTTTGCGTTTTTGTTCTTTTTTTGGTTGGTTTTTGATTCGTAAATTGTACTCGTACAGTATTATTGAAAATCCAAAAGAATTGTTTCATATACACCTTCCGTTTGTTTGTGAGAGTGGCAAAGTGGCCTAACTCTTTAATTAGCTTTTGGCCAATGTCCGGTGTTATTGTTTATTTTTGGTAATTAGCTGATAGCTGATTGATATAACTACAGTAGTTGTTAGCTGGTTTGACTAGCTAGTTTTACAAAATTGTTTGGTAAATAGCTGTTAATTGTTAGTTGTTTTAATGTATTTAGCCAAAAAGCTAATTGTTCAATGAGTTCATTTCAAATAGCTTTTATAATGAGATTTTTGTAAAAGAGTTTTTTAAGCCCGAAAAGCTCTTTTAATAAGCTATTTACTAAACACCCAAATTAGCTTTTATAAATAGTCAAACCTCTAATATGGTATAATAAGCTAAAAGCTCTCCAAAAAACTCTTTACCAAACAAGGCCAATTATATGCCATGTCGCACTTATATTATGTTAGAGGTTTAACTCAATTAAAAACTTAAATTGATGGTTGAAGTTCAAAATTGATATAAACTCTTTGTCTTTTTCACTATTTATCTAATTGACTAGACTAATGTTTGTGATTTATACATAAGAATAAATATAATCTTGTGGGTACTTGTTGGAATCGCCTCAATAAATAGTTTATTAACATTCAATTGTTATAATATTTATTTATTGATAATTAAAGTTATTATCAATCAAAGATTTGCATTGGCATATATTCGCAAGAGAAACATTTTATTTATTTAAATACGGAGGGAGTAACATATATTTATATCCCAATGTATGATTGTGATTAGATATATACATGCATAAGTGAACATTAAATATTTAAAATTCATTATTAACTCTTTTTAATATGACTTAATTGACATATAATGTGTTGTTAGACTAGTGGTAAAACTTAAATTTAATTAACACGAGATCATGAGTACAAGTATCAATGTAAAAAAAAAAATGTTTATTGTTAATAGATGTATATCATGTAACTTTACAATTAATAATTATAACCTACAATATGAAAGATTCAATTTTTTGCCATAAAGTTAATATTAAACTATTTTGAAAATTTTATATGTAATCTTTGTTGCGACAATATATACTACGTAAATGGATTTACTGTGAGAACTGAGGGTGTTGAATTTTAATTGAACACGTAAAGTAACTAAGAAACGATGAAGTAAAGAAAACCAATTAAAACTTTAAACATATTCTAAAGAAGGCATTTAACGGAAAATAAAAGATCAAATTTTTATTCATACATTTCCCATAGGAAATGAGTACAACTTAACATGCTTAGAAACAAAGCCAAGTAATCCTAAATATATGTTTTGATTAGTTTAGGTAAGCACTCCTCAAAACTCCTTCAATTTCTCATCACATAAGACAGTAATATCCTGCAACTCTACAAAAGAAAAGCTTTTAATATATTTTCTTCTTTTTTTGAATGTGAATTCCACAATTTTTCTTCTTATTAATTCGATGATGATGTTCCTTTTTCAACTTGAGAAGCTTCTCCTCGTGCATTTCTTTTTGTTTTTTCCATAAACATTTTCTCCAATTCAAGAGCTTTCTCCCTTTGTTTTCTGTCATTTTTGGGATTAATTATGATAAGAGTTTTTGCCCATATTAACTAGACAATTCATATCTCTCTTACAAGGTCACTCACAATAATTTCAACTTTAGACATGGTTGCGTTGAGTGAAAGTGTTTTGAAGAAGGATGTGAATTGATTATAAATTAAACACATTAAGCTATTTATAGACCAAAAGTTGTTTGATATTTTAGAATTACTTTTTCTTATAAAAATATCTTTTGAAACCAATAGTATTGCTATTCACATTTTATTTTTTCATTAATGTAAAAAGTGACGGTTATAAAATACAAATTAATTAGTTTTCTAAATTATTGATTACTAAAGATATGAAAATCACCTTGGATTTCATATCAAAAATTTTTGATAGCATCCAGCATAAAATGATATGTACTATATAGTTGTGTTATCTTGGTTTATGATGACGTGGATCTCTAAGGCTCGCAAGCTATAATAACATTGGATCTTCGAATTTATACAAAAATTAAAAGGATAATACTCTAATTCTCGCAAGAATAGAGGGTCTCTTCCTAGTTGCAACTAGAAGATGATTACAAGTCGCAACAAGTGATGTTTTTGATTAACAATCAAACGAGCAACGCTCAAAGGAGTAATTCCCAAAACAAATCTCTCTATCACTCATATTCAAAATCATTATTGATATGCACCCATATTTATATGATGAAACATAAGATAGGAAATTAATAATCATATCCTAAAATAAGATAGAATATTAAGAATCCTAATCCTAATATGTTTCTTACCCATATTTGTAACCAACTATTAAATCTATCCTACCATAAATAAATTAAACAAATAAATATTCTAGTAACAAAAAGTCTTAAAGACTAAAAATAGGAAAAGTCCTTTCAAGTAAAAGGTAAAAACCCATAGGCAAAATTCCTAATAATTAATAATAGCTAAAAGATAGTGTAAGCTTTCTAAAAACTCCATGAATTTTTAAGAAAACCCATATTGGACTATTGCTCACGCATCATACTCCCCTTCTTCGAAAAAAATCCGCCTCGAATTTTCTCAAATCTTGAAACATGATAACGAAACCAACACGCCAAAATCCCGTAAGTGCCAAAAGGACCCACAAAACCTGAAAATCTGATACCATTATGATGTGGATCTCTCAAGACCTCACAAGGCTCGCAAGCTATAATAACATTAGATCTTCGAATTTTAGCAAGAACTAAAGAATTACACGAAAATTAATAGGATAGTACTCTAATTCTCGCAAGAATAGAGGGTCTCTTCCTAGTCGCAACAAGTGCTGTTTTTTATTAACAATCAAACGAGCAATGGTCAAAGGATTAATTTCCAAAACAAATCTCTCATCCATTCATATTCAAAATCATTATTGATATGCACCCATATTTATAGCGTGAAAACCATACAAACATAAGATAGCAAATTAATAATCATATCCTAAAATAACATAGAATATTAAGAATCCTAATCCTAATATATTTCATACTCATATTTGTATCAACTAGTAAATCTATCCTACCATAAATAAATTAAACAACTAAATATTCCAATAAGTAAAACTCTTAAAGCCTAAAAATAGGAAAAATCCTTTCAAGTAAAAGGTAAAAACCCATAGGCAAATTTCCTAATAATTGAGAGTGAGGGATAGCTTAAGTGGTTAAAGCTCTCCTCCCGGTTCCAGGTGATCCTGGGATCGATTCTCATCACCTGCCCTTGTGGCTCTCTAAACACCAAAAAAAAAAAAAAAACTAATAATCTAATATATATATACACACACACATATATATATATATATATGTGTGTGTGTGTGTGTGTGTGTGTGTGTGTGTGTGTGTGTGTGTGTGTGTGTGTGTTAAAGTAGGCATTTTTGGAGAGCGTTCGGAGCGCCACGTAAGAAATATACTTATTTCGACCAATAAGAAGAAAGATTTGTATTTTATTTTTGAGTTAAAAATTTATGTCACCACCTAGATAAAAGTAACAGGTTGGATTTGATATATCTAAAATTTTAATGCCACGTAGATTATAATCCACGAATTAAATTATTTTAATGAAAAAAATAAAGTAAAAATATAGGAAAAGATAAATTTATTAATTCAATACTACGAGTATAAGAAATCCAAAAAATATATTAAAAAATATTTAAATGATAAACGCTTATAATAAAGTTTGATACCTATCATTATAAGATAAATTTTGATAGTATTTATGATAAGAAATACAAATTGTTCGCTAATTATAATTAAATTAAAATTTGTGATACCTACCATTATAAATTGACACATCATACGACCTAAACAGAATTTCGTATCAATAAAAAACCCTATCAAGCGAATTTTGTGTTAGTAATTTTGTGTTAATTTTTGGTCATCAATGGCTGGATAATTTTTAGCTTAATTTTTTAAAATCCTATGTTTAAATTAGTATTTCTAATTATTACTTACATTGTATTAATTTAAGATACTCAACGATTATATGTTTATGTTTTATTTACTAAATGTTTTTTTACATGCAGATCTAACACATCATACGACACAAATAAAATTTCATATCAATACAAAACCCCATCAAGCGAATTTTATGTTAGTTTTAGGTCATCAATGTCCGAGTAATTTTTAAAATCTTATGTTACATTGTATTTATTTAGGATACTTAATGATTATTTGTTTATGTAATGGCATACGATTAGATGTTGTATACTTAATATATGGATGGCTTTGGTTATTTTTGGAGATGATGGAAAAATTCCAATACATAGATTTGATTTTATAGCGCAACAATTTTTCATTTATTGGTAAATATATTGATTTATTTTATATAAATGTAAAGATTTAATTTATATCAATTTCAGTTTGGCTAACATTTCACGGTTCAATTTATCCATTGATGTAGTAGGTTGGTTGTGGACGAGGTTGGTGATTCTATCGAAATAAAAGATATGGTAAAACAATGAATAATGATTTAGGATTTAAATTATTAAAAATTTATCATTTCACATTAAAGATTTTATATAGCGGAAAAAATATCATATTTCCAATTTATTTATATTTAATAAATTCATTATAAATTATAGTAAAAAAAAATATTAAACTTTTGTAATTTTGTCTAAAATTATTAAATACAAAAAATCAAATAATTAAAATCTTAGATGAAAAAACCGTGCATCGCACGGGCTTCCATCTAGTTAATAATAAAATTTTCAAAAAAACCCGTATTGGACTATTGCTCCCCCATCATATGAAATGAAATTGTATGTAATATCCTAGGTTAACACGAGCTAGTAGATAATGTCCTCTTTCGTCCTAACTCACAAGGATTTGTTTTGGTGAAAGACATAAATTCTATCCAAAAGGTCTTCATTAAGTTGATGAATCATCAATCCCCATATAAGAAAGTTTTCGTTCTCCTCAGCTTGCGATGTGGGAGCGCCATAGGCACATTCTCCTCTCCTTGTAAAAGTCTGTGTCCCGAAGGCATAACAGGTTACCAAATTTGGCCTTGGCTTTGATACCATTTCAACACCTTAATTAAGTGAACATGAATCGACTAGTAGATATAGTAAACTGAACTGCTTAACCATTAATCTTTTTTTTTTTTAATCTACAGTAAATTCACAATAGGCACTTAGAGGCTCAGAGCCTCAGAGCATATGTGATATGTCGTGTTTTGTGTATATTATTTGGCTTATTTTTAGTTAGTTTTGTTAGTTTAGTTGAGTATTTGAGTCCGTTTTGGTGTAATTTGGTTTAGTTTCGATGCTTTTATGCTTTTATGGGTAGTTTCCATTGTTTTTATCACAGCGAGAGTTGGGTATAAACGGATTTGAGTAAATCAATTTAGGGTTTGATTCTCAACACGAGAGTAGTTGGGTTTGATAATTGGGAAGTGAGAGTAATGTGTTTAATGTCTCTAATATGCATGATACCATGAGAATAGGATTGATTGTATGTTAGGGAAACCATTGATACTCAAGAGAGATCCTTGGTATTTATTAGGGTTTACTTTTCCCCGTTCGATTGAAATCGTATGTTAAGGGTAGAATTACAATTGCATCGATAATAGTTGTGGTGAAGCTAGATCTTGGATGTTTTTAATTGCTTGATTTAATCATCTTAATTAGTTTATTTTCGAATTTTTCCTATATTTTAGACCCTTAGTTATCGATTATACTTGATTTTTGCTTAGTAAAGATTTGAGTCTAATTAATTGTTTCTGAACCTTAGTCTCTTGGGATCCGACCCTTACTTGCCAGTCTACATTAGTATTGGTCTGTTAGGTTATTTTTTATAGGTACGCGACACGCCTACCAATATGATAAATATATGTGCAGTTATTTTTTTTTTTAGCAAAATCGTTATTTTTATCCCATTCAATTAACGAATTGTAGATGTAATGTAATAGACCTATCACAAATCAACATAAAGCTATGACATGGTCAGCTGGTTGTAATGTTGAACCATGATGTCATTTATTTGAGCCTGTTTTGATCATCTTTTGGCATTAGGAAGTGATTCTTTAGGGGAAATATCCATCTTAAAAGAGTTTTATATATAGTTACCTTGTTACATTATCAATAATAAGAGTTTTTCTTGTCCCGATTGCTAAAAAAAAAAAAAGAGAGTTATCCTCCTAGGTCCTTGCATGCATGTCACGGGATCGAATCTCACTTGATGGGGGTGGCTAAGGGAGTTAATGTTAATGGTTAAGACAGAGTAGCCCTTGAACATGTTTACCTCTTTGTTACGGAGATCAAAAGAGTAAGTTATTGAGACCGATCAAGGCTTAGACCAACAGCAATCAAGATTCTTCCAAGGAGGTCAAAGAATGTAATATCAAGCACGCCAAGGAGGATTTTTTCTAAAAAAGGATCAAGAATGTATGTCAACCTTTGTAGGTCGTCTTCCCTTTATGGATCATACAATATTATGTATGGTAATCGAAATATTTGAAATTTCGAATTGGACTTTGATCTCATAAGGAATTAAGAATGCAATATGAAAATTCAAATGAAAATAAAAATATGATTAAAAAATATTAAATCCAATTACATTATTGTCTTATTTTGTTAGGAAATAAACTAAACTTACCAAATACCAACAAGATTTGTTTTGGGAAAAGAAAAAGGTATAATGTATCTTTTATTTATTTCTATCTTTTACGCTTTCCTAGTTTGATGAGGGTTGTAATTAGGAAACTAGATAGATTTTAGGTATGTATAATCAATGTAGGATTATTTAAGCTTGGAGAACAAGTAAAATAAGAGGGGTTAGGCTTACTTGAAAATTAAGATGATTCATCAATGATGATTTATTGAGAAGGAAAATCATCAAACGAGTTACTGTCTTATTTTGTAGAAACTTAATAAAACAATATTTTGTTTGAGGGGAGGAAATCTAAATTTCCTCATAAACACTTGTCTCTTTTATTATTTGATTTATAAATAATAATAATAATTTAAATTTTAATAAACCAATATTTTGTTCGAGATGCACGGTTTTTTCATCTAAGATTTTTAATTATTTGATTTATTGTATCTAATAATTTCAGACAAAATTACAAAAGTTTGATATTTTTTTATTACTATAATTTATAATGAATTTATTAAATATAAATAAAATTTAAATATGATATTTTTTTCCGTTATATAAGTTCTTTAATGTGAAATGATAAATTTTTAATAATTTAAATCCTAAATCAATATTCATTGTTTTACCATATCTTTTATTTCGATATAGTCACCAACCTCGTCCACAATATAAAATCAACTTGATAAAAATGATACAATTTCATACATATATCTCAAGAAAAGATATTTTCCTATATACTCTAAGTTTTTTTTTTTTTATAATTATTTGATTTATTTTACAATATAATAATTTCAGACAAAAAAAAAAAAAAACAAAAACAAATAATAATTTAATTAAAATGATATTTCCAATTACAAAAGTATAATTTATTTTAATATAATTTATAATCAGACTCAATTTATTGTTGTTTTGTATTTTATTCGTTGTTGTTAGTTATATGACAATAATATGATATCTTTAAAAAAAAATTGTAAATATGATATTTCATTGATTACATATTAGGATAAAATTTTTAATGTGAAAAGATAATAATTTTTTATTTTTCAAATAATTTAAATCCTAAATCATTATTCGTTGCTTTTTACACTTGAAATTAAACTCTCAAATCTATATATCATTTTGTATATTTCTTGCGATCTCTTGATCTCTAACAAATTATTTGTCTTTTCAATTCCTTAGACATAAAATGTATAAAGAAGGTAAAGTTTTTTATTGCGTTATAAGTTTTAAATTTTTTTTATGCAAAAAACATCTTATTAATCGAGTATTTAGATAAAACCATTAATTTCATAAGATAAATTTTATTTTTTTTAATAATTTAAATCCTAATATCCCACGGTTTTTTATACATAAAATCTCATAAAAATAATTTTTGTAATTAGATCATACTCATAATATTTTTTATTACTTTGCTATTCTTTGTTAAGGATAATTTTTATTAATTTTATGTAATTTATTCCCCTAATAAATATTTTGATAAGAACATTAAAAATAATAGTTATTATTTGTAATATTTCGATGTAAAAAAATTTGTATAAAAAAAAATTTCGATAGGATCACCAACTTTGTTCACACCCATATCTCTTCCATCTAATAAAAGTGGATAAACAGAACATGTTAGCAAAAATAAAATTTATATAAAATTAATCTTTATAGTTTTATAAAATAAATTAAAATATTTACCAGAAAGTGAATAATTATTGTGAAATTAATCTAAAAATTGTAATTATACAAAATTAAATCTATGCATTGGAATTTTTTCATCGTCCCCAATCACCCAAACAATAGAATTTTGGAAAATTGAATCATTATTTTGTTGTTGCTGACAATGCGTGCGATATTGCTTCTTATTTGTAACGACTGAAAAGTATCTAATTGAGTAAACTTTTCCTTCAATCAATTTTGAACAAAATTGAAGAACAAAGTTTAATTTAATTGAGGCATGAACGTAATTACCCTGTAATTAAAAATAAAAAATTAAGTTAATTTTATGACTTAATTAAGCTACCTAAATCACAAAAAAATTGTTTTAATCATAAATTAATTGATAAAAACTAAAAAGTTCATTAAAAGATTTAATAAATGTAAACAATTTATAAAGATATAATACCTCCTCATCCAATAGGATCATCAGGCGAGAAACTCGTACTTTGATATTCCAAAGATTTTTGCTCGAATATAATTCTTTGATTAAATTAGATCTGCATGTAAAAACAAAATTCAGTAAAGAAAACATAAACATATAATCATTAATCCCAAATAAACACAATCTAAGCAATAATCACAAATATACATTTAAACATGGGTTTTAAAAATTAGGCTAAGAATTACCCAGCCATTGATGACCTAATAAAACTGACACCAAATTAATGACACAAAATTTGCTTGGTTTAGTTTTGTATTGATACGAAATTTTGTTGGTGTCATATGATGCGTCAATTTATAATGGTAAATATCACAAATTTTAATTTAATTATAATTATGGAATAATTTTTATTTCTTATCATAAACACTATCATAATTTATCTTATAATAGTAGGTATATAAATCCTATATCTAAAGATGATTATTTAAAAAGATAATTTTTAGTTTTTTAAATAACTTAAATCCTAATAAATCAAAATTCGTTGTTTTTACTTACGTGGAAAAATTTTAAATCTCATTCGTCACTTTTGTTTCGGTGGCAAACGAATTTTTTAATTCCAAAATAAAATAGAAATCTAAATTTTAATTGGTCGAAAATATAACTTTACTTATGTGGCGCGTCGAATGCTCTCCAAAAATGTCTACTTTATTATTAGATTAGATTTTGCTATTTATTTTATTTTGTGTTAAAGGGTGAGTTCCTAATTTGTTCCATTGCCAACATCTGTTATAACAAATTGGTATCAAGAGCTAGGTTGATGCATGGGGGATTTTGGGAATAAATACAAAGTAGAATTATTTAATGGGAAGACGAATTTTTTTTGTTATGGCAAAGTACGGTAAAGGTATCGAGATTTGTGGTCGAGACAATGGGTGAAGACATAGTTGGAGGTTTTGTAGTTTTGTCCTTTAAAAAATTACATGTAGGAGGGTTTATAGTTTTGTCCTTTAAAAAATTACATGGTGGAAGGTTTATTGTTTTGGCCTCAAAAAACTAATGATTGGTTGATGGTTTTCTTGTGACTTTTCCGGTGCATAAAATCACTAGTTGGAGTCTCCAAAAATGAACGAGGGAAATCACTTCATGGATGGAAGAAGATGTTCAAGTTCAAGGGGAGGCATTCGATCGCGGGTTGATCAAGTTGGAAGTCATGTTGGGTTTGAGGGGAGGTTTCTTAGGATGACAAGCACAACTAGAGGAAAAAGATCGTTGGTACATGTGGATGTTTAGACGTTTAGTAAGTTGAGTTTAAGGGAAGGTTTGTTAGGAAATAAACTAAACTTACCAAATACCAACAAGATTTGTTTTGGGAAAAGATATAATGTATTTTTTTATTTATTTCTATCTTTTATACTTTCCTAGTTTGATGTGGGTTGAAATTAGGAAACTAGATAGATTGTAGGTATGTATAATCAATATAGGATTATTTAGCCTTGGTGAGCAAGTAAAATATCGTAATTGATGTGAGTTTCTTAGTTAGCCTATATAAGAGGGGTTAGGCTAACTAGAAAATTAAGATGGTTCATCAATGATGATTTTCCTTGGGTTATTGTCTTATTTTGTAGGAACTTAATAAAACAATATTGGGGAGGAAATCAAAATTTCTTCATAAATATTTGTCTCTTTTATTATCGTATTTTGCTATTTATTATATATTGTGTTTGAGGGTGGGTTCCCAAATCATTCCATTGCTAACATCTGTTATAACATATTTTATATTCATATCTTATATAATTTTTTTTTTGCAAATATATACAATACATCTATTTGAACATTATTAAAAGGTTATGTCATTGCTATCCACTTATTAGCACGAGTATATTTTTGTTTTAAAATCAATTAAGCGAAGAAAAATAATAAAAACCCTACATTTAAAATTTAATCAGACAAAACAAATTAACATTTATTGATAGACTTCATTGTATACTTTCTTGTATTTCAGTTTGCACCATTTGCCTAAAGTCATCATCAATAGTCAATTGTAATTCGTCCAACTTTTTCTCTAGATATCTCTATCAATTAGAACTAAGTAGTAGTAAATTGTTGTTGCATTAATTCTATACATTATATATTATGACATTTATATTGGTAGGCTCCATCAGTCCATCACATTGCACTTTGCACTTTGCACTATACATCACTGAATTATCATTGTCTAACTTATTTTAAGCTATTTTTGTAAAAAAAGATATTATATATTTATTCTTATAATGTTCAATTTAAGCTTAGAACACCATTAATGATAGATAGACTTGTAACTCTTACTACTTGTATCGTATATATAGTTGTATAGTAATTTAATCATTCCTTTTCCTCTTTCTTCATGCCCTTTGATTAAAAACTAACCCTATTTTCTTTCATATAAATGTTAGAGCATGCATCATCAATCAACGATATATACTCTTGTTCAATTAGTCATTTGCCTTCTAAGGTGTTGAGAATAGTGATGAACCTAGCTCACAACATGGAAGTCCAGCTCGTCTTCAGCCCCAAATAGCCTAACAGAATTCTGTTATATTATAATTTCCAGTTGTATTTTCCTGCTTTGTTTTTTCTATTAAATGCTGACTATTTAAGTCATGCAAAGCTGTAATAAATTCATTGTAATTACTCTCAACTAATTCTCTCTGATTTTTTCTTCTTCTTCATTCGAAACCTTTGTACAAATTCTGAGTTTTAAGCTCTTTTAATGGCGAAAGTGAAGTTTTAACATGGTATCAGAGCAGGAATTTCGATCGGTTCTTCGTTGGTGATTTTGGATCGGAGTTCAAAGAAGCTTTCATTGGTGATTTTTCTTCAATTGGTTTGTTTTCTTTCGTCGCCATTTTTGAGTGTTTTGGTTTGGTTCTTTGATTCAAATTGTTTGAGATTGATTAGTTTGGAGTTTTTTTGGTTTGGTGGATTCGATTTGATTGACTGAGATAAGCGTTCTGTGTTTTTTGAGTTTTGCCTTCTGGAATTATTTGGAGATTGTTTGGATATTCTTCGATTGAGATTTATTGCATGTAATTGTTTTCGATTTTCTTAGATAAATTGATTGGTTGATTGAAGTTTTGGTGAATTGATTTCTTGAAATTAGATAAATTGGTTGAAGTTCTTGATTGATTGGAAATTTTTTGATGAAGTAATTGATTGAATATGGATGAAGATCAAAGTTTTGATAGTCAGAATAGGTCTTTGGATCTCACTCAAGATCCTAGTACAGTATACTATATACATCCATCTGATAACAATATACACAAATTCATCTCTGAGGTTTTTGATGGTGAGAATTATACCTCTTGGAAAATATCAATGGTTATTGGTTTATCTACCAAAAATAAACTGAGTTTTGTTGATGGAAGCTTGAGTGTTCCATCATCTGTTGATTCTTCTTATAAGGCTTGGGTCAGATGTAATGATCTGGTTATTGGTTGGATATTGGGTGTTTTGGGACCAATAACAAAGAAGAGTGTATTCTTTTATAAAACTGCTGGAGAGATTTGGAAGAATTTAGAGGAAAGATATGGTCAAGTTTCTTTAACTGAACTATATGGTATTTAAGAAGAAATTACTACAGTTCATCAAGGAAATGAGGAGATAGCTGAATTCTTTGCTAAGATCAAATTTTTATTGGATCAGTTGGATGATGTCAATCCTATACCAGTGTGTACCTGTAGTGGTTGTGTTTGTAATGTTACTAGAAAATTTCTCAAAATACAACAAGATTACAGACTGCTGCAGTTCTTAATGAAGCTGAAAGATGAGTACAAGCTAGTCAGGAGTAACATTTTGATGATGCAGCCTCTTCCAACTCTACCTATGGCCTGCACGATGTTGTTACAGGAACAGAAACACAAGCAAATTAGTGAGCATACTACTACTCCTACAGAAGGGTTTGCTTTTGCAGTAGATATAAGAAGATTTTATGATAATAGAAATCATAACAATGGAAACAAAAATGGTAGTCAGTACAACAATAATAGAGGTGGTTATCAGGGAAATTTACGGGGAAATCAAGGAAGCTTTCAAGGAAGAAACATGTCAACCAATTTCAGAGGAAACAAGTCTAATTTTTTTTTGTGAGTTCTGTAAGATGACAGGTCATTTGGTTGATAGATGCTACAAACTTCATGGTTTTCCTAGTGAATCAAAGGTGAATAATGGACAAAAGAAATTTGCTAACATGGCTCATGCAAATAATGCAAGAAAATTTGTTGATAATGGTGATGATAGTGTTATTGCAACCTTGTCTAGAGATCAGTATACTCAGTACATGAACTTCTTGGAAAGTCCTAAGGATGCAACAGTTGCTGCAATCACTCAGGAGCAGAATAACTTCAGAGCAGCTTATTTTGCAGGTAAATTGTGTCTTCTTTCTGTTTTTGGTACTGGATAGATTGTTGATAGTGGGGCTACAGACCATATTTGTAGAGACTTAACCTTGTTTGATAGTTATAGAGCCTTAGGATCTGATGAGGACACTATTACTATACCTGATGGAAGAAAAGTGTTTATTTTCCATATAGTTTCTGTTACAGTTAGACAGGACATAGTGTTGAAAGATGTACTATTTGCCCCTGATTTTCAATTTAACCTAATATTTGTCCATAAACTCTGTAAGGACCTTCCATGCATTGTTAAGTTTACACCTGATTATTGTATTATACAAGGTCCCACCTTGACCAGGGAACTTGTTCTTGGTAACCAGAAATCAGGCTTGTATCTTGCAGATTGCAGTCCCATTGCAAGATCTCTTTAGGATAGTTTTCACCTAGCTTCTGCTGTAAGTAGTAGTAATTCAACTTCTGGTTGTACTTTGAATAATGATGCTAAGCTTTGGAATCTTAGGCTAGGATATTTACCTTTTGAAACAGACAAGTCTTGTTTTACCTAGTATAAATGTGAAAGACTGTGATGATAACATTTGTCAAATATGTCCTCAAGCTAGACAATGTAGAATACCTTTCTCTCATAGTCAAATAAAAACTTCTTTTCCTTTTGAGCTCATACATGTGGATATTTGGGGACCTCTTAGGTTTAAAACTCACAAAAATTGCTCTATGTTTTTTACTATTGTAGATGATTTTACTAGACACACTTGGATTCACTTATTGAATTTTAAAAATGATTATGTCAAGATTTTGATTGATTTTAATTGTCGTTTTTGCTGAGAATTAACATGGTTACAAAGTGAAATGCATTAGATCAGATAATGCCAAGGAATTGTGTGAAGGAAAAATAGCTGAGTTTTATCACGCTAAAGGGATTTTACATCAGACTAGTTGTAGTGATACACCTCAGCAAAATAGGGTTGTAGAAAGAAAGCATAAGCATCTTTTAGAAACAACTAGAGCCTTGTATATTCAATCTAAAGTACCACAAAAATACTGGGGTGAATGTGTTCTTACTGCTGCTCATATCATTAATAGGATGCCTTTGTCAGTTTTACATAATTTTTCTCCTTATCAGAAACTTTTTGATAGGCCACCTGATATTTCACATTTTAGATCTTTTGGCTGTCTATGTTAGTTTCTACTAACAAAGTGGGCAGGACAAAATTTGATCCAAGAGCAGATCCATGTGTTTTTATTGGATACTCACCTACACAAAAGGATACAGAGTTCTTTATTTAGGTGACAAACACATTTCGGTTACTAGAGATGTTCATTTTTATGAACAACATTTCCCTTTTCATGTTCTCAATACAGACAAACCTCCTTTTTAATTTTTTCTACCTAATGAAAACAACAATCATATTTTCATTGATCCTTTTGTAGACTGTACAGAAGGATATCCTGTTCATAAAACCACAACTAATATTAATTCCAGACAATCCACACCCAATCCTAATCCTAATTATTCTCCTATAAATATTTCTACTTCCTCTCATTTTTCTAATTCTTTTCCCTCTAGTTCAATGTCTAATTCTTTCAACACCACCAATTCTTCTTCTTTACCTTATCCAATCATTCCAAATTCAGAGATTACTGACATTCTAGACACATTACACTCTGAGCCAATTTTGGAGCAAAGACAATCTTCAAGACCAAGAGAGCCTCCTAAGTGGATGAAATATTATGTTTGTAAACTTCCCACCAAATCATCTTCTCATTGGTGTAACTTGGTTTTCTACTCTGACATACCTTGTTCTCATAAACCCTTGATAGCTCAGTCATCTTCTCTGTCTGAGCCAACTACATAAAAAGTTGTTGCCAAACATCCTGAGTGGATTTCTGCTACAAAAAAAGAGATAGAAGCCCTTGGAAAAGAATAAAACATGGGACATTGTTGATCTACCTCCTGGTAAGAAGGCTATTGGTTGCAAATGGGTCTTCAAGATCAAGCTTAGGGCAGATGGATCAATAGAAAGATACAAGGCCAGATTAGTTGCAAAGGGCTACACACAAAAGTTTGGTATTGATTATGAGGAGACTTTTTCCCCTATAGTCAAAATGACTACAATCAGATGTGTTACAGCTTTGGCAGCTTGCAAGAAATTGGATATGCATCAATTAGATGTAAATGATGCTTTTCTACATGGAGAACTCAATGAAGAAATATACATGACTCTTCCTGAAGAAATGAATGGTCTTCCTAGTAAGATCTGCAAGCTGAAGAAATCCTTATATGGCTTAAAACAAGCTTCCAGACAGTGGTTTGCTAGGTTGGTTGTTGAACTGAGAAAGCTTGGGTTCTCTCAGTCTCATAGTGATGCATCATTGTTTATAAAGAGAGTTGTTGGGAAGGTCATAATTGCAGCCATATATATGGATGATATTATCTTGACAGGGGATGGTGTTGATACAATATCTGATCTCAAGTTTCATTTAGACAAGATTTTCAGCATTAAAGACTTGGGAAAGCTAAGTTTTTTCCTGGGAATTGAGGTCAGTTATATGCCAGATGGTTTTCCCTTAACTCAAAAGAAGTTTACTCGAGAACTTTTGCTGAGTGTAATTTTCCTTTGAGAAAAAGTGCAGTTACTCCTTTGCCTCAACATCAAAAACTTGCAACTGATGATGGAGTGTTGCTTTCTGATGTTACTCTTTACAGAAGTTTGGTTGGAAAACTAAACTTCTTAACAAACACCAGGCCAGATCTTTCTTACAGTGTTCAGACTTTGAGCCAGTTCATGCAAAATCCAAGAACAACTCATATGGAAGCTCTTCAACATACTCTTAGATATGTGGCTCACACTACAGGACAAGGGATTTTGTTAAAAGGTTCTGATGCTCTTACTTTGCAGGCATTAATTGATTCCGATTGGGCATCATGCTCTGATTCCAGGAAAAGTATTTCTGGTTATGTGTTGCTACTTGGTTCTTCTCCCATCAGTTGGAAGTCCAAGAAACAACCAACAATGTCTAAATCATCCTCAGAATCAGAGTATAGGGCAATGGCCTCTGCTGCTGCTGAAGTTACTTGGGTAGTTAGGTTGCTGTCCGAACTTGGTGTTCTAATTTGCAACCTGTCACACTTCATTGTGACAACTAGTCTGCTGTTCATATAGCCAAGAACCCTGTCTTCCATGAGCGCACCAAGCACATAGACATTGATTGTCACTTTACTAGGGAAAGATTTCTTGAAGGGCTAATTCAGTTGACTTACTTGCCAACAAAATCACAGCTTGCTGATATTTTTACAAAGATCCTTCCTTTAGCTCAGTTTGCAGAGTTGTTGTCCAAGCTTGGCCTATTCATTCCACAGTCCAGCTTGCGGGGGGGGGGGGGGTGTTGAGAATAGTGATGAGCCCAGCTCACAGCATGGAAGTCCAGCTCGTCTTCAACCCAAAATAGCCTAACAGAATTCTATTATATTATAATTTCCAGCTGTATTTTCTTGCTTTGCTTTCTCTATTAAATGCTGACTATTTAAGTCATGCAAAGCTGTAATAAATTCATTGTAATTACCCTCAACTAATTCTCTTTGATTTTTCCTCCTTCTTCATCGAAACCTTTGTACAAATTCTTCTGAGTTCTAAGCTCTTTTAATGGTGAAAGTGAAGTTTTAACATAAAGTGTAATATTGTGTCCTGGTTACAGTTTCTTAAATACGCCTCAGGTATTAATTCATTATGTACAAAGTTAATTAATGACATAACATGTTACAATTCGATAAATTATTATGAATGTTAGGAACTATTTCTAGTTCCTGCTTAATTGGTTGTACAATAAACGTACGTGTCATCTTCGACAATGACATAATTAAGTTTGAATTAACAAGGATTTTCAATATATATGTTATCACATATATATATATATAAGGATTTTCAATATATATATATATATATATCTTGGAAGGAAAAATACTCGACTAAACCATGGGTTATTGCTCATCTTTTGTTTTGTACCTATAAAAAAAAAAATAATAAAAAATCGTGAAATTTATTATTTAAATTTTAATAACTTCGTGATTTCTTCAAAAAAAAAAAAAATAATAACTATGTGATCTTTTATCGAATGTCGAGGAGTCAATTTTTCAAATTCGTGGTTGGCCACCGTGGCGATGATCACCAACGGATCCTCGTGAGGGAACGTAATCCCCCGGCAGTCGGCGGCTGTGAACGTCATGTTCGGCACCGGCGACTGGGGAGATTGAATGTCAGCGTTGTTCACCTGGTGAGTCAAAGCTCTAAGGTGTCGCTTGTGCTCCCTCCGAGAGTATATTCCTCCCGAGATAACATTGATCGGAGGGAATTTCCCCTCCGGCTTTTTACTGTTTTTCCGGGGGAAGTCGAGGTCTTGCCGAGAGTCTTTTGCTGACTTCTCGGATTCTTTTTTCTCGCGGTGATCCGCGATGTATTTTTTCAAGTATCCCTTCCGGACCATGTCCTCTATCTGGTCCTTCGGTTGGATACACTCCTCAGTGTTGTGTCCCGAAGACTCATGGAACTCGCACCACTGATTTTTATTTTTTCGCTGATACCACTCTGGGAGTGGTCTCGGCTTTCGGTAACTCTGCTCTTCCTTCGTCACGCTGTAAATTTTGGCGCGTGGAAGAGAGAGCGGAGTGTAGGACTCGTATCTGCCTGTGTATGAGGCAGATCTTTCCTTCTTTGGGTCGCTGGCCGAAGATTGCTCCGAGGCCTTTGACTTTCCCTTTGACTTATGGCCTTGGCCTTCAGACAAGGGTATTTGTCTTTGTTTCCCTCCCCCAAATTGAGGTTGGGTTTTCGCTTTGTTCCATTCTTCGGCTCGGATGAACTTATCCGAGGCATTCAGAGCTTCCTCCAAGGTCTGCGGGGTATGCATGACCATGAAGTCTAGGAACTTTCCGGGCTGAAGGCCATTCTGCATCGCAAAAACGGCTAGCCCCTGGTCCAGCTGAGAGACGCTGGATGACTCGTTACTGAAACGGGTCAGATAGTCTCGGAGGCTTTCGGTTTCCCCCTGTTGCAGACTCATGAGTTCTGCAGTAGTCTTCTCTCGGGGGTTTGCCGTGGAAAACTTGCTCCTAAATTTGGAGGACAGATCATCCCACCCTGTTATGGAGCCTTGCTTTACTCCCTTGGAGATCCACGCTTGCGCGACCCCCTTGAGAGTGGTTGGGAAATATTTGCACCAAGTCGCTTCGGATCTGGGGCAAAGATGCATATGAGTCTCATACGAGGCCACATGATCCTTCGGATCCGAGGTCCCATCATATGTGATGTGCGACGGTATTTTAACCGTGGGCACGCGCTCTTCCAGTATACATTGCTCGAATGGTGAACTGGCGGGTAGCATAACGGCCTTGCCCTTGTTCCTGGCCGAAGGGACCGCGCTCCGCCCTCTTAGAGAGGTAGGAGTGGTTTTCGTCCCTGGCTGGGAAGTCTGGGCCTCGGCTGCAGGGAACGAGAGGCGACTGCGCACGCTCGATTCCTTGCCGCCGAGTCGGTCGAGGACGCTTCGGCGAACAGTCTCAGGTTCTCGGTGAGTAGATTCTGGCCGAGAAGCTGAGCTGCTGCTCTTATGCATTTCTGGTCGTGAGGATGAGGATCCTTTTAAAAATTGAGGGTTCTTTTTCCTCTCTTTTTCATTCTTCCAGGTATCCTCTTCCCACTCTTCCAGTTCCCGGAAGGAAGGAAGCTTCCCACCATCATGGTCTAACTTCCTCCGCTGATGCCGGGTATGCGGAGGAGTTCGATCACGAGGTAGTGGCATATTTTGTGCCCTCATCGCCTCCATGAGTACTGCCAGCGCTCTTGCCACCTCTTCCGAGCTGGGCCCCGTCAAAGGGGTCCTCGGCCGAGTATGGGAATGAGGGCGCACAGCCGATGGTTGGCTTTGGGGCACTGAATGTGTCCTATGATCGGACTCACCCCTGCTAGACCGAGAGTGACTCGGCCTATGATGAGAGTCATGAATTACGGGAGAAAGGGAATCCTCCTTATATGATCCTCCCCCCGAGCTGGCACCCTTGGGAGAGTTCCGGTCCGGCGAGGGTGATGGTGTAGGGATTTTAGGCTTTTCGCCCGCTCCTTGACGGAGGCTTTTGCTCTTGCGGTTCTTAGCCATTGCTACTAAGATAATTGCAAGATGATCTTGGTTAGAAATTTGGCTTAAAGATTTTTGAAAGTCTTCCCCACAGACGGCGCCAAATTGTTTCGGGTGAAAACAATGGGACCTTGCCGAAGGTCCGCTGAAACGGAGAAGACTGGATTCGGTCCAAGTTATGTTGGGCCGAAGGTTTCCTGCACAGTAAACACACGTAAACTAGCCTCGGGGGTGTTGCCGAGGAAGGCCCCTCCGATGCTAAAGTCAGTATAATGTGTAGAAAGAGAACACTATGCAAGAGAATTTGTTGCTTGAGGCTTTTTTTTGAGTATATGAGAATATATGAATCTATGAATGAATCTCTGAATATATGAATATTTATGGCTTTTATACCTCTTCATACATGGAGAAGTTGGGCCTTAGCCCAATTGGCTTGCTTTGAGGGCTGACCTTTGACTTTAACACAATTGGAGAGTTGAACCTTGACCTTGGGCTTTTAATTGGATCATTTAATGCCTAGGCCCAATTGGACTAAATTGGACCCAAACAGTACCTATAAAAAAAATAATAATAAAAAATCGTGAAATTTATTCTTTATTTAAATTTTAATAACTTCGTGATTTCTTCAAAAAAAAAAAAATAATAACTATGTGATCTTTTATCGAATGTCGAGGAGTCAATTTTTCAAATTCAACTAAGACCTCCAAACTTTTAATACTCGATCAACTTTTATTAACTCTCAAACATATTCTGGTATTCAATAACCTCCATAGTTCCACTACTAGAAAAATTTTATTAATAATAAAAATCGAAAATGTACCAAATTAATATACCTTGTCGTCCTTGTGCATAAACACAATAGCACAGATATGTTTTAGTCGTGATAAAACTTAGAGAAAAAGACTAGACTTTCATACAATTGTTACAAACCGCGATACCACCTAGCTTTATACAGTTGTAAGTTAAAAGGGTGACATTCAATTAATGTCTAAGTTGTTGTATTAATTGCTTCAGTAATGCTTCAACTTTTCTTTTCTTTTTTTCTGTTTTTTTTTTTTTTTTTTCCTTCCGAGAGTCGTACGATAAACTAGCTACAGTACAGAGATAGAGCTCCAAAGTGTTGAGGTCACGTGCCAGTTCCCGAGAGAGGAAACTGTTAACTGCAAACCCAAACTGAATTTGCCGCCAACAAGTTTTGTGCAGTTGCATCGACCTTCTTTCATTAATCATTTCACTAATGAAAAGATATGGCCAACTTGGCTAGTATTTCATTATTTCACTCTCTTTTTGTAATAAATTAATTATTTTCATGCAAACTTTGAAGCATAGTTAGCTGTTTTAGAGTGGTACTCGTATTATCTTTCTTTTTATGTCATCCTAATAAGATTATATGTAACATTCAAGTACAATGGGTTTATGAGCTTCTTTTAATATTTCATCATATATTATATGAGACGGAATTACAATAATTTATTGTAGTTCAAAATCAAGAGTTTTATGGGAGGTCTTGATGCACAATTGCACATATTGACCTATTAAAACTATGTTGTTATTAAGATTTGACCATAACATTCACACCTTCTAATGTTAACACGATATAATGTAAATATGTAATTATTGGATTCCCTACAAGACAATGAAGTAGGAAAATTCGTAATTGCTCTATATTCTACTCCTTGTGATTTTGCTTTGTTGCCTATCCTCTACTTTCTTCCTCTCTTTCAATTCCTTTGTCTACCTTACCATAGCTACCACCTATCCAAAATAGGATAGGGACATATGTAGTTTGGATTAACTTATCTTGTTTATCGATCAATTCTTAATCAGTTATTGTCAAAAATCACATGAAAATACTGAAAGTTTAACGATTTATGATCGTTAAATAAAGTCATTCGAATTAAAATAGGTCACTACAAAAGTATTTGTCATTTGTATTATACATGCACAATATTGGTCATATGAACATATATACTAGAAATTTGTACTTTGAGGCAAGTATAATTAAAAGTGAAAATTAAATTGGTTTACAACAACAAAGAAATTACATTTTCATGATAATAAGGAGGAAATTTGCATAATTCATTCTTCCTCTAGGTTAAGGAAACTTTCTAGATCATCTTTTTTATATATACATGTCCTATTTTGGGTTGTCTTTTCTCAAGGACCACCAAGAGGCCCAATTACATCATCAAACACCCTTGGATTCGTTCTACCCTTGTTTTAACATTAGGATTCAAGCTGACGGTTAAACCTTGTAATTGTATTTTGTAGTTACCTTCGGTAAAAGTAATATTTTTTTTTATATTCAAGTACAAAAAAAATAAAAACAAATTAAGAAGGAAATAAGTTAAACAGAGCTAATAAGTTAAATTCAGCAAAAATAAGTTAAATTCAGCAAAAATAAAACATCGAGATTAAAATCGACCTTCTAGAAGGTGTCATCATAGACTCATAGTTATCACAATCTATACCACTAGCTACACTACAATACCTCCTTGATACATTCTTATCTCCTCAAACTTCAAAACTAGATAAAGCTTACAAATTCTAATGGAAACTAATCTTGAATAGTTCATACATCTCATCAAACAAACTTTTACCTAGAATTATCATACATTATACCCCACGTCCCCACCCCCAAGGAGGTAACGTGATAATAACTCCTATAAATAAATGCTTTTTACTAGGACACTCCAAATATACAACCAAATTTACAGTAGTTTAATAAGCTAAAACAAAATACTAGTACAAGATAAAAGAGAGTAGCAAAAGAACTTGTACTTTATTTAACAAGTCATAAGAAAAATGGAGTTTTCATGTTTTTTAGTGGACCAAAAGAGGGAAATGCAAAGCCAAAGGCCGGTTGCGGGGATGTGTTCGCGGTGTGGTGCGGCGGCGAGAGTGGCGGATATGAAGACGGCCACCCGATTTTGTTTCGTCCCTTTCTATTTCAAGTATTGGAAAGCTATTATTTGCTCATTTTGTGGTGCCACCCTTAAATCTTATGGTAATTAACTTAAATTAATACTTGTAATATTCTCATGCATTTCATTTTAACTAATTAATGTTACGTAGTTTTTTTTCTTTTTATTTTTTGTATAATTTAATATATATCCTAATGTATTTGTTCTCTTTGTAATTTTAGAATAATCCTCATCTTGAAGTTTTAAGTGTGAATTGTACGTTAATTGCAAAATATTACTTTGTATTAGTTGTAGAGAAGAAATAAAATCATGAATTTAGATAGCCGAAATGGGATATGTAGCGCAGTAGCGTATTGATTGTACATGGTATTGTGGTTAATGTTGTATTGTGTTATAAACTTGATAGAGAATATACCAACTCAATTAAAAGTTTAAATTGATATTTGAAGTGTTTGAAATATTTTATATTCTATCTTCTTTTTGAGCGTTTAATGTTCTCATTTTTTGTTTTGGTTGGGGCCGGAGGGATAGGCCGGGTGGTAAAATCAAAATGAGAAGTATAGTCGATTAAAAAGAGAGATGTGGCCAATTGATTAAGGACGTCCATTCCCGTAACAAAAGGTCACTCAAATGTATGTACGAATTGAAGTATATTCTGCATGGGTACGGTTCAAAGAGCATATCATTTATATCAACAAATTAAATCAAACTTGCATTATTCAATTTGTTGTAGAGTTGTAGTGGCGAAGAATATACTTGTATGCTTCGTAATTTGGTACTTGTATTCATCTACACATAGCATATAATTTCAGCAAGTACTAAGCACAAATTATTAGCTAGGCGAACTTGTGTAGTTGTGTAAGCGAGCCAGGTTGGCGGAGGAAAGTCACAGGTCCACCTAGCACGGTAGTAAGATGTAGGCACGGTTCGGAAAGAGGTCAAAATCGCTCTAAATTTTTTTTAAAAAAAAAAAAAAAAAAAAACAAAAAAGACCGGTGAACAAAATACAGAGTAGCTTAAGGGATGGCACATCCACTTGGCAAGACATAAGTCATGACACAATACAACACGATACAACCTTCACGAATCATGCCACAACCTAGAGGCCATGGCATAGTCCTAACGACCCACTACCAATCTGCCACGCATGTGGTGAGTACCTGCTTTAAGTAAATATGAAGAGTACAATTCATGTTCATAAAAAAAATCCTAGGGATGAATTCTTTATCTCCTCTAATGTAGCCTAATTTAGAGCTTATGAAATATCTAGTAATGTATACAACATGATGCAATTCATAGTGCAGAACAAAGTATACTTAAAACTCCAAAATTTAGCATCCATACCAAAACTGTTAAGTTACCTTTATAGCATAATAAATGACACAATCCTCTCCTTTTAGGAAGGATTGCCAACAACCATCATAACTTCTACTACCAGAAAAGGGTTGTACATTTATTTTCAACAGAATGCTTATTTTCAAGAGAAAATAATTTCACTAAATAAGTACTTGTATTATAATTCCCTCTATTATTTCAGAGTAGTGTTTCTAGTATGATTGCTTTGTGGTACTCTATGTGTCTTTGAAAGATATACCCAAATTTTATTTTTTGTTCGTCCATTTGAATATTAATATTGCTCCATTTCAATTTCGTTGATATGGTTTTGACAATTTCTCTCTAATTTGTTGCTAATCCCACATGTTAATCTCCAAAAATATGTGCTCTCTCAATACAACTCTTGATAAAGTCAAATGTGAGAGTTGAAACTTGAAACAATATCAAGAGTGAAATATAGGGATCTAATGATAAACTCTCCTAGCGATTGGTCAAGGAGGGACCAAGGGAGTTAGTGATGTAGCAATATTTAAGATCCTATGTAACTTTGATTTCATTCTATATTTTAAATTACAATATGATCAAAATTGAACTTGTAGATTATATAAATGTATAAATAATGCAAGTAAAAAAGAATGAAATGACCATGTTGTCAAAGGTATAGTCAGTGTCGGGGCTAAAATTGCAAATTATTTATGGGATCCTGTTCAACTTTTCAAAATGGGGCCTTTTACTCAATAAATTTAATACCCAATTTTTATTTGATAAAAGAATTCATTACATCAGAAAATTCGTCAAAATTAAATTAAAATCCAAGAAATCACTTAAAAAGAGTAGCTCTTTTTGCATGTTTTGTAGCAAAATCATCGATGACATTCTCTATATCGACTTCATCTAAAAGATCAAATTCAATTGCCATCAAAACGAGTCCATTTAATCTTTCTTGTGACATGGTCTTCCTTAAGTACGATTTCAGCAACTTTAACTTTGAAAACTCCGTTCTGCAGAAGCAACAGTTGCAGGAATTGTTAATAATATCCTACATGCAGTTGTTGCATTTGGGAAGCAAGTATATCGTTTTAAAAAATTTAATAAATCAATATTGCTCTCATTTTCTCCTTGGGTTAAAACTCTCTAAACCATGTTAACTCAACAAATAAATCCTCTCCATCAACATCAGAAACCTCACCTTTCTTAAGAGCACTTTCAAAATTAAAACAACAAGATAAAAGTTTCTCATCATCCATTGCATGCAATTTATCAGAATTGAACAAAAAGCCAAAGATATTCTCATACGATTCATATTGTTCAAACCTTTTTTCCAATGATGCAATAGTTTTGATTAGGGGATTTTTATCCACCAATCACCGTCTGACAAGTGGACCAACCAGGTTCCGCCACGTGTCCTTCACGAAGGCCAACAGGAGCCTGCCACGTGTCAATCACAGATACGTCCTCTACGGACCAATTTAGACACGCCACGTGTCCACCCATGCCAAATGGGAAAACCGGCCATCAAGGCCCAATTTAGTCTAGAGGCCCGATCAGCCCTAGGTTTACCTTAAACCTAGAGAGTGGCACGCTTCTCAAGGCTATAAATACTCAATTAATCCTCATTAATTAAGGAGGGAAAAAAGTAATCAAGCAGAGAAGAACAGAGTTATTACGGAACATCAACAACCGGCGAATCTCGCTAACGACGCAGATTACCAACACTAAGCACTCTCACCTAGAGAGATCTCATTACTTTAATTTCTGTATTAATCACTCCTTAATCAGGTACTAACTTGACCGTTGGAGGCGGAGCTCTCAGGAGTCTCCGTTATTTTGCAGGTACAGGCGTCCGGTTCCAGTCTCGGAATTGTAACTCTCCCGCAGGACATCAGAAAACCCTGAAACATTTGGCGCCGTCTGTGGGGAGAGTACTTCAGAGATGGCATCCAAGTCTGTACCGACTCCAGAAGAGAGGCGTCCCCTAGACGACCCTCAAGTTCAGTCGGACCATGATACCGAAAGTGAATTTGAAGTTGAAACTCATACAGCTCCAGACGGGACCCTAAGGGCCCGACGTACCCGCCATACCGAAAGGAGAGAACGGGAGCATCTTCAAACAGGAAGCGAGCCAGCAGGCGCACCGCTTGCTCGGCAACAGCCGACTGATGGGTCTACTCCCATCACAAGGAACGAACTCATGACCTTCATGAGGGACTTCAAGGGAGAGATTCAAGAGTTGATCAACAAAAAACCGCCTGCTTCAGTCAAAGAGCAGTCGGCCAAGAAACCTTCCACTTCACTGAAGAGGAAGCCAGTTCAAGGGCGAGAGGCGACTCCCCATCCTAAATCCAAGAAACGGGAGCCACCTGCCCTTGATTTCACAAAACTCCGTTATCCTACGGGAAATAGGAAACCGGTTCGTCATATTCAGGCGGACGGGTCAAAGCAAACGTTCACAGATGCTCGGCTCCTGCTAGAGCAGAAGAAGAGTGACCGATTATCAGAGTCGGCTTCTACTTCAAATTTTCAAGACAGTTTGCGAAATGCCTCAATGAGGCATACTCAGTCGTACCATGAGAGTCAGTCAGGCGGCACCTCCCGTCAGTCCGGCTTTCATAGTGCCCAGGCGGTACCAAACTTACCATTTGTGCCGCAACAACAGTATTTTATGCAGCCACCTCCATTTGGTGGACCTGCAGCAAAAAACGTCCAACCTATGGACTGGCAGCTACGGCTGCTTAGACTTGGTGAACAGCCGTCGGCCTTCTCCAAGGAAATTACTGAAGCCGCTCAGCCGGCCAAAGTAAAAAATGTTCTAGTAGGCGCCTATGACGGCACTACTAACCCAGAAGACCATCTGATGGCATTCACCAACCTGATGTACCTTCAAGGGTTGGATGATCCCACTTGGTGCAAGTGTTTCCCAGCGACTCTCAAGGGAATTGCACAGCAATGGTTCGGCAACCTGCCGACTGGTTGTGTAAACAGCTTCAGGACGCTTGCTTACTTATTTGCCTCCAACTTCGCTATGAACATCCCTGCGAAGAAAACGACCCTTGATTTGGGAACAATTCAGCAGGGCGAGAAGGAGGGGCTTCGTTCTTACATCAGGCGGTTCAACCTGATGAGAATACAGATTCAAGGGTTACCGGATGAGGTAGCTTATACTGACTTTTTTAGAGGTCTCAAAGACGGGTCTACCTTTAAATTTGATTTAGTTCGAAAAAGGGTGGCGACTCTTCAAGAGGCCTTGATTGAAGCAGAAGCCTATATACAGGCGACTGATCTGTGTACGATAAAACAGTCGGACGGGAAGAGGTTCGACAAAAGAGAGGGACGACAGAAACAGTCGTCCAACAAAGATGAGAAAAGAAAAGAGGTCTGGGCGGCTGACTCCTCTAAACAGCCGACTCAGAAAAAGAAAAAAGAATTCAAACCATACTCCCCAAAGTATGTGTTTAACAAGGATAACCAGTTTATCCTAAAAGAAATAACGGGACGGTTCTCAATTGAGAAGCCGCTCCCCATGAAGGGTTCTGCAAGCAACCGGAACCAAGACAAAATCTGTGCTTATCATGATGACGTTGGTCATCACACCAATGACTGCATCAGTCTCATGCGGTACCTAGACCGCTTGGCTGATCAAGGTGATCTTGACACTTATGTCAAGAAATCTACGGGGAACACTTCCTCAAAAAAGCAGTCGGCCAAAAAGAATCAACAGGCCGATAGTTCCGATACAGATGATGCAGTCGTCTACACCATTGCAGGTGGCTTCTCAGGAGGCGGCCCCACTATTAGGGGCAACAAAGATAATATAAGGCGGTTAGATGTAAATTCCGTTCACCAAGAACGGCCTTCCAAATATACATTTCCTGAGATTGTCATCACTGAAGAGGATCTAGGAGGAATAAGGGGGCCGCATGACGACCCTCTCGTTATTGAATGTAAAGTGGCCAACCAGAGAGTTGGCCGAATCCTCATAGATACCGGGAGCTCCTCAGATCTCATCAGCAGCAAATGTCTGTCAAAACTGAAATATCAGACGGACTGCATACATCCGGCCTCCCACCCTTTAATAGGGTTTGGAGGAGGAGTCGTCCACCCACTGGGACGAGTAGATCTACCCATTCGCCTGGGCGAAAAAGGGGAAGGACGACACATGGTAGTCCGGTTCCTAGTGGTAGAGGAACTCTCGGCCTACAACATGATTCTGGGTCGACCAACCCTGAATAATTCCAAGGCTGTTATAATCCCGTCACTTATGCTGCTTAAGTTTGAAAGGGATAATGGAACAGTCGGCTCCCTAAGGGGAGATCAGAGGATGGCCCGAGAGTGCTATCTCTCGGATGTCAAGCCCACTGTTATGGCCACTGGGTCAAGTGGAGAAAAAACAGACCTTGACAATGTCAAGGAGAGAGCGCCTGTTCAAGAAACAGGCGACAAAAAGAGAAAGGCGTCCCACACAGAGTCCGCAAGAAAAGCAAGAAAATAGCAATCATTGGCAGAGGAGCGGCCGGATGAGTTCCGCCCTCAGCCGGCTGGTGAGCATGCGGACCTGATATTAGACGACTCCCGTCCTGACCGAACAGTCAAAGTTGGGACGACTGCTCTGAGAAACCTTGGTGACGACTTTCACAACCTGTTGAAAGAATACAAGGACATCTTTGCATTTGAAGTCCATGAAATGCCAGGCATTAGTCCTGATCTGGCAGTACACAAACTCGCTGTGGATCCGAAAAAGAAGCCGGTACGGCAAAAGAAGCGGAACCATGGTGAAGAAAGAGGTCAGGCGGCAGCCGCCGAAGTCAAAAAATTACTTGATGCAGGGTTCATTCGGCAATGTTACTTCCCAGATTGGGTTGCAAATGTGGTGCTTGTTAAAAAGCCGAATGGCACCTGGCGAATGTGTGTAGACTACACAGACTTGAACAAGGCGTGCCCCAAAGACAGTTACCCTCTGCCTAAAATTGATAACCTGGTCGACTCAACAGCCGGCCATGCCTTGATGAGTTTTATGGACGCCTATTCTGGTTTCCATCAAATTCCCTTATGGAAGAAAGATCAGGAGAAGACGGCCTTCGTCACTGATCAGGGGTTATACTGTTACACGGTCATGCCGTTTGGTCTTAAGAATGCCCCGGCTACCTTCCAACGAATGATAAACACAGTGTTCTTTGATCAGATTGGGAGAAACGTCGAGGCATATATTGATGATATGATTGTCAAGACTAAACTTCAGAAAGATCATCTAACGGACCTCCGAGAAACTTTCGCCACACTCAGGCGGCACCAAGTCATGCTCAATCCCAAGAAATGTGTATTTGGAGTTGAGTCTGGGAAATTTCTCGGATTCCTTATCAATCAGAGAGGAATAGAGGCAAACCCTGAGAAGGTACAGGCGGTCATTGACATGCAGTCGCCTCGTACCGTCCGAGAGGTTCAGAAGTTAACAGGTTGTCTGGCGGCCTTGGGGAGATTCCTAAGCCGATCAGGCGACAAATGCCTATACTTTTTCCAGGCAATTAAGAAAAAGGCAAGGTTTGAATGGGGGCCGGATGCTGAGGCCGCCTTCCAGAAATTAAAGGTTCACTTGCATTCCTTGCCGAGGCTGGTCAGCCCTTTGCCCAAAGAAGATCTCTACATGTACCTGGCCGTCTCTGATCATGCGTTAAGCGCTGTGCTCCTAGCTGAAAGGGACGGCTGTCAGCTCCCGGTCTACTTTGTCAGTCACGTACTGAAAAATGCCGAGTTGAGGTATCCCCTAGTGGAGAAATTTGGTCTTGCACTCTTCATGGCTGTTAAAAAATTGAAGCCCTACTTTTTGGCACATGCAGTCGTCGTGTATACCGACCAACCAATCAAGCGGCCCCTTACCACCATGGAGTCGTCCGGACGAATGATCAAATGGGCCATAGAAATACAGAGCCTCGAAGTTACTTTCGAGCCTAGAAAAGCAGTGAAGGGGCAAGCCTTTGCTGACTTTATTGTAGAGATGACTCGTCCTCCTGACTCTCAAGTTCCAGACCAAGTCTGGAAGGTATATGTGGACGGAAGCTCTACTTCAAACGGTTGTGGAGCAGGCGTCGTATGTCAATCTCCAGAGGGCGACAGGTTCGAGTATGCTCTACGCTTCAGTTTTCAGGCTTCAAACAATGAGGCAGAATATGAAGCTTTACTAGCCGGGATCCGCATGTGCAAGGCGGCAGGGGCAAGAAAAATAGACGCCTGTTCTGATTCACAATTGATAGTGAGTCAGTACAATGGCGAATACGAAGCAACTCATCCGGCCATGATCAAGTATTTACAGGCGGTCCGACAAGCAGTCGGCTCCCTTGAGGATTTCCATCTGATCCAAGTGCCGAGATCAGAAAACAACCAAGCAGATGCACTTTCGAAATTAGCATCATCCGCCTCCTCCGATACTCCTCGAACTGTTTTTTGGGAAGTAATGGAGAAGAGAAGCATCGAGGAAAACCCTATTGGAATCCTAGACAGAAGCTCAACCTGGATGGATTCAATCAGGGCATATCTGACAAACGGTACACTACCGGATGATCCTCAACAGGCGGCAGCACTGAAAAAACGAGCCTCCTGTTTTGAAATGATACAGGGAGAACTTCACAAGAGGGGGTACCTTCAACCCTTCTTAAAGTGTGTTACTCCTGAAAAGGGACGAGAGATACTAGATGATCTTCACTCTGGTTTCTGTGCTTCCCATATAGGTGGTAGGATGCTTGCTCAAAGGGCAAGGCGGCAGGGCTACTTTTGGCCTACCTTGGAAGCAGATGCAATGGAGATGGTGAAAAAATGTGACAAGTGCCAAAGGTTTGGCAAATTAATTCACCGTCCGGCTACTGACCTCACTACCATTCACAGCCCACTACCGTTTGCTAAGTGGGGCATGGACATTCTGGGTCCATATACGCCTGCTACAGGCGGCAGAAGGTATATACTTGTTGCCGTTGACTACTTCACTAAATGGGTAGAGGCGGAGGCTGTAAAGGGAATCAAGACGAAAGATGTAATTTCATTCATTTGGAAAAACGTCATCACTCGGTTCGGGGTTCCCATGTCTATGGTTTTTGATAATGGTCCCCAATTTGAGACGCCTGTTCTCAAAAGCTGGTTGGGAGACCAAGGAATTGCACATTACTTTGCATCTGTCGGCCGTCCACAAGCAAACGGCCAGGTAGAAGCCTTTAATAAAATCATCTCAGACGGTCTCAAGAAAAAGATTGAACGAGCAGGCGGCCTATGGGCGGATGAACTACCACATGTTCTCTGGGCCATTAGGACGACTGAAAAAGGGGCGACTGGAGAAACTCCATTCCTCCTAACTTATGGTGCGGAAGCTGTTCTTCCAATAGAACACTACGAGCCGACTCTTCGAGTAATGCTATATGACGAAGAGGCAAACTGGGAAGCCATGCGCCTGGCATTAGACTCACTTCCTGAAAAGAGGGGCAATGCTGTCTTGCGCCATGAGATCTATCGCCTGAGAATGACTAGATCATACAACAAAAAAGTACACAGGCGTCCACTCAAAGTAGGGGACTTTGTACTTAGAAAAATGGAAGCAGTTGGTAGGGCTAATGAGTCTGGCAAACTAACTCCCAACTGGGAAGGACCCTACCGAATCTATGAGGAAGTCAGGGACGGTACCTACCGTCTGGAAACACCAGACGGACAACCGTTGCCTCGAACTTGGAATGTAGATAACCTTAAAAAGTATTTCTTCTGAAAGATGTAAAGTAAAGAGCTACTTAATAAAGTTTGCACTTACTATTCAATTTTTGTATTACGAGGAGCATGCCGTCTGTACCATTACAGTCGGCTACCCTCCATTGAGTTTTTCACTCTATCTTACGAGGAGCATGCCGTCTGTACCATTACAGTCGGCTACCCTCCATTGAGTTTTTCACTCTATCTTCTGAGGGGCATGCCGTCTGTACCTTTACAGTCTGTTACTCTCCATTGAGTTTTTCACTCTATCTTCTGAGGGGCATGCCGTCTGTTCCTTTACAGTCGGCTACTCTCCATTGAGTATTTACTCAAACACTTAGCTAAAAATATTAGGGCCTGGCCGACCCTGTGCCTAACAGGCGGCTACCCTTCTTTCACTTAGCACTTACGTTCACCAAGAACTTACCAAGGCCACCGGCCGAATGATCAGACCAGGCGCCAAGCCACCTGATCAAATCTACAAAACTAATACGACCTGTCCCAACATCATAGCAGGCGTCCGACGGCATCCCTCCGGATGAAATTCGTCGCAGAGAGCAGCTCCCTTTTGGGTGGAACATTGTTCTATAAACTAATTACACGGCACCTATACGACTGTCCCCAAGGGCAACCACGTAGCCGTTTTTGAGACAAGGATAACTCTATCACTAACCAAACCAGTGGTAGCAGTTGACATCTGAGTCAGATGACCGCCTGTATTACTTGGGATAAATGCAGGGGTACCCTTGAGTTAATAGCCAACAAACATTAGCGAATCAAGGGGTCTAGCCGGCCTACGCCGCCTGGTACCTCTACTTCTCAAACAAAAGTGACGGCGACTGAGTAACTCCAACGTTAACTCATAGTCACTCCTTCAAATTTGGTATGGAATCTAAAAAGTTTGAGTCGTCCACCTGTTTTAAACAAACAAGGGCACTCGAACCCCTATTCCTACTAAGTAACCTATTGAGTTAATAGCCAACAAACATTGGCGAATCAAGGGGTCTAGCCGGCCTACGCCGCCTGGTACCTCTACTACTCAATCTAGATTGTGACGAAGACTAAGTAACTCCTATGTTAACTTAATAGTCACTCAAACTTAGTATGGAGCCTAAAAGGTATGAGTCGTCCACTTGTTTTTAATAAACAAAGGCTCTCAACCAATACTCTTGCTAGGTTAACAAATTACGAGTTAAAAGCCGACATTGGCAATAAAGGGAAACAACCGGTACCCGCCGCTTGTTTTCCTACTTAATTCCTTGGCGACTAGGTAATTCTATTTACTTGGTCAGACAAATTGAATAAATAGTTCGAATACCGATTGAATAAATGGCCGACTGATCATCTACCCTGGAAACAGACCACCAGTCGTCCAGGGGCATAGGCGGCATACTTACTATTCGTACCTGTCTTAACGTTCGGCCATACACAACAGTCGGTCTAGTGAACAAATTAAAAATACTTAGACAAATTTGAACCAAAACAAAAATTTGATAAATGAGCCGGCCATTAAAGACCAGCAGAATATTCAAAACCCCGGCCCCCTGGCCGGGTAATTACAAAGCAAACGGCAAAAATACTAAAAGCTTAAGTAGGGGGCAGTTCAGTATCAGCAGCTGCCGCCTGGTCAGCACTCTTCTTGCTGGACTCGGCTTTAGCTGCACCCTCTTTTGATGCCTTACCCCCAAGTGGCACAAGCGCCACAACCGGCTCTTCCTCCTCCAACGCACCGTCCAACGCCTCTTCTTCAGCAGCCGCCAGGATCTGTTGATTATATATTTCCGAACACTGGCGGTACGTTCTTTCCCATGAGGCAAAGTCGGCACTGGGGAACAGTCGTTCCCAGGTCATGCGCTGGATTTGAGCGGAGTCTTCCACCATCTCCCGGACGAGCTCTTGTTTCTCTTGCTCGGCCTTATCCGAGAGCTCTTGGGTAAGACTCTTCTCTTGGTTCACCAGGCGTTCTTTTACGTTGGCCAAAGATTTCTCCATGGCTTCGTAAGAGTGCATTTTTTGGCGAAGAGATTTCAGCTCGGCCTTAAGGTTTGTGACGGTCGCCTCCAGCTCGTCAACCTTCTTTTGGGCCGCCTCTAACTGAGCCCGAACAGCGGCGGTAGCCTGCGCCTGATAATAAAGAAGATCAATGGTCAGTACTTCATTTTGGGCAATTTGAAACATTGCCTTATCACAGCTGGAGGCGGCCATAGCCTTTGCGGCCTTTACCTCTTTGTTTTTCCGATCAATCGGCTTGCGAAGGCTGTTGACTCGGAGCAGGGCCTAAGTACAAAGAAAAACAGGCGTCAGTTTCCATACAAAAAAGATAACAGGCGTCCCGGAACTCAAAAGCTCAAAAATATGCTAAGTATACCTCAGCAAGGACCCCTGAAATCCCATCAAGGTCAAGGGTGCCGGCACCCCTGACCGCCTCCCTGTCAGATGGAGGAACTACTTTAACCATAGACTTGGCTACCTCAACCAAGTCAAGTCCCTGGGGGCCGGCTGCATTAAGCGAAAAAAAAAAAAAAAAAAAAAAAAAAAAAAACAAGTTAGACCTAGTCAAGAAGGAAGCAAGGGTGGGTTTTTACAAGTGAGTGTCCATACATCTAGGCGGCCCCGCCTGGGTTTTTGAAGAAGTGGCCGGCTGCTTCTCAGCCGCCACTGTTTTCCTGGAAGACCCAGGAGAGCTTGCAACAGTCGTCCTCCGGGCCTTGGGGTCCGGCTGTTGCAAGGAAGAAGCCCTTGGAGTACCAGACTGAAAACAAAAAGAGTTAGTATATGCATAAGACAACTAAAAGAGGAAGTGTTTTCGAAGCTTACCAAGGGTGCCTCCTTGTTAGGGGAGTCGGCATACGACTGTTTCATGAGCGAGGCCCGCAATATGGCCGCTGCAGTCTTGGATGCTGTTATTTTACTCATGGCGTCAGCTGCAAGAAATAAACAGCAAAGTTAGTAAAAATCCCAAGTAAACAAGGCGTGAAAAAACAGAGTATTTGTCAGGCCGGCTACCTCTAGAGCACCGACTGCTGAGGCCACAGGCGGCCAAAAAGTACTCGTCATAGAGCCACTTGAAGCTCGGGACGCAGTTTAGGGGTACTTGCTCTCGTACCCCTGAAGTAGAGTTCACCCTAGTCTCTACTTTGAAGAGTCCTTTGTCTAGGATCTCTTTTTTAGCCTTTGGGGGAACAGGCGGCATGCTGCGGCCGCCTGCGAGAAGAGGCGGATCCCTATTCCACTTGTTAAAGCGTTTGTTCAGCTCCGTGTCTGAACCCTCGATAATAAGGAAGGTGTTCCGCCAATCCTTCCATTTGTTCGCCTTACCTCTCGTCATGAGGTAACCCCTATGGCTTGTTAGTTGGTACCAGCCGGTACCTCCCGACTTAGGGGTCCGGCTGAGATAGTTCATGTGGGCGAAAGCCTCAAAGCTTGGCTCCACCCCGTACATTTCGCACCCGGCCACATAGCCGAGTACGTTTACCCAAGAGTTGGGGGCTAACTGCCATAACCCCAGATCATACCCATCTAAAATCCGCTGAACAGCCGGATGTAATGGGAAGCGCAGTCCAGCTTTGATGGCCGCCACATAGCAGCCAAAGCAGCCGTCACCATAGCTGGTACCAGCCGGCCAGACGACAGTGTCTTCTGGATCCGGCACAAACAGTACAAATTCCGGGCCCATTTTGTGGTTAGCAATAAAGCTCGCCACGTTGTCTTGCATGGTTGCGATCCGGCCCCGGGGTACCATGCAGTAGTAGGGGGCGTTTTCCTCTCTGTAAGAGGCGGACGGCTCCGCCCAATTGTCCCCCTTCTCAACTGCGTGAGAAAGTCTCGCCTCTTGTAGGCGGCTATGTTTATCTTCTGAGCCTGGAGAACCGTGGCCAGAAGAGCTGGACTCGGACTCGTCCTCTGACGAGTCCGAAGAGGACGACTCCTCCCCTCTCCTAGAGGGGCCCGCCTCCTCTCCCTTAGAAGGAGCAGGAGGAAAATTAGACATGTCAACAGTAAGATGGGAAGGGAACACCTTGGCCCCTCTCTCAGAACTGTCGGCTTGACAGTCGCCTCGTTTCAATTCTACATCTGGCGCCTGGTCAGATGTTTCACTAAGGAGCACCCTTTGGGAGGAGCCGTCTGAGTTTGATATCATAGCAGTCTGTTTCGTTCTGGCCATCACGTTCTGCATAGACACAGATACATATCGGACTTTGTATAAAGGGCAAAGATGGGTCCAGAAAAGGGCAGGCGGCACTCCTAGTCCTAGATTCAGCCGTCCCCGGTGACCGGCTGATCACTAACTTAGGTCGTGTCGTGTGCTTCCATGGTGCCATTTCAAAAAATAAAAAGAAAATTAAGAGTAAGAGAACTGAGTTACCTGAACGAGTGACGGTTGATGAAGTCCTGGAAGTTCGGGTCAGTCGGCTTGTCAGAACAGGCGGTAGGCAGAAAAGGTCCGAAATGTCAGAGCAAGTTCAGGGGTCCGAATGTTCTCGCAAAGTTCTCAAATGTGAAAATGACCGAAGTCAGCACTTCCTTATATAGGCAAGGTGAGAAGGCGAAGGGTCGCTTCCAAATTCAAAATTTGGGCGGGAAAATCTCTCGGCCGTTTGCAAGGTGACACCTGTAACAGGCCGTCGCCTGTCACCGTGCGACACCTGTCACAGGCGACACGTGACCAGTCACGTGCCACCTGTGAGGGGCAAATGATTAGGGGATTTTTATCCACCAATCACCGTCTGACAAGTGGACCAACCAGGTTCCGCCACGTGTCCTTCACGAAGGCCAACAGGAGCCTGCCACGTGTCAATCACAGATACGTCCTCTACGGACCAATTTAGACACGCCACGTGTCCACCCATGCCAAATGGGAAAACCGGCCATCAAGGCCCAATTCAGTCTAGAGGCCCGATCAGCCCTAGGTTTACCTTAAACCTAGAGAGTGGCACGCTTCTCAAGGCTATAAATACTCAATTAATCCTCATTAATTAAGGAGGGAAAAAAGTAATCAAGCAGAGAAGAACAGAGTTATTACGGAACATCAACAACCGGCTAATCTCGCTAACGACGCAGATTACCAACACTAAGCACTCTCACCTAGAGAGATCTCATTACTTTAATTTCTGTATTAATCACTCCTTAATCAGGTACTAACTTGACCGTTGGAGGCGGAGCTCTCAGGAGTCTCCGTTATTTTGCAGGTACAGGCGTCCGGTTCCAGTCTCGGAATTGTAACTCTCCCGCAGGACATCAGAAAACCCTGAAACAAGTTTGATCCACAATGTATATAAAATATTGGATTCTAAATGATTCCTTAGGAGATAATAGTGTTTCATCACCATCTATTTCATCAAATTGTCTTTTTCTAAGTATTATACGTCTTTGAGGAAATATAGGATCGATTCCAATTTCAATAGCTAATTTTTTTTTTGCAATATCCATGGCCTTTGAAAAACCATTCTCTCTATATTTTTTAAAAAAGGAAATCAGTCCTTTAATCTCACTAATGGCAATATCAATCAGCATATCCTGGGATTGTAATTGTTTACTAACAAAGTTTACAACACATAAAATTTCATACCAAATGATTGTAGCAAGCAAAAATTCAAACTACCAAGCTCATTATTTGCTAAAGATCTAGCTTCACTTTGAAGTTTATGGTAATTGTCAGCATTAGCTACTTCAGCTACTTCAAGTAATGCTTCATGTATCTCAATTATTTGAAATCTAATTGCTTTGATACTTTCAACACGACTTTTTATCGAGTGGCAGATAATGATTTAAGAGTTAAACCTTTAACATTTTCTTTTAAAATATGCCATCTCTTGGTAGAACTAACAAATATAGTATAAATGTGTTGGACTATTCGAAAGAGTTCCCTTGCTTTAGGTGAAGCATTTGCAATGTCACACAAAACTAAATTAAGACTATGACAGCCACATGGAGAATAAAAAGTTCTAGGATTCAAATCCAATAGTCTCTTTTGCACACCTTGATGTTTACCTTTCATGTTAGAACCATTATCATATCCTTGTCCCCTGATATTATCTATGTCAAGATCATGAGCTACTAACACATTTTCAGACACTTTAAACAATCCTAGACCAGTAGTATCATTAACTTGTAATAACTCAATGAAAAATTCTTTAACTTTATAAGAATTTGAACATTTATCAACACACCTTAAAATTAATGTCATTTGTTCTTGATGACTAGCATCAGGTGTATAATCCAACATCAACTTCTTTTATTTTTTTTTCATAATAGCATCATTGATTTTAGAAGCAAGTAAGAATACCAATTCATTCTGAATATCATGGCTAAGATAATGATGATGAATAATTCCATTCTCAATATGATGAACATGCTCAATAATCACAGGATCAAACTCAGCCAACATTTCAATCAGACCTAAAAAATTTCCATTGCTACTTTGATATAACCTTTCGTGTTCCCCACGAAATGCAAGGTTATTTTTACCAAGAAACTTCACAATAGCAATTATTCTAATTAATAATGACACTTTTCCAATACTCTTTTTCTTTTTGAAATTGGTCTTGGGCAACTTTGTCTATTGTTTCATGATTTTTCAATCTATTTCTTAGTTCACACCAAGCAGCCATGTTAAAAACGTGATCAACACTTGTTTCATGTTTTTTAAGTCTATGACTAATATGTGACCAATCATTATATCCTTCATTAACCAAATTGCCTTTTCCATGACCCTTTTGGAAGATTTTACAGCAAAAACAAAATACTTTGTCAATTTCTTAAAATAAACAAGCCAATCTCTATCATATGTTTCACCATTAGGCAAATATCTAACATACAAATTTGAAGTAAATCTCCTAGATACTTTGTCTTTAGGGCCTTTCACTATGGTTAAGTCTCTTTTAGGGCCATTGATAGCCAAAATATCAATCGATTTTTGATCAAGAGCTCCCCATATCCTTGGATGGAACATATATATCACGAGAAACAAAATCATTTTCTTCAACATTGTGAATATTATGGTCTGAATTTTCTTCCACATTTTGTTCAAAATCATCTACATTATTCAGATTCACATCTTCTCGCTCAACATTAATATTATTATCATCAACATTAACATTGGCATTATTCGCATCTACATTATCATTATCAACATTAACATTATCACCACCAACATTATTTTCATCTAACAACTCTGAGTCAATAAGATTTTCACTTGATTGTGGCACTTTAAAAAAAACCTTATCTAAAGCACCTTTTTGTGATTGAATGAATTGATCTTCCTTCTTTTTTTTTTTATTCCGTTTTTCATGTCCAGATGGATACTTTCGAAACATATTAAATACAATTGCACAAAATATTTGATAGAGAGGAAAAATATCACCAGAAATAGCTTATAATAAGCCAACGATTGAATTCGACAGATCCAAGATCGCTAATTGCTATGTATAATCAAATATTCTATCATCAATCTCTGTAATCTGTGTAAAAAAAAAAAAAAAAAAAACCCTATCAGTAATATAAAATAAAATTAAATGAGCAAATGAAAAAATAAACAACAAATTCCACAGTAAACTACACGAGCCATTTCAACTTCAACAAAATTCAATGGAATTATTAACCTCAAATTCAACAATAATGCACTAAAAATTCCCAAGAAAAAAAAGTAAATAAAAACAAAAAAATTAAACCTGTTAACCTGTTTTAAATTGCGGAAGCCTTCGTACACAGCAAGAGTCGAATCAAAAGTCTTCACCAATGACAAAAGCGTCGATTGTTCAACTTCTACTCCCACCCACAAAATTCAACAAAAAAAAATTAATAAAAATCAGAAAAATACACTTAAATTAAACAATAGGAAATAATTCAACATACCCAAATATTAAAATTTAACAAAAAGTCGTATCCGGTGTTGAATCCGAAGAGGTTTGTGATGAAATTTTTTCCGATTACTAGCTATAGCCTATACTCACAATACTTGCAAAGAATTTTGGAATTAAGATTATCTTAAAGATTTCTTTTTTATTTGTAAAATTGAAAGAGTGAATAAAATGCATATATAGGAAAATTTGGGAGATTAACAACGGTTTAATAATTAATTTCATCTTAAAATTGAAGATTTAACCGTTGAAATTATGAATTAATATGGGAAAAATAATTTTGGGAGATGAAAAAAATTGAAAATTAATTGAATAATTGAAGAAAATGAAGATAATAAAAGAAAGTAAATAAGAAATTATAGAGTTTTGGAAGATATAGAGTTTTTTTTGGGAATTAGAATGGTAGATTGAAAAAATTTTGGGAAGAAAGATATCTGAATTTTTGGGAAAAAATTTTGGGAATTAGAATGGGTTTGCTGGTTTGGGCGGAGGTTTCTAGAGGGAGGGTACATTCAATGTATTTGGAGGTTTCTAGAGGAATGGTACATTCAATGCCAGCTGTCCAGCTCCCAAAAAAATTAAAAAATTGTATCATGCATGGCTCGAACCCAAGATCTTGTATACACTACTCCAACTGCAATTTCACGATATTATACCAAACTTAATTACATATATTTAGATTTTGGAGCCCCTCAAATTTGGGTGCCCTGTTCTGTCGACCACCTCGCTCCGGCCCAGAATCGCCCCTGGGTATAGTAAATTAGTAATTAGTAAGTGAAGGACTTTAATTGACTAACCTCAATCGTCATGATGGTACAATATTTATGGCCAAATCATATATGAGTAACATATAGGAATACAATATACATAGACAAGTAGACAACATAGTACTCTATAATTCTTAGTGACAAATCAAACAAGAAGGAAATCTAACCTTGCCAAAAAGCCTAGTGGCCCAACCACATACACAAGCAACAATGCATAATTTTGCTTAAGAATCAGTGAATCTGTTGAAAAATAGACTTCTCAAATATCACCACATATAATGTCCTACATTGATTGAAGAAGAGAAAGTTAATCACTTTATAAGGCTAAGAGACTATGGTTTTGGGATGGAACCTCTTTTGAACTTGTGAAATGGACTCTCTCTTGGTTTGCGGATGCGGCCCACACCCGTATTTAACATGGTATCAGAGTCAGGCCCATGATTTGGGACCTTGAATGGATTTGAGTATATTGTCAGACCCATGGTTTGGAACCTTTAATGTATTAAGTATTCTGGGCCAAAATGAATTGAATCATGTGATCCTTGAGTTAAAGGGACCTTATATGGTGGGGGGGGGGTGTTAAAGTATATATCCTACCAAATAACACATCTAAGCGTCCCGCATTGATAAAAGTTGAGAGAGTCAAACAATTTATAAGGCTAAAGGACTACTCCTCCTATTGCCATATGATTTTGGGATAAAACCTCTTTTGGTCTTGTGAAATGGACTCTCTCTTGATTTGCAGGTGCGACCCAGACCCATATTTAACAGAATCAACGATGCATTCTTGAATTGTTTGCTTCATTTCCTTCTAATCTAGCATGCACGTACATTATTGTAATCGGACCCAAGTTTGGCCCAACTATGTCTCAAGCCCTTGTCCATATATGTTTTTTCTTTTTTTTTAACATACCAAAAATCATTTGTACTTTGGCTATTTTCTTGCATAGATTGCAAGAGGATTTCAATAGATTGACTCTCTTGATTTTACAAGTTCTAATCCCCACCCTAGGGATAGCGATTCTAAATGGATATCTGCAAATTTGATCCACCCGATATAAATAAATGGAAAAAAATCCGCGTTAAACGGATGAAGGGCGGGTGACGGATCGGGTCAGATTCGAGTGGGGCTCCATTACATCCGTCACCTGATCCGTCATCCGTTTATCACCCGACCCGTCATCCACCCGAATACATTTATGTATACATATAATTTATTTTTTTCAGATTTTTTTTAACCTTATAGTAGTACGTTTATATATTTCAAATTATTTCTAAAAATTATTAAATTTTTTTTTAAAAAAATATAAAAGGCCTCCCTAATTTCACAAACCCTAACCCAAATGTTCCTCTGTATCTTTACGCCACCCCCTTTCGCTCTCTCTATCCTCACTGTCTCACTAAAACTCCACTGAAAGATTTGAAACTCCACTAAAATACCATTGAAACTCAGTCCCTCACTCTCTTTCCTCACTGAAACTCCACTGAAGACCTTTAACTTTGTTCAAATTTTTGGGTTTTTCTTTCTATTTTAATTTAACAAAAGGAAAATGTTAGGATCTAAGTTTTGTTGGCTAAAGAAAAACGTTAGGGTTTATGTGAGGATTGAAACATGTTTTGTTCGTGATTTTATATTCTAATATTGTTGTAATTCATGATTTTGAATTGAGATTATTGCTATAGTTTGCTAAAGAAACACGCAAGTTCATGATTGGTTTTGTGATTATTGTTATAGTTTGGGATTTTGGAAGCTAATTAACGGTTTAATATTCAAGTTTAAAATTTGCTAAAAGATTTTTTTATAATATAAATATATAATGTATTAAATAGTTAGAATAGGAATCACCGCTAAGCATCCGATCCACTCGTTTCATCCGCGGATGACGGATGGATCGAATGCGGGTGATGGGTTTTGTGGGTAACGGGTGGAGCGGGTGGATGCGGGGGAAGCTCCCCTCGACCCAAATCCGATCCATTGTTCCTATCCTACCCCCTCAATAGCTCCACAACCTCCATTTGTTATATGATTACTCTCCTTTTGCAAGAGTTTTCAAATATTCTTACATGTCTTATGCAAAACTAAATTTAAGTGTATCGAAGAGTTTTATTTTTACTCATATGGCCGTGTAAAATATAATCATGAGAGTAATATTGAGGAATTAACAATATATACTTTTGATATACCTATACCAACTCAACCAAAAGGTTAAGGTAATGGTTGAAATCCAAAATCGGTTTGATAGAGTTATGAGAAAGAAAATGTTGAAAAGCTTGATTATATTGAAGAGTATACAAGACTATTTATAGTACATAAGTAAACATTATACTATGACTAGATACATTAGATTATATGTCTAGGTACAGGTAATAGTTGAAATCCAAAATCGGTTTAATAGAGTTATGAGAAAGAAAATGTTGAAAAGCTTGATTATATTGAAGAGTATACAAGACTATTTATAGTACAAAGTAAACATTATACTATGACTAGATACATTAGATTATATGTCTAGGTACATTAGACAATAAATAGGGAAATCTTTGACAAACAACCAAAATAAGTAAATCAAGGGATTACACAATAAACTAAAAACAGTAATTAATAATGATAATGATGATTTAGTCATTATTCTCCTTTACATGGATTATATACTCTATTATACCTCCTCACATGAGAATCCATTGGAGTTGAAGTGTGGATGTAGTATGAGTCCACCATACTCAGCTTTTAATATTACGCTTTAAAAGAAAAGGTGGATGAGATCGACTTCGTGATCTTTGTGTCACGTTTCCTCTTGAAACATTTTTATAGTTTTATCCAACTATTGACGATCGGTACATAAAAAAGGACGGAAGCAAGGAGTTAGAAACAAAAGAAAAAAAAATTAGTGTGTTATAAAGGCTAAACCACTCCCAAAGAGGAATTGGGTCCCAACAAAAGTTGTTACTCGTAACAAATACGATGACTGCATAATAGACTAGTTAACGTACCACATGCATGTTTGACTTAAAAAAATTATACTTAACAACATAATTTGAAAGGGAGATCCGAAATTAACTAAAAGATTAGACAATAAAACATTATATTCATGTTTAAGCCAAATCACATCGCACCGTTCGCCTTCATTCACGCTGTCTTGTCCTTATGTTTATTTTTTCACACTTTTGTCATACAGTACATACAGTACTTCACAACTTCATCACAGTCTTCATTCACATTAATGCTAATAAATATCATAATTCTTTCTCAAAAAAAATACTACGTACTTCTTATATTATAGATAGAAATTGAAAAGGATATTAAACAAATTGAATAGGATTGTAAGTGTTGATTTGTAAAATTTGGACATTTATTCGTGAGAAGGGCATCATACTAGACATACTATCATTAGTTCATTGTGTTAAACAACCAACTCAATCAAAAGCTTAAGTTGGTGGTTGAGGTCCAAGAATATGTTTTATACTCTATCACGCCCCCTCATACAAGAGTCAGTTGGGCTTGAAGAGTGGATGTAGTATGGGGCCTCCTCATACCATGTGACCTTTGTATCACGTTGGTTCTTGATACTATGTTAAAGGACCAACTCAACCTAAAGCTTAAACTAATGGTTGAGGCCCAATAATATATTTTATACTCTATCATGGTTCCGTTTTGCGTTTAATGTCTGGCTTTTTACAATTAGTGAAATGCAGAAATCTTATCCTAGTGATTAATGTAATTGTCCCTATTGCATGAGATGATTTAAATAAAAAGGGGTGCTCCGATATATCCTTTAGGAAACGTTTGGTTAGTGTATCTTTTGGATTGAAAACGGATTCGATTAAACCGATACCATTACCGTGTGTTTGGTTTGAAGGCATGATAATAATTACCATAACCTAAGGGTAATGGTTACCTCTCATTTGTTACCTCTCAAAAACTTGGGGTAACAAATACTCTTACCCTCCTCTTAACAAATACTCTTTCCATGGTTAAACCAAACAAATGAAAAGGTAATAGCTAAATGATTCATTTCTCCCCTCTTATTTGTTTCCTTTCCACTCCATTTCCATTTTCCAACCAAACGCCCCCTTAATTTGGACCTCAACAAAGATTAGCTTCATTATGTTTGGGGAAAAAAAGTATGTTATATCCTTAAGAGCTAGGTAGAACTAAATGATTTTGTTGGCCTAGATCACAACTTGCAAATTTTTATGTGTTTTTTGTTCCAAACTTTAGAATATGCCTTGAATATGTTTGCTTTTTTAAATGGCTATTATAGGGTCTCGTTATATGTTATGTGACTATGTGAGCTACGATTTTTTGTTATTGGGCTTATTTTTTTACCTATTTCATTTTATGTTAGTATTTATTACTCCGTATATAAACTGCATAAGGGTTTTTCAATTATTATAGTAGTATAATTTATAATTTGTATTTGTCTCAATTTGGTATTATATCTCTTTGTAATAAAGAGATTGAATTAATCAATCTCTATTTATTCTAATTATGTCTAGTTGAATTGTTAATAATATAAGGTTTTTGCTATTTGTTTATGTTTTTTATTACAATTTGATGATTGATTTTGGATTATTCCTCACAACAACTGATAAAGATAAACAATTCTCATTAGGGTATGCAATCACGTACAAGTACATAGTATGTACTTTGTATCATTTTTGACTTGATTGTGTATAATTATTTCAACTTGACTTGATTGTATTTTCCATTGACTCAGAAGAAATCAAAGAAAATAAATTTCATAAAATTTGGAAAAGTAACTTTCTTTTTTTATTTTTATTTTTTATTTTTCTGGAAAAATAACTTTCTAGTTTGGCAAAAGTATACTGAATTATTTTATATAAAATAAGGATCTAAAATTGGTATTTTTTCAACCTTCGAAATCAATTTTTTCAAAAATTAATAATTGTTTTTTTTTTATCTCATATTACTTGCATTACTTGAACTATTTTGCGTTATATTATTACGTAGAATTATACAGAGTATCTTGTACTGTTAAGCCATATTATTCTTTGGTAAAACCAATATGTAATAAAATATACGAAGTAATCTACTAAAAGGTGGTTACTCGCGGGTTGAGCTAGTTAATATTTTTTTTAAAAATTATATCATACGAAGGATCATATAACTATCCACTGCTAAATATTTTTTTCTAGATCCGACACTGTATATTTTCATACAAATAAATAAAAAAAAAAAAAAAAAAAAAAAAGAGAGGAAAGGAAAATATATGCGGAGTAGGAAATTTATGGGAAATGCAAGGCTGAAGTAAGAGGACGTGAGCCCCAAGCCATGTGCTGAAATGCGGCGTGGGGATTCTACGACAATGCCAAAAAATTGTTAGAGAATAAAATAAGCTAATGAACGTCATCTTTAAGGGTTTGTTTGGTAAGCCATTGATAGCTAGTTATAACAAATTAAAGTAATGGTCTCTATTGACTAGATGAGTTATGGGGATTGAGATGAGATTGGCTTTCTAGTACTCGTATTACTTTTCTAATTAGAAGGTTAAACTATATATCAAATAAATTTTTTTTATTGAATTGGTCCTTTGATTGAGTAAATGCTTTGATATAATTGATATTTTTTTTCAACCTTCAAAATTAATCGGAATCTACGGTTTTTAACAGGTTTTGATTCCGATTCAAGGTACTCTATTTTTTGCTCACCCCTAGTTATAACAGCACGCTCTAAGAATCCATCACACAACCTTCACTACAATTGAGGTAATTTGTGTGAGGCTTCCAAACAATTTTGGGACCTATGTTGTTGACAGTCTGCACCGCCTAAAGTGACAAACAAGTTGAACCGTGTTATGGTTTGGAACAAGTTGAAACATGTTATACAAGCTCATGTGTTGATGTGTTGAGCAGCAAGCATTGCTTGAAATGAGCTAATTTAGGAAAATTCGTGTCGTGTCATGTCGAGTTCATGTTGATATTTTATTAACGAAGGCCATGCACAACCCAATCCAACCCAACCCAACCCATATGTTGTTTTGAACCAAGTTGTACCATGATAACGAGCCTCTATAATACTTTCTCAGTTTTTTACACTTGCAACACACTTTTTTGGCACTCTATTGAGAAAGTTATAAGATTAAGTAAATGAACAAATTTAGCCATGAAATTTGAATAGTAGAAACCAATCACTTGCTTCTTATCGGTGGTAAAATTTAGTTAATTAATTTATCTGTTTACTTAATCTAATATCTTCCGTAAAATGCGTGCCAAAGTGATATGTTGATTAAACTTAGTAAAATTTAATAGATTAATTAATTAAACATAAGCATGTACTGGGCGGACTGACTCGTGCCTCTTGTATCATGGTGGACCAATATTGGACATACCGGACCTGGTGTCCCGGATGGTCGGGGCCATTTGGTCCATGCCTAACTCAGTAACTCTAGTAATTGTGTGGAAGTTACACCGGAACGTTTTTGGGTCAATGGCGTCAAGTCAACTATAACACCAAAGGAAAAACACCGTTATCTAAGTGAGTGAGACACAAAGACAGTGATTCTATTCTGTGCTAAATTGCAAATGAAAGCCGCGTTATATTGGGCCCCATCAATGGTCCCAACCCAGCAGAGCAAGCAAATTCTTATTTCTTCCCACCTTTACAAACAGAATCTCCTTTTTTTTTTTTTTTTTTTTTTTAATTAATTAATTAATTAATTTTTTTTTTCTTCTTCTGGCAATACTATATTTTTTTTCTTATTCCTGTTACACATTTATTAATCAGACTTTCTTTAATATACGGCTAGAAATATGAAAGGCCTAGGTTTAAAGATTTTCTAGTTTGTGAGCTTATTTATTTTAATTTTTTTCAACTTGCCTGTTTCTTGATCTGTATTCAATGTTTTAAACTCATAAATTTTGTTCATACATTTATTATTAAGAAATTTTGCAATTAGATCTTATGTCAAACCGTTCAAAATATCTTTTATTATTAAAAAAACCATACGACATTTACAATAAAAATCAAAGCTAGTAAACAGAAAATAAATAGGATCAAATAAGATTTTAATTAAGCAAAACCACGATCATTGTGTATGAAATCTGACATTGACGAATGTCGTATTCCACATCTCTGTTTGATACAGCCTTTCACAAGAGAGTCTTTTGAGCTATTGTAGTTTTGAAATTGAACCAATTATGATGCAATTAATTGAAAATGTAGAATTGACTTCTTAAAAACCCTTAGTTATGAATCTTATGGTTACTTATGAACAAAAATAATTATAATTAATTAGACACAATTGCATTCATTGGCATTGAAAGATGGTCCAAATGTAACTATTGACTTCAATTTTTTTATACATAAGTAAACAATTTAACATAAACTTTGTCACTAAATTACATAATGAAGTGAACATCAACTAAAACTAGCATGCATGCACTTAAATGACTACGATCATGACATAAGTGTTTTTAATGACCAAGTTCATGTTATATATGTTTTAGTGATCGATTCATATTATTGAGTATATCTAATGATAAAGTTTTATCAAATTAATCATAAAGTCAAGTTCATGTCAATAGTTGTAATTGAAACATAGTCTCATTTTAATAAACAAACTTTCTTCTTAACACTGCAAAATCACGTTAATTGATGAAAGATGGTTATGAACCGAGCATCCCTCGTACTAACCTTCCTCAGCTTATCTAATCAATGGGGGCATCAAATCTTCTAATCACACCTAAATCCCAAAACATAAACAGCTGGTTTTGGTTCAAATAATGTCAATGTGATTTGGGTTTTGTAGTTTCACATCTTTTTCCTAAAAATAATGTGGGTCCTTTGCTCCTTTCTCTCTCTTCTTCTCTTCCTGAATAATGACAGCCTAATCAACAGCCTGGAAAGGGCTGGTAATTCTGGTTAGCTCAATTTCAGCTCACTTTACCTGAGTTTTCATGGTAGTTGGTACTTCTACTACTTGGTATTAGACTATTAGTATCCTTTCTTTCTTTCTTTCTTACTTGCTGCCATTGATGCTCTCTCTCTCACACACTCTCTCTCTCTTCTGCTCAATTGAAACACAAAAGAGGTAAAAGTTTTGTACTTCAATTGCATCAACTTTAGCTTAATTTAAATACCCATCTTTCTTATTCAATTTATACCTCGTTTTACCAATTTGGGTTGCTATCAATTTGTACATTCTTTGCTGTGAGCTCAATGAGTTGGAACATTGTTTGATAGATCTGAAGGGTGTTCGACGAAATGCCTCAGTGAGTGTAAAAGTGCTGCCAGCTTGGTTTTGCACTATTTGGGTGTTATTGGGTTTATTTTGTTTCTGGGTTTTGAATTGTTTTAGGCAATTGATTGATTAGTCCATTTTTTGGGGTTAAAAAGATGAAGATTATGAAATGGGTGCCTTTGTTTATGACTTTGATTTTATATGGGATGTTTGTTTGTAGCTCAAATGCAGCCTTTAAACCTGTTGATTCTTACTTATTAGCTTGTGGTTCTTCACATAATGTCACTTTTCAAGGCCAAACTTATATTCCTGATTTAGAGCATTCCTCTGTTAAACTCAGTAGTCAAGCCAATTCTCTTGTTGCTACCACCAATTCTAGTGCTCCCTTCCCTATTTATCAATCTGCCCGAGTATTCACCCGTAGTGTGTCTTACGAATTTGATATCAAACAGAAAGGCCATCATTGGGTTCGGCTTTACTTCTATCCGATTTCGAGTGCAGGGCATGACTTGAAATCGGCTTCCCTTACTGTTGTTACTGAAAACTTTGTGCTCCTAAACAACTTCACATTTGAGAACTTTAAGGGTTCTTATATGTGGAAGGAGTTTGCCATCAATGTAGATTCGAATTCCTTGAGCCTCACTTTTATTCCTTCGAACAATTCAATTGCGTTTGTGAACGCGATTGAAGTTGTGTCCATCCCTGATGACTTGATCCCTGACCAGGCTTTGTTCTTGCCATCAACCTCTATTAGTGGGATATCAGAGCTAGCACTTGAGACTGTGTACCGAGTAAATATGGGCGGTCCATTGCTTACTGCTCAAAATGATACTCTAGGCAGAATGTGGCAGAATGATGTGCAATATCTTCATGTGAATAGCTCTGCTACGAATGTTTCTGTTAGCCCTTCAACTATCAAGTATCCAGCTACAGTTACTCCTGAAATAGCACCAAATTGGGTGTATGCCACTGCTGAAACTATGGGAGATCCGAATGTGGCCAATAGTAACTTCAACATGACCTGGGTTTTCAATGTTGATCCAGATTTCACCTACTTTATAAGGGTTCATTTTTGTGATGTTGTCAGCCAGTCGCTTAATTCTCTTGTTTTCAACCTGTACATAAATTCCGATGTTTGGGCTAGTGTAGACCTTTCATCCTTAACTGGCGGTCTTGACGTGCCTTACTACAAGGATTTTGCTGCAAATTCTTCAGACTCAGGTGTCTTGACCATAAGTGTTGGTCCAGATCCTGTAGCTGATGATAGTAGTGGTATTATGAATGGTCTGGAGATCATTAAGATGAGCAATGAAGCAAGAAGCTTGGATGGAGTTTCTCCTGTTGAACATCTTCTTCCTCCTTCAGCATCAAAAAAGAAACATACCGCAATTATCATTGGTTCATCTGTAGGTGCAGTGGCTGCAGTAATGATGATTGCTCTCTTCTTTTGCTGCTTTGTTTCTCACAAGTCGAAGACTCCTCAACAAGGACATTCATGGTTGCCTTTGCCATTGTATGGTAACTCCTTGACATTGACAAAAATGTCGACTGTTTCTCAAAAGAGTGGTACTGCTAGCTGCATTTCATTGACTTCCACCAATCTTGGTCGGTTCTTCTCTTTCCAAGATATCATGGAAGCAACTAATAAGTTTGATGAGACCATGCTCCTTGGAGTTGGTGGTTTTGGAAGAGTTTACAAAGGAACGCTTGAAGATGGGACTAATGTTGCTGTCAAAAGAGGAAATCCAAGGTCTGAACAAGGTATAGCTGAGTTTAGAACTGAAATTGAGATGTTGTCTAAGCTAAGACATCGTCATCTTGTCTCTCTCATTGGCTACTGTGATGAGAGATCTGAGATGATATTGGTCTATGAATACATGGCCAATGGACCACTTAGGAGCCATCTTTATGGTGCAGATCTTCCGTCTCTGTCTTGGAAACAACGGCTTGAAATATGTATTGGGGCTGCGAGGGGATTGCATTATCTCCACACTGGTGCAACTCAGAGCATCATTCACCGAGATGTCAAGACAACAAATATTCTCTTGGATGAGAATTTTGTGGCTAAGGTAGCTGACTTTGGCCTCTCTAAAACCGGACCTTCTCTTGATCAGACCCATGTTAGCACTGCTGTTAAGGGAAGTTTTGGGTATCTTGATCCTGAGTACTTTAGAAGGCAACAATTGACTGAAAAGTCAGATGTATACTCATTTGGAGTAGTTTTGATGGAGGTTCTCTGCACTAGACCAGCTTTGAACCCTGTGCTCCCGAGAGAGCAAGTCAATATTGCAGAATGGGCAATGACTTGGCAAAAGAAAGGCATGCTTGATCAAATTATGGACTCAAACCTTGTGGGGAAGGTAAATTCTGCTTCACTAAAGAAATTTGGGGAGACTGCAGAGAAGTGCTTGGCAGAGTATGGGGTCGATAGGCCATCAATGGGAGATGTATTATGGAATCTTGAATATGCTCTTCAGCTGGAGGAGATGTCATCTGCTCTTGCGGAACCTGAAGATAACAGCACAAATCATATTCAGGGTTTACCATTAACCTCTCTTGAGCAATTTGACAATAGTGTTAACATGATGAATGGAGCTAACTCTGGTACTGATGATGACGCGGAAGATGCTACAACAAGCGCCGTGTTTTCTCAATTAGTAAATCCCCGTGGAAGATGAGGGTGATGGTTTCTATTTAATACTGGTGAAAATTGTTGGGTGCTCCATCCAGACATGTATAAGAAGGTTAAGTTAAATTTGATTGCTTGTTGGCTTCATTGTTTGCTTATTTTGATTTGTAATATAGAGAAATGAATATAATGAAGTTCGTCCAATACTGTCCCCAAGATCGTTATAGGAAGCCCATTGTTTCCTTTTTGTTCTTATATAATTGGATTTTGCTTCCCATTTTGTATAACACTTCTTTAGGATAGTGATATAGGTAATGGATTCACAAAACAATTGTTCAGCAATGCAGAAAATAATGCACAGGTTCTGCAATTATCAGCTATTATTATCTTGCATATTGATGTCCTTTCAAGATCACATTGATTTATTTGCTTCCTATCCTATTTCTTCTGTTGACTTATGAAACCAAATACAAGCGAAAAGCATCTCTATGCTAAAATTGGTTGCTACTAATATGAAAATACAGCCGGCATAAACTTCTTATTCTACTAATGGATAAAAAAATATTGTGAAAGCAATGAAAGAGTACCAAAGAAGAGAGAGATATCATGCATGAAATCTGTTAATGGATAAAAATTCTTATTTTCATTTTCTGCAAACTATGCCTTGTCCAATCTTTGTGCTGCCCATGCAGTCTACAATGCCCAAGTCCTTCATAAAAGCAAAATTCTGATGTAGTACTCCAATTGGAGAGAACAGGCAGGATTTGCAGTCTGTTGATAAAAGGGTTGAGGTTCTATATCTGTCTTCTCCGCCTACAACGGGCATGGCAACACCTGGCTTTACCGGGTTCTTAAAGTCTGGTTGGTATGTCCTTCCGAGCACACCTTCAACTTTTGGTGAAAGTCCGAAAAATCGGAATTGCACTTCCAAGTGAGCAAAACAGTCATCTGGAGGTATTTGATAATTATGTATCCTGTCGTCTTTCTTAGTAACTGGAACCACATTGACTGATATCTCTGCGATTTCTTGTAGAGTCACAATAACACTGTTTTTGCTTTCTGTTCTTTCTATTTTCAGGTCTTCATTAGCTGATGTCCAGCTTGATGAGTATCCTGTGGGTACATTTAGTTCCTGTCCATCATAAGAAAACTTCAAGTGCTCAACTTCTTCATCCCATGCTGCAGCTGGTGTGGCCTCAAGAGAGAGAGTGTGGGAGTCGAACAAGATCCCTAGGGCTTGTATCCACGTGTAATCTCGCTTTCTTCCAGAAGGTCTGAGTCCAATGAAGCGGGCATTGATTTGGAGCTTGGGATCTGATACTAAACTAAAGTGCTCATTGCTCTTACCATGGAAGTAAAAAACTATTCCATCTCCACCAATGAAGCGAGGATCCAAGCATGCTGCTCCCCGGCCACTGCAATTTGGCTTGCGATCTATGATTGTCACCAAACATATTTTGTGAGTATGTGCATAATATGATAATCAATACTTTGCATGTTAAATAGCATAAGACAATTTGTTGTTCTTTATAGTAAACTATAACATAGTGTTAACAGATCTCTGCTGGTTCATCTTTTATAGTTTAGAAAACCTTCAAAGGAGCATGTTTAACCATCTTACACTAAATGTGAGACATTAAAAGTCTTTCCCAAAAGAAGTGTGAAGTCACCCCTATTGTAAAAGAGTCAATTTAGCTTCACATAAAGTTATTAAGCCCATCTTTAACAAAACATTGCCTAGTGTAAGACAACCTAAGTTATGATTAAAGACATAAAAATTTGAGAGAAAATAACTGTGGATTTGTAACTGTGCTATACATGAAGGATGAAATTCACTCACTTCTGCATTCAGCCTTGCATATTGGTGAGTAGCAGTCTATATAGCAAACTTTAGCTTTAGGATCTTTCGGGTGTGATGTTGGGCACTGCCTTGGGCAGGTAATTCGCTTGAGGAAGCAAGGGCTCCTGCGACTGAAGCAAGTCCTGGTCTCTGTGTGTACTGGATTCACTTTTGTCGATGATTTTGAATGTGCTTGTGTAGAACTGGAGATAAAAACCAGAAAAAGGAACTGTAAGCAGTTAATTATAGACACCTTCATGGCTTACTCCCTATTGGAAAGATCATAAAATGACCCCTTAATTCCGTGTTTTGTTGTCTTAGGGTAATAAGCAATCGAGTCTTGGTTAATATATAGTGTTTATCTCTGTTGATTCTGCACCCAATTTCTGTGAGTTTCTGGTATAATTCAACTCGAAGTGGAGTTCTAACTGTATAGAACATTCAACTTTGGCATTTTAGCAGAATAAATGCTATATAAGGTCCACAAATTACAGGTATTCTATGAAGTATTTGACTCTCAGAAGTCTTTATGGCTATGCTGTGATCCAACCCAGTTGGCCTTTTTGCACTGCTGGAACGGAGACCTGCAGAGTAAACTATGTGGACAGTTGTGCCTAATGAATGTTTATATTACCTGACTTTGGGGTAGCATGCCCGATGCCCAGTTACCTGACCCAAATCAAAAGTGTACTCGTAATTGCATGATTCAAATCAAAATTACCCCGACTTGAAAGTTAATTAAGATTAACAATTTTTTTTTCTTCTCATGATTAAGTAACATAATGACAATAGTTACGGAGTTATGATAAGACTTCCAAATATATCTCAAACAAAACCGATTAATACAAATCCGATTTGAATGACCTGATTTCCACCTAAAACTCTACAAGTAAGGATAGCCACCATTCACAAACAATATTATCAGATTCTAGTTACTTAATATGTTACACTAATGTTAGGCCTTTTGGTTTTTCTTTTTTTGACATTCATGTAATATGGTTGACTTCCTAAATAAAAGAAGTCTAAGTGAACATGTATCTATTAACTTTTGAGATGGAAAGATATGAATGAATGCATGAGGATCTAACTTTTATTTTATAGACTTTAAAAGTCATAAGTCTTCCTGGCTTGCACATTGTTGTGGAATGTATTGGTTGGAATGGCGCGTAAATGATGTCCAAATAATTGTCTAGTTAAGTCAATTTTAAGTCAAATATTTATACAACACCTTTGACTAATTTGATTATTTTATTCTATGCATTTCGATCGATAATGCACAAAGCTAATGATACTGATGAGTTATTACCAAATATTTGGTACATTTTGTATTATAAAATCTTATATAAACAAATTTGTTGACATCTACTTCTTATATTCGTGACTAAATTGGTACTACCTCGATTCTCGAAATAAGGTTACATTTGGTGATTTTATACGGTTAAAAAGGAAAATAGGATAGTGAAAAATAATTATTAAATGCCACATGTATCAAGAATTAAGGAATTAAATTAACTTTGAAATTATGAATATTTGCATTGAGACTTGAGAGTAGATAAATATTTTTGTAAATAGTAATAATTGCATTAGAAGTATGTAAATATTTTGATAAATGGGGATAATTGTATGGAAAATATGCATGTATGAGGAAAATGTGTAAAAATAATAATTGAAACATAACCATTAAAAGATCAGAGAACGCCAAAAAGGAAAAACGTAACCCTCTTTTAGAAGTATAGGGAGTAATAAAATGGAGGCATTTAAAATGGCAAAAGAAGTATTACAAAAATCATTTTTTTTTTGTAAAAATTACAAAAACATAAAGGTTACAAATTTACTACTACAACTATAAAAGGACATTTTCACCTTTTTAACATTTCTGATTTTGCAGAAAGGCAATTTGGAAAATGTAGTAAGAGACTAAAAGGGAAAAGGAGTAAAATTCTTCAAAAATAAAAAGGTAAAATCTAAAAAATGTGTATCAAAGCTTTAAAGTGAAGAGTAATATACTAACTTAGATAGAGGCCCTGCCCCTAAACTACGAAGTGTATTTTATACTTAATTCAGCAACAAAATATTTTACCCCTTATATTATTTGGATTATAATTGAATTATTTAGTTTTTTTTTTTTTTTTTTTTTTTTTTTTTTTTTTTTTTTTTTACCACCGTATTTAAATTTTGACAGGCGTCCAAAATTTGAAACGAGAGAGAGAAGAAGGCAATATTACACTCCTTCAATTTCATAATATTCGCAACACTAACATATTAATATTTGTAATTATATATTATTAAAAAATATAAAAGGCTAATATAATGAAAATATATAAAGTTAATCCATAATTTTTTACATGATAACATATGTTTTTTATACATGGGTAAAAAGTATTGTCAAAGTAAGCATATGAATAGTGTAAAAGTCAAGCTACATATTACAATTATCACTAAATGGACGTAGTAAAAGATTATTAGCATGGTATGGGTAAAACTAATCTAATATATATATATATATATATGGAGAGTTTTTTCCCAAGATTTTAGAGATTCACGTATGATTTTTATTTTTAAAAAATTCTTAGAGCGCCATATAGGATTATTATTATTAGAGCGTTACGTGTAGGATTATGCCACGTAGGATTATTAATTTAAAGCACCACGTAGGATTATTATTTTAAAGAGCCACGTAGGATTAGAATTAAAAGCTTAAATTAATTATAAAAATAAAATATTATTTGTTTACATTGGAAATTTTATCTAAATATGAGAAAATAAATAATTTAATTCATTTCGTATTAATTAAAAAAACAATTAAACTTAAAAATTTAATTCACATTTAATTAATATTAAAAAAAAGGATTAGATAAAAAAAAAGTAATGAAATATAAGAAGTGATTACAATAAAATATTTTTTTTTAAAAAAATTATAATAAAAAATTTGATATCACGTTAAATTAAAAAAAAAATATCAGTTCTTAAAAAAAAAATATCAGTTTTGGATTAAATACAAAAAAATAAGAAAAAATCTTTGAAACTAAATATATATCCTTTCTCATTTTCCAGCAAAAATAAATTGTTCATCATTTATCATTTATTCGGCTAAAAGATTAATTACATTAACATAATTTATCATATATATTATCCCCACTTTAAATTCAGTATTTTTTCAATCCTATATAAACCATTTAATGTCTCACACAAATAGTTAAACAAATACATATAGCGTAGCTTTACATTTTATTTTCTTTTTATTTTTCTTCAAGAATTGTTTTATTTTGTTGTGTAAAAAAAATTACAACCGTGTTTATATATGTGTGAACCTTAATTGTATAAGATTAAAAAAATAGTAGAATTATGTATGAGTATTTTTGTTATTACGATTGAATTTTAAATATTAAATTAATTATTAATAGAGACCCGTAACTAATGATAATATATAGGGAAAACCAAATACTTATCATATTTATCAAGCATTTAAAAATTCATTTTATTTTATAAAAAAAGTATTTATAAAATGACGGGACCCACGAATAGAGGGGCCCTGAGCCGTCACTCAAGGTGCTCCCCCTAATAGACGGCCCTAAGGGGGAGAGGAATTGAGCATTGAAGTAAAACTAAAGAAAAAATTAAGTCAAAATTATTACCGTGACCAACTAGCCACAAAATTGTTACCGTGATCAACAACTTTCACAAATCTCAATCCTTAAATTTATAAGCCATTTTTATATTCTTAGCAATTATGATATATATTTCCAGAAAATCTAGAATAGTAATAGTTTAAAAATTCATCAATATATCCACAAGTCGATCAGCGTTATTAATGTTTGATTGGTGCTTTTAAATTTTAACTTTACAATCAGCCAATTGAGCAACATGCATCATTCCTTTATGTTTTTTTCTCAACCGGTGATGATATCATGTTAGAATGTATATTAGTTCCTCTCTTTGTTTAACTACAAAGTTAAATCTTGCAATTCCCACACAAGTTAAGAACTTATGCATACTTGCCACAAAAACTTGCAAACATAAGGGGCAAATTTTAGAGAGCCAAAATTTCCAAGACCGCCTCAACTAATTTGGATTAGCCCCATAAATATGGGAACCTTCATACCAAATCCAAAGATATGATCCAATTAATTAAATTGGACCCACTTCAATTATTCACACTTCCCTCCAATCAAATATTCTAAGTTTTTACTCTCACTTCCCACACACTTCGAGGCTCCCACTTACATCATCATCACAATTCCTAAATACCGCAAGAACCCTAATTTCAAAATTAAATTCTTTCAACCGCTCCATCACTAAAAATTCAAATTACCCACCACCCCTTTTCAACTTCTCTTCACTACAGTTCGATTTAATTTCTAAATTTTTTGTTTTAAATCATTTCAGTTCTTCCGAATTTATTTTACCCTTGTACTAATCCCTTTTTTCTCTCTCTTTACCCCTATTTTGATTTTCTCTTAATTTGGAAATTCGGAGTTTTTAAGGTATGCCCATGTTTTTCCTTTTCAATTAAAGGTTGAATTTACCCTTTATTTGAGCCATTTTGCATGGGGCGTTTTGGCCATTGTTGTAGGAAAGAATTGCGTTTTAAAATATTGGCTAGTGTAAATTTACTTTTGCTGTTTATAGTGTAGAAATGAATAAGATTAATGTGGGTATTATGTGATTTGTTACGTTTATGACATTGGTTTAGTTTGATATGCATCTTGGTATGATTGATGAAACATTTAGTTTTGTATAGTAGTTGTATTTAGCTTGTTATTGTGGTTAGTTTTCTGGGTATTGTTTGTGGGGTTGAACATGGAGACCCCGGTTTCGGATGGGGTTGTTCCAAAAAGGTCGTTGAGGAGGAAAGTTAGTACGAAAAATTATGATGAGAAGTTGATGGATGATCTTATAGAGGAGCATTTAGGTGGCCCTTTAAAGAAAAGGAATAGAACTAGGGATGACTTGGAGAAAGAAACTGAAACTGAGGCTATGATAGCTATATCGCTCGGTTTCCCCATCGATGCGTTGCTCGATGAGGAGATTAGGGCGGGTGTGGTGGGGGACCTAGGTGGGAAAGAACAGAATGACTACATTGTTGTAAGGAACCATATTCTTGCAAGGTGGAGAGGCAATGTTCGAGTTTGGCTGTCTAAGGGGCAGGTTAGGGAAACTGTTAGTAGTGAGTTTGAGCATTTGATCTCCTCTGCTTATGATTTTCTTTTGTACAATGGGTACATTAATTTTGGTGTGTCACCGGCTTTTACTTCTCAGATTCCAGAGGAGGCATCTGAGGGATCAGTTATTATAATTGGGGCAGGACTTGCCGGTCTTGCTGCAGCAAGGCAGTTGCTGTCGTTTGGCTTTAAGGTCATTGTCCTTGAAGGAAGAAACCGTCCTGGGGGTAGAGTCTATACTCAGAAGATGGGTAAAAAGGGTGAGTCTGCTGCAGTTGAGTTAGGTGGAAGCGTTATAACCGGCATTCATGCTAATCCTTTGGGGGTTTTGGCTAGGCAACTATCAATACCGTTGCATAAGGTGAGAGATAAATGTCCTTTGTACAAGCCAGATGGAATGCCAGTTGATCATAAGATAGATTCCAGTGTTGAATTTATTTTTAATCGTTTGTTGGATAAAGTAACTGAGCTGAGAAAAATCATGGGTGGATTTGCTAATGATATTTCTCTGGGTTCTGTGTTGGATACTCTTCAAGATCTTTATTCGGTGGTCAAAAGTAAAGATGAAATTCAACTCCTTGATTGGCACTATGCGAATTTGGAATATGCTAATGCCGGATGTTTATCAGAGCTCTCAGCCTCATATTGGGATCAGGATGATCCCTATGAGATGGGGGGTGATCATTGTTTCCTTGCCGGTGGTAACTGGAGGCTGATCAAGTCCTTGTGTGAAGGAGTTCCTATATTGTACGGGAAGACTGTTAACACTATTAGATATGGAAATGACGGTGCTGAGGTGATAGCTGGGGACCAAGTCTTTCAAGCAGATGTTGTCTTGTGTACTGTGCCTCTTGGGGTGCTGAAGCGAAAGGCAATTACATTTGAGCCTGAGTTGCCCCAAAACAAGCTAGCGGCTATTAATCGATTGGGTTTTGGGTTGCTGAATAAAGTTGCAATGGTTTTTCCTCATGTATTTTGGGGAGAAGAACTTGACACATTTGGTTCTCTTAGAAATCATACCCATGAACGAGGAGAGTATTTTCTATTCTATGGTTACCATACTGTTTCTGGTGGTGCGGTACTCGTAGCCTTAGTTGCAGGAGAAGCTGCCAAGGACTTTGAACACACTGATCCATCCACTCTGTTGCATCGAGTTTTGAATCTGCTCAGAGGTATGTTTGCAGTTTCAACTACTATGCAGTATAAAAAGCTAACCTAAAGGTACCCTAGTTTTTAGTACTTCCCGCATAATGACAAAACATCCTTTTCGTGTTTGGGTGTGTGTGCGCGCATTTGACAATGACTGTCCATGGTTTTTCTATTTCCAGATCGTAAGATTTTGCTGGAGGCTGTCCTTGATTTTTATTGAAATCATAATTTTTTTTTATTTTTTATTTTTTTATTTTTTTAAAACCATCTTCCGTTTGTTTGAATTATAACTATGAAATGTTAGGTTATTAATATGATTCTATATTTCTATCTTGATGCAATATTTCTATCTGAATATAATATGATCCAACTTGTCTGGAAGTTAAAGGGTGTTACGTTCACTGGCCTACTGTTAATGATGTATTGATGATGAAGAATCTAAAAGATATTTTTATATCTATAATTGTAGACTTCAAGATTGTAATGCTAGTCGTATGAATACATAACCTCCTTTCACTGGATTATTGCCACCAGCTCCCATTTCTTTGTGAAAGAATCAATTGTACGATCCAAATTCCTTCTAGTTCTAAACATATATAATCTGCTCGAGATCATTTTCTCCGTAGCACTGTAGTAGGATTGTGTTCCTTATAAAATTATTAATGGTTCATTGAAGATCATATATGATTGTACTATGGGTGCATCACGTATGACAGTTTACAGATTTGTGTATTAGCTGCTGGTATCAATGAGAATTCACCCTTTTGGATTGCAATTCTCTCAAAAATCCTGACCATAACTATTTATCTAATCATGAATTGTCCGATGCAGAATCCGTAATCCCTTGTTTCCAAAATTTCAAACTGTTCATTTATACTAGGAAATATTTACTATGAAAGTGTATAGCGGTTGCAAATGTATCAAAGGGTATTTAGAAACAGAATTTATTATTATTGCATTGTTAAGGCTGCTTGCATTTGGCCCCCCTCCCTTGGTTCCCCAAATTAGCCAGATCGATTTAGAGGCATTGTGGAAGAGTTCATAATTGATGTCGATGTAATCTTTTTGCGAGAATTTGAATGGCTGATTAACTGAAAGACTCTAGATGGCTGTAAATTCTTAGCCAATAAAACATGGGTTCTACAACTGAGATTTTAGAAATAGGGGTGACTTGGTGCAAATTGACACAAATAAGAGGGGATTCGGACCTATTTTCCTATTGTATATCCCTGTTACATCACAATTTCCTTAATTGTTTCCATTCTCATTAACAGGCTTCTGATTCATATTGATCCTCATTGTTTGCTTAACTTTTGTGGGTGGCTTAATAGGTATATACAATCCAAAAGGAGTTCAAGTGCCTGATCCTATTCAGACAGTTTGCACAAGGTGGGGCACTGATCCTCTTTCCTATGGCTCATATTCTCACGTTCGAGTAGGTTCAACTGGTATCGACTATGATATCTTATCTGAAAGTGTTGAAAACCGATTGTTCTTTGCTGGTGAGGCAACAAGTAGGAAGTACCCGGCCACAATGCATGGTGCATTTTTGAGTGGCCTAAGAGAAGCTGGCCGCATTTATCGAGGCACTAAGAGTTTGCAGTTGCATGGAAGGAAATATGGGCAAAAAAGTCTTGGACCCAGCTTTGATACCCTTCTTGATCTTTTTAGGAGGCCTGACTTAGAGGTTGGAAGGTTCTTGTTTATTCTCGATCCGTTGACAGAAATTGGGAGCTCCCTTGGGCTTTTGAGAGTTGCTTTTGAGGACTTCAGCAGTGAACTCTGTGATGATTGTAGTTGTTTGGTTGACCAGGGGACAAAATGTGCAAAACACAGTAGCCTTCCTTTGCAGCTTTACGCAGTAGTATCTCGTGAACAAGTAGAACAGCTGCAACAAGTAAATGGAGGAGACCAAGATAGGTTGTTGTATTTTTTCAACAATCTTGGGCTAAAGCTCATGGGACCGAGTGCTTTGGGTGCTCTAGGGAACACTGTGATCACTGCCATTCAAAATGCACGAAGAGGTAGAGGCAGGTATCGTTTTGGAAGTGGACCTCCACAAGGAGTCATATAAATGCTGCTGGTCAGCATTATCCGGTTGTGGTAGTGTTTGTAGATTACAAACTCAAGCTCCCGTCAAAAAAAAAAAAAAGATTACAAACTCAAGCTAAGAAGGTTGCTGTTTACTCTTGTTTCCAGCTAGTGGTAGATGTTGCAATGATGAAGTCGTGAAGCAGTCAATGTAATTTTTTTGTTTGGTGCTGTTTCCGACTGGTAAGAGCAACTAAAGCGAGGATGTATTTGTCAGGGAATAGGTTAAGTGTAGTCTGCAGTGGTAGCAACTAGCAAATGGGAGTGAGGGAATTGAGTGGTAGAGCGGTGGTAGCAACTAACAAATGGGAGTGAGGAAATTGAGTGGTAGATGACTAGTTGCTGCTGCTATAACATCTTCTGAGTTCTGACTTCACAATTACAGTTATGCTGGTATTCTTGCGCCCTTGCTCACTAAATGTAAATTTTGTGTACACTAAAATTTTTGATGCTCTGAAAATGCAACACTTATGACCTTGTGATACCAGTAGCTAGAAAAAACATTTTGATTATGTTCTTTGCTAGTGAAAGTAGGAGTAATTGGCAAATTTATGTGGCATTGTGGCATCAATTTTGTTTTTCTGATATACTTCCTTTGTTTTTCATATACTATCAACACACAATCTTGGCACACCATTTTAGAAAGTAACAACTTAGCATTTGTTTCTTATTGATGGTAAAATTAATTCAATTAATTTGTCCGTTTACCTAGCTAGTCTATAATATATATCTTTCTTGAAATGCATGTTAAAATGACGTGTTCCACAGTTGCAAGTAAATAAAACAGAGAAAGTATGATCTAATATAAATATAGATGAAAAGAAGCCCATTTCCTATATTACTTCCTTAATTATTCGGCATTAATAGGCCCATATATTATGATCGAAAGGAAGGACAATACTAATAATGGTACAGAGTAGAAGTTACAGGTTTCATTTGGCAATAGCGTTTAGGGTAGTGGACAAGTGAGTAGCGTTTTGTCTAAGCCAAAACAATAGTGGGTAAAATAATAACTAAAATTTTAAAATTGAGGGATGAGGGAGACATGGAGTAATACAATTACTATTACATACAAAAAATGTAAAGCATGTCATATTCCTTATATATAAGGTTTTGTGATAATGGCACAAGTAAAGTCGGATGCATGAAATATTATAAAGAAATAGTAACACTAGGCCCAGTTCACTCCACCTTAAAAAAAAAAAAAATATTCAGTATAAATAATTTCAGTTCAGTAAAATTCAGTAACTTTAAATTGGAAATATAATAGAAAATCAATAAAAATAATTTCAATTCAGCAAAATTAATTTTAGTTCAGTAAAAATAATTTTAAGTTTAGCAAAAATAAATTCATTTTTGCTTCAATTCATTTTTGCTTCAAAAAAAAAAAAAAAATCATTTCAGTAAAAATAAACTAGTTCGGCAAAAATAAGGTGAAGTGAAGATAGCCTAATAAGAAAAATCTGCAGAATTTCAGCTTGTAATTTATTACAGAAAATTGACTAAAATAGTTTTAGAATAAAAATTTAAAAATAAAATCCAATCATGTTGATAAATTCTACCATTATTACATGGATAAAGTTTGATCTGCATTCCTCAATAATAATCTCCAATTCAAGATTCAATATTCAGAATATAATCCAGGCAAGAACGACAGTCGCAATCGTCAAATCGGCACATATCGCAACCAAAGCATACACATGATGTGCAACCCTCGCATGTTGGTTTTGCAGGACATCCCCTTACTAGATTTTTCGCTCCCCTTCTTTCATCATCCTCACACCTTAAGCTATACATTACAAAAAATCGTTCTCATATTAGTTCGTATACATGTTACATGGTGTACACTCCAAACAATCGAACATATATTATTAGGAACGAAGACACAATCTTAAAAGAAGTAACGTATTTCAGGTAATGCCGTAATGTTGTATACTATCGAAAAACATATAGAAATGTAATACTAGTATGTACAAATATGCATCTACCGTGACATGTTGTACATAAATATGATTAAGAGGTAATGCTATAATCCAAAAACATATACGAGTAGAAATGTAATACTAGTATGTGCAATTGTGCAAATATGCATGAATCATGACACGTTGTATGTAGTGATAAAACATATTCCTAGGCGGCCTTAATTGTCAGTTTGAGCTTTTGGTTGATCTGGTCTTTAACATGATATCGGAGCCAGCATGACTCTTAAGTGGTGTATATAAGGAGGGCCCATGCTGCATCCACATTTCAACCCCAAGGGGCTTTAGTATGAAGGAGCGTGATAGAATATAAAACTTATTCTTGGACCTCAACCACCAACTTAATGTTTTGGTTGAATTGGTCCTTAACACGTAATAAATATGATTAAGATTTAAGAACGTACGAAGTATATAAGTGACGAGACATATGATAATAGACTTACAATGAGTAAGGAAAGTCAGAGCAAGTCCAAGTATCACTGTTTTTGGTTGCTTGGTGGTAGACCTTACACTGGTCTTTGGTTCGGCGCAGAAAGGGTCGGCGCTTGCCGCAAGCGGTGCATTTCATGAACTCATCACGGTGGACAGTTCGACTTCGAGCAGGCTTAACTGGATCACTGCGATCTTTAGTTGATCCTCTGTAATACTTGAGCAGTTTTGTTTCCCTTAGGCGCTCTTTTGTTACATCAACAAAAACCCATATATGGCCCCTCCAATTGCTCACTCCATTAAACCCTGCATGCTTTTCGAATTCACTTGGACTTATTTTTTCTGTGCACCAAGTAATGTAGGGTTAAACAGCCCGTCTTATAGGTCAACACTTGAGAGTAGAGGGGAAGGTGATGTAAAAGTATATTATTCACGTGGATAATACATTTACTAATTAAGTTCAAATAGTTTCAAATAACTATATACAATGAACTTGTTGTAAATAAACTATACAATGAGCTTATAAATACATGCATATAGATTAATTACAAGGGATCCTGTTATCAATTAAACAGAATTATTGGTGTCTACAATTAATTTCAGAAATAATTGTTAGCTTTTTATAGTATTAGTAATTATTATTTTTTTTTTGTTTTTTTTTTGTTTTTGTTTTTTAATAGTAGTATGAATAATGATTTAGATTAAAATTTCAATATACATATACTAAAATTAATTGATTGAGAAAGTGCAAGAATGATCAAACTCTTAAAAAAAATCTTTTGGTACATCTGTATCATATCCATAAGTCTAAAGGGTTAGAAAAATGTGACAATTACAAGTTGCACAAATTCATAAAAGGTCGCATGTAACTTAATAATGATGAAAACAATAAACGGCTTTAGAAAAAAAAAATTGTATGTACCTGCATTGCAGCCAGGATAGCAATCACAATCTATTTCAATTCTACCGTCACGATAAATTGAAATTTTGCCAATAGAATCACCATATTTAGGATGGGTAATACCACATAGAAGTTTTATGACTTCGTTATTTCTTTCTATCAAAGTCATTCCCTTCAATTCCTCAGGTTCGAAAAAGATTTCATTAGACGAAATAATCTCAACTTCATCATCATCATTGCCATTGTTGTTAACATAATCATTAACATCATCGTCGTCACTATCACCAATCACAATTATTTCATGTTGGGCTACTTGGTTGATCTTCTTTGCCTTCCACTTCTCAGTATCTAGCATCGTTTTAATTTATATTTAAATAAAATATTAACGGGTCAAACTCTTTGAAAGTGGTTAGAAAATGACCGATTTTTTAATAGTAAATCAACAAAAAAAAATAAACTAGAACGATTGGAGTACTTTCTTTGTATAAAATTAATGTAAATAAAACCATGGTTTTATTCAATTCAGGTGTGTACTAAAGAATATATAGGCTTAATATATGCAAGTACCTATTTAAAAAGCAAAAGAGAAGAAAGGTATTCTTAAAAAAAAAAAAAAAAAAAAAAAAAAAGGAGCTATTGAGAATTGAAGAAAGCCCAAAACCTCAATTTTATCTCTTTTCTAATCAAGATTTGAAAACAAAAAAGAAAACTAAAGCAAGAGTTTAATAGAAATATACAAATAAAAAGAAATACATGTATCATTTCGCGAATTTAACTTTACTTTTAAAATTAATCCACGTTACTTTGAAAATTGTATGGTAGACGAAATTAATATTCAAGAATATGGAGAATGACAAGTGTCGTGTTATAACGTAAAATTTGAACTGAATTCAAATGTGTACAACTAATTAAGTTGTTTAGAATAAAATAATAAAATTTACACACAAGAGGTATAGTGTATCTAGTTAATTTTACACTCATGAAATGCATTTCTCACATTCAATAATAGTGTTGTGCAAATATGAAAAAAAAACACTTCATAACTAATAGAAAATGGCATGAACTTATCAAAGGATTGGATAAAATATAGAAGTGAAAATTTATCTCCATTCATTTTTTACCTCTGAATGCTACTTTGTTGGCATTCATTGTCGATATCAAGCCTGGATAAAGGAGGAGAGTTGTGGTAGGTATATGGCAGCCAGCGTACGAACTTAATCACATCTTATGGACATGAATCGAAAAACCTTCATTCATTTTCTACTTGTGAATTTACTCTGTGGGCGTTCACTCTTTTTTTCTGTGTGTTATCAACAATTATTTCATAACTTAAATAGGAGAGAAAAGGTGAAATAAAAATAATTGGTTGTTACGATAAACAAGATCATTATTATCCACGCGCCTTTTTCAATTTTTAAATAAATTTGGATTTGGCACATCACTTAACATGTGAAATGGGAGATCTGTTATGATTTATAACTTTCTTACAATATACTTACCTTAAAATTGAAATAGTCCATTTATTTGTTTGGATTCTATGCCCAATATCTTACATGAATGTAATGTAAATACATTATATATTTAACTTTTTTAGTAGTGATGCACTTCGTTAATTTGTTGTTCGTTTTAATGTGGGCCAAATTTTATAAGCCCAATAGCTATGTCTTAGGGTTTCAGATAATTCTAACATGTTAACTTATCGGCAAAAAATTGTGGAAGATAATAGAATGGTGATTGTTCATGAGGTTAATGTCTAGATATATGTGGCAAAAATTTAAGAGCATGTGTACAAGTTTAATTTACACACTTCATCCACCCCCATACGCAATTATAAATGTTTCGAATGAAAACAATAGGACCTTCGGCAGACCCTTTTCGATGGGAGAAGAGTGATATCGATCCAAGCTGAGATTGGGCCGAGGGTTTCCTGCACAGCGAACACACGTAAACTGGCCTCGGGGGTTGTGTCGAGGAAGGCCCCTCCGATGCCGAAGTCAGTACAGTGTGAGAGAGAGAGAGAAAGCTATGCAAGAGAATTTAATGCTTGAGGCTTAATCTGAATGAATGTTGAATGAGTTAATTGTAGGCTTTTATACCTTGCTCCATGGATGAATGGGCTGCAGGATCAGATTGGCTTGCCATGCTGATTGGGCTTGACTGACTTGGCATGAGTTGGAGAGTTGAACCTTGCTTTTGGACTTTTGTAATTAAAACCTCTGGACTGACCCAATGAAAGACATTTGGACCCAAACAACTTGCCCCCAAGACCCAATTTGGCTGGATGACGGGTCGAGTTTTGACTTGCAAAATTAGAGGGAAGTAAATTGTTTTAATTAGCATTTGAATTTGGAGGTTATTGAGGTAATAACGGTTATTTTAGAGTAATGGGGAAGTTGGATGGATTAGTGGGTGGCTAATTAGAGAAGAATATGAGCAGATGATCATTGAAGTGGGATTAGTGGGGGTTTAAGTGGCACGGACTCTCGAAATTCTTGTTTCTGGAAGATAATTAAACCACTCATCCCACGTTTCTCCTTCACTTCATTTCCATTCGCGTATTCACACCCGTTTTCCCCTAATCTTCGCCCTTAACCCGAGTTCTTTCCCCGCTTATACCAAGCAATCCGAAGCTTTAAAGTAGAATTTGTTGCCTCGAACTCAAAGATCGGCAAATTCCGCACTCGATAAAGGTAATTTTCTTCGAAATTTCTTCGGTTTTCTTTGCTTTTTCAAGTACCCCTTTTTTTCCGTTTTCTCGCACTTCCTTTGCTCAAAAATGACCGGTGACCGAGGAAAAAGGCCAATGGAGTTCGAACCAATTGTTGAGGAAGATGAGGAGAAAATGCCGCAATTGATTTCGAGGCGGAATCGCCCTTTGGTAATGATGCCATTTCTCAGCGGCCGGAACCCTAATGCTAGGGTTGGAGCTGCTGCTATCCCGAGGGGGGCTGCACCTGAGGGCTGTGCCGATCTCCAGCATGCCCCCCAGAGCCTCGGAGGGAGCCAGTACCTCTGGCTGAAGTGGACCTCGGCATCTAGGCCGTTGACTCCCGAGGAAAGGGGGTGGATCGATATTCAGGAGTTTGAGGGCATAATGACGGCCGCCCCTTATTCGTGGTGGGTCGAAAATGACGCCACTTATCACTTTGCCGAGCAACTTGAAGTGTTCTACGGCATAATGGAGGAGGACGGGTATTAGTACCGAATGCCCACTGCCGAGGAGAGAATTCATCGTCCCCCACCTGGTAATATTGGGGTTTACACTCGGCAGTTGCAGTATGGGCTTCGGTTTCCTGCCTACTCCTTTGTTGTGAAGTTACTGAACGGGTATAACATCTCTTTGGCTCAGTTGACTCCTGTTAGCATCCGAAGGATAATGACCTATCTCTAGGTCTGCCTGTTTTACGGGGTTGAGCCGAGCGTGCACTGCTTCCGCTGCACGCACTAGCTGATTCCAAACACACAGTCCAATAAATGGCATGGCCCTAGCCTGTGGCAAATTGAGGACGAAAGGGGGTTCCTTTCGACTTATCCGAATGATACTTCGGATAAGGACCGGAGAGCCCAGTGGATCTAGATTCGGGCGCCGTCAGACGAGGATCATCCAAATTACTTCGGCGACCCTCGATACTTAAGGAAGCCAGACCCTAAGATGTTCAGCATCGGGCCTGATGAGTTCATGATGCCTATCACAAACACATGCCCGGGGCCACAGGCCGAATGGCAAATGTGCCAACCATCTGGCTGTCTTGCTGCCACTATATCTTCTAAGAGAAGATCCTTGCTGTTGTCGACCTCAGCCGAAAGTACCAAGGCGGTAAGGGATTCGGCTGGGGCCGAAAACTTTGTTATTTTTCATTATCTTCTGCGTTCTGATGCTTAATTCTTTCGGCCAAGCTAACCGTTATCTTCTTGATTTTTCAAAGCTGTGCGAAGAAAACTCGGGCGTTGATTACGAAGTGCTCGGGATCATTCAGAAAAGGAATCCGATCACAAACACCCCAAAGATCACTGATTCTAAGGACTGGGCCCTTTCCCTGCACCCAAGGAGGCTTTAAGTGGTCAGCACTGTTGAGTACCAAACGCAGAAGCCTTGGTTCGAGAAGATCGACCCTTTTTTCCTTCATTCCGCTGAAGAAGATGCAGCTGCAACTATCGTCGCTGCGGTCTCTCGAAGCGGAGCTGAGCCTTCTACCTCCACTGCTGGGCCGAGAGTAGAAATAACCGAAGGAGAGGAAGACACTGAAGATGAGCGTCTGTTGAAGACTTCAGTAAGACTTCCAGACTTGTCTAAATTTCTTCTCTTTTTTCTTTTTTTCTTTTGCCTTGTTCTTTTTACTTAGCTTTTTCTTTTAATTTCTTCAAAATTTCTCTAAGTACTGAGCTTTGACTAAGGGTTTTTCTTTCTTTTTTTTTTTTTTTTTGCTTGGAACTTTTTGAACTCATGCTTCTCTTTGCCCCCCTATTCCTTCTGCTGCAGTCTGACGAAGAAGAAGAGAATATAGGAGAGCCAACTGAAGCAAACCTCTTTTCAGACGAAGAAATGAGTAGCCCTAAGAGAAAGAGGCGAGTTGTTTTTCCTGGGCACTTTCAGGCTTCCCCTCTTCCAATAAAGAAGCCTCGGCTCGAGGAGGACGAGCCGAAGGAACAGAGAGAGATGACTCCTCCCTCTCCCGAGGTCCGCGCTGAGGGAGAAGTTTTAATGAAGACTCCTCCTTTTGTCCCTCGGCACGTGGCTGAACCTTTTTCTGATGAGGTTCGTAGGGAAGCCGATACACTACTCGTCCACCCCGAGGTCAAAGTGCAAATTTTGAGTGAAGACCCCAAGGGTCTTGGTGCTGATGGTCCGAAGGAGATCGAAGTAGAAGAAAAGGTTGAAGAAGCCAAAAACATTGATATGCCTTCTACCTCGGCTGCTGAATCCTTCAAGACCTTCCAGTCTGCTAAGATGGGGTTCGGTTGTGCCCCCTCGGTTCCTATCCCCGAGCATGCCCGAAACTTTTTCGAATCCAAGCGCAGCTCAACCATGGAGTATTTCGGCAACCTTTTCAGCATGTCTGAGCTGGAAAGAGCCAAGGCTTGGACTACTCGGGCTGCTTCCGGGACATCCGAGCCACTTACTAGGGTGCCGAACCCTTTTTTGGAAAGCCAGAGGCTGCTGATGCATGTAAACTTGTGATGCTTAAGCTTTTTTACTTAAGTTTTTTTTTTTTTTTTTTTTTTTTTTTTTTGTTAAGTTTTTCCTTTCTTCTTCCTCTTCTTTTTCCATTTGCTTTGCCATTTTTACTTAAATTTCTCTAAGTACTAAGCTTCGGCTCGGATATATATTTTTTATACTTCAGCTAATCCTTGTTCCTCGTCCTTCCAGGTCTTTCATAACCACTTGCTTACCGTGGAGATGAACGACGAACTGAAAGAAAAGGCAGATAAGGCGAGGAGGCTAAGTGCCAGGCCTAGAGTTCTGAGCTGAAGAGGCTAGATGCTGAGGAAGCTGCTTCTGCCCTCAGAGCTGAGATGGAGTCTATGAACGTCAACTTCCGTACCTTCTGCCAAGATTTAGAGCAGACCATCTTTCCCTGGTTGGACGAGGGTCATGCGCTGATCCGAGAATATGGGGCTAAAGACATTCCTGACTTCAAGGCCCGAATTGAGCAGAGGGTGTAGAGAGAGGTTGAGACTCGGCGCCTAATGGTCGAGGACTTCCGAGGGCAGACTGCTCGAGCTGAAGCAGAGGCTGAAAAAAAGAAATATGAGCTAGAAGCCGAGATCCAGTGCCTAAGGGATGAGCTGAAAGGCAAAGATACTGAGCTGATTGATGTCCAAAGCCAGTTGAAGGCCCAAAGTAAAGGAGCTGCCCAGACTCGAGCTGAACTTGAGGCTGCTCAGAAACTGCTAGAAGTCTGGTTTTACACCCAAGAGCAGTATGAAGAGGGCTTTGAGAATGACTTCAGAGTTGCTCGACGATTGGCTTTCCATGTTGATCCCGAGATTAACTGGGATTCGGCTAAGGCTTGGTCTATGGATCCTGAACGAGGCCAGTCCAGCTGATGCTGCTTTCTTGGCTCGTCAAGCTGAAGCCGAGGCCCAAGAAGAAGAAGAGGCTGCAAGGAAAGAAAAAGATACTGCTCAACCTGCCTCATCTTCTGCTGGCTCCGGGCGTTGATCCTGCTAATGCTGAAGCATAGGAACTCGGGCAGTCGTCTACAGAATCATGCGGATCAACTTGTGCTTAATTGATTTCTTGCCGCATCTGCTTTTGCCTCTCTTTTGCTTTCAGCTTGCCTTGAATTTATACAAACTTTTATTTTTGCTTGTTGTGTACTTAGTTCGACAGCTGTGTTTTTTGCTTGTGGGCGGCTGCCGATTTAGGATGCTTTTTTGTAATTGACTTTGAAATTCTCAGCTTGAATCTATTGAAGCTTTTGCCCTTCTTTTCTCTTTCACTGCCTTGCTTTCTTTACTTAGCATTTTCTTTGAATTTCTTCAAATTTTTCTAAGTGTTGAGCTTCGGGATGGAAATATTTTCTAGCTGAGGACTTCTTGCCCCCCCCAGAAATCTGAATTTGTAATTTTCAGGTTTCTGAGGTACTTGCTTCGACTTTTGTCAGTACAGCTTTTGCCTTGGCAAAATTTTTGTAATAATTCATATTTTGAAGTTTCTGCTCATATTTCTTTTCTCTTCAACTTTATTTTTAAAGGATCTGATTTCGTTGTTCAGAAGTCTTAGACTCCGAGAACATATTATCCTGATCCTTATAATTCATCCGAGGGAATGACTATCCAAAACACAATCCCAGGGAATTGATTCATTCGAAGTACAATGCCTCATTAGGCAATACTTTGGGGGTGCAATCATTGTTCCTATTTTTTAGGCAATGTTTCAGATTTGTCTATGGCCTTTTGCCCAGAGGAACTGATTCTTTCGAAGTACGGTTCCTCATTGGGCAATACTTTGGGGGTGAAATCATTTATCCTCGTCTGGGCAGGTTTTTACGGCTTGCCAAAGTACAATGCTTCATTAGGCAATACTTCGGGCAACACCGAAGGAAAACCTTAATTTTTTTCAAAAAATATCGAAGACAGAAAAAATAGAAACTTGCTAAATTTGAATAAATGGTGGCTCGAAGGCCTTTCATTAATCAGAATGATGTACTTACATAGATTGTTCTTCCCCGAAGGGCTTGACAAATAATATTTCTTAAGTACATATGCGTTCTAGTGATTCTTCAGCTCAGTACCATCCAACTGCCGAAATCGGTATGTTCCTGGCTGAAGCTTATCATATATTTCATAGGGTCCCTCCCAAGTGGCTGAGAGTTTCCCATGAATGCGGCCTTTTTATACAGCTGCAGCACTCCGAAGAACGAGATCCCCAATTTTGAGAAGCCCTGCATGGACTCTTCGGTTGTAAAACTTGCTAATTCTTTACTTATATGCAGCCATTCTGTCTCGGGCCGAATCTCTGACCTCATCTTGGAAGTCAAGGGATTCCTTCATGAGTTGCTCATTTTCTTCGGCCCGGAAGAGATTTACCCGCAAACTTTTTGTGCTAATTTCCACTGGAAGAACGGCTTCGGATCCATACACCAATTCAAAAGGTGAATGTCCCGTTGCCTCTTTTTCAGTCGTCCGAAGTGACCAGAGGGTTCCTGGAAGTTCCTCTATCCACCTAGACTTTTGATATTCAACTCTCTTCTTGAGAGCGTTAAGCTCTGCTTATTCACAGCTTCGGCTTGACCATTACTCTGTGGATGACATACAACTGAATATGCCAATTTGATGCCAAACTGATCAATGTACCACCTTAGTGGAACATTATCAAATTGCCTCCCATGATCGAAGACAAAGACTTGCGGAATTCCGAAGCGAGTGTTAATGTTTTTCCAGATGAACTTCCTAATAGTTTGCTCGGTGATGTTCGAGGCTGCCTCGGCCTCGATCCATTTACTGAAATAGTTTATGCTGAATATCAGCCATCTTTTTTGATATGGAGCATCGGGAAATGGCCCCAAGATATCCAGTCCTCATTGAGCAAATGGAACTGGGTTCAGGATCGGCTGAAGATCTCGGGATGGTTGATGGATGACTGGAGCAAACTTTTAACATTTTTCGCATTTCTAACCAGCTCCTTAGCATCTAGGATCATGGTGGGCCAATAATACCCAGCCCTCAATTCCTTGTGGGCTAATGCTCTTCCCCGATGTGGTTTTCACAAATGCCGAGATGGATTTCCTGAAGGATGTACTCAGCATCTGTTGGTCCCACGCATTTCATTAGTGAAGCTGAGAAGGATTTTTTCAGCGGCTCTCCTCTGAAGATGATGAACCTTGAGCTGATTCTCTTCAATTTGGAGGCTAAGTTCCTATCTTCAGGAATTCCTCCCCGAAGCTTGTAAGCTAGGATGGGGTCCATCCAGCTTGGCTCATGCGTGAAGCAGCAATTCTCAGGAGCTTCGTCCACACTTCTTTCTCGGCGCACCTCCACATATACAGATCGGTTCAGCTCAGTTAGAGTTGAACTTGCAAGTTTGGAGAGTGCGTTGGCTTGTGCGTTCTGACCCCTTGGGATCAGCTCGACTTCAAGAGTTCTCAGCTTCGCAATAACTATTTTGTTCTTTGCAAGGTAAGCTATCATTGAAGGCTCTTTGGCCTCATATTCACCTCGGATCTGATTTGCGACGAGCTGAGAGTCTGTCTTTAAACAGACATGTTCGGCTTCCAATGCTATGCACAGCTCTAAGCCAGTGATTGCTGCTTCATATTCGGCTTCATTATTTGAAGCTTTGAACGAAAATTTCAGTGCATATTCAAAGGACTTGCCTTTGGGCAAGGTTATGACTACCCTTGCCCCCGTCCCATTTACGGTGGAGGATCCATCCATGAAAACGGTCCACACTTTCTTTTTCTCGTCTAGTGTCTCTTGATAAGAACACTCGGCTAGGAAGTCCGCCAAGGCCTAGGCTTTAATGGCTGCTCTCGGCTGGTAGCTGATGCTAAATTCAGTAAGCTCGAAGGCCCACTTTGCTAGCCTACCAGATTTTTCAACTTTGCCGAGGACTTTTTCCAGCGGTTGATCAGTTAAGACCACTATTTGATGGAAATCAAAATAGGGCCTCAGCTTCCGAGCGGCTACCACTACTGCATATGCAACTTTTTCAAGTAGGTGGTAGCGAGTCTCGGCATCCGTCAGAGTGTGGCTGACGAAGTAGATCGGTTGCTGAATTTTTTCTTCTTCCCTTAGCAAAACCGCGCTTATTGTGGTCGGGCTTACTGCCACATATAAGTATAAAGTTTCTCCTTCGGTTGGACGTGCCAGCGTTAGGAGTTAAGCCAGATGTTCACGGAGTTGTTTAAAGGCTTATTTTTGCTCGTCTTCCCAGATGAGCTCTTTTGATTTTGGGAGTTTCAGTGCATTGAAGAAGGGCAACCCTTTGTCCGAGGCTCTAGAGATGAACCTGACAGGGAAGCCATTCTCCCAGTGAGGCGCTGAACGTCCCTCTTTGTTCTCGACTCGAGAAGATCCAGAGCTGCCTGAACTTTGGCGGGATTGGCATCAATCCCCCTTTTGCTGACCATGAAGGCGAGGAACTTGTCTGACTTCACGCCAAAGACACATTTCTTCGGATTCAGCTTCATTTGATGCTTTCTAAAGGTGGCGAAGGTTTCGACCAGGTCCGTGACATGGTCTTGGTCCTTTTTTCTTTTGACGATAGATTCGTCAACATAGACTTCCATGTTACGGCCTTTTTGCTCGGCGAAGACCTGATCAACCAACCTTTGATATGTTGTTCCCGCATTTTTCAATCCAAAGGGCATCATTTTATAGTTATACACCCCGGCGCTTGTAACAAAGGTCGTTTTTTCTCGGTCGTCGGGATGCATGAAGATCTGATGATACCCCGAGAATGCATCCATGAAACTAAGCAGGGCATGCCCACTTATCAAGTCGACTAACTGATCGATCCTCGGCAAGGGATAAAAGTCCTTTGGACAAGCCCTATTTAGGTCCGTGAAGTCAACGCACATTCTCCAGGTGCCATTTCCCTTCTGAACCATCACCACATTGGCCAACCATTCTTGATATTGACAAGGATCAATGAAACCTGCATCCAGGAGTTTTTTTACCTCGGTTGCAATGTCTTGGTTCTTATTTGCGAAGTAATTCCGCTTCTTTTGCTTCACGAGCTGACAGGTAGGGTCGACATTAAGCTTGTGGGAGATGACGTTCGGGTCAATCCCGGGCATGTCTGCTGCCGAGAAAGCAAACACGTCTTTGTTGTCCCGAAGGAGTTGGATAAGTACAATGCGGACGCTCGGATCAAGTCCGAGTCCGATGCTAACACATTTTTCAGTATCCCCTTCGGCCAGCTCTATTGATTCAGTCTGATGGTCCAGTTCCATAGCTTTGGCACTGGATTCTTCGTGATCTGGCCTGCTATCAATATCAGCAAGCTTCCCAGACTTTCGCTGATGTTCCGAGTTTCGGCTCAGATGATGAACCAGCCTTTTCTTTCCCCAAAGATTTTTCTTTATTTCGGGTGCCTTGGGCCGAAGCACTTAAGCTTTTAGGCTTTTTTTATGCATCGGTCCTTTTCTCTTTCTTCCTGATCATCCCGGTCGCCGTGGCGACTTTTGGATGGAGGTGGTTGCATCTTCGGGCCTCCTATTGGCTGCCTTGAATTCTTTCGGAGTGTCCCTCGTCCGAAACATAGATCATCATCTGATAGTACGTCGAGACAACTCCTTGAATCTCATCAATTAAGGGTCTCCTCATAATCACATTGTACACAGACAGAACGTCTACGACCAAAATCTCTACCATGATATTCCAGGCTGCTCGGCGTTTGCCGATGGTGACAAGAAGAGAAATTTTCCTATCAGGATATGTTGAAGAACCATTGAATCCTGATACCGGGAAGGGTACTAGAGTCAGGTGCTTGGTCTCCAACTTCAGCTGCTCAAATGCTTCCCAAAAGAGGATATTCGCACCACTACCACCGTCGATGAGAGTTCGCCAGACGTTGTGGTTCGCGATGCCCGTCACAATTACTAACGGGTCATCATGGGGGTATGCCACCCCCCGGCAGTCTTTAGCTGTGAACGTGATGTTTGGCACCGGAGACTGGGGTGCTCGGATGTCAGCATGATTCACTTGATGGGTCAAGCCTCTCAATTAGCGTTTTAACGCATTCCGAGAGCAGGTTCCTCCGAAAATGACAAGGACATCAGGATTGTCTTTGCCTTGCGGCTTGTCCTTTTTACGGGGGAAATCTAGATCTTGCCGAGGATCTTTTTCGGCTCTTTTCTCTTTGCGGCGATTCGCGAGATAATTTTTCAAGTAGCCCTTTTGGACCATGTCCTCGATCTGATCTTTCAGCTGGAGGCAGTCCTCGCTGTGATGTCCAGGAGATTCATGGAATTCACACCATCGGTCCTTGCCTTTCTGCTGATGCCACGGTGGGAGTGGCTTCGGCTTCATGTACCTCCCCTCGTCCTTAGTTATGCTGTAGATTTTAGCACGTGGAAGGGCGAGAGGATTGTATTCCATGAGATATTAGGCGTCTATTAGGAGTGATCCACCACAATCCACCTACCTCATCTTCAATATGATCCTTCGAAGTTCCAACCTCCTACATACTCCATGAGTGTTCCTCGTGCACACAATCTCAAGTGTTTATTGTACTCACCCTAATTACATAGGATCGATTCTTGTACTAACCTATTTTCAAATTAAATCCTTTTTAATTCCTGCAGCTCTTCCTTCATTATGATCAAAATTGATCTCCTCGCTCCCCTTTTTCATTTCACTTCTAATCCATCAGTTATCCTTATTCAAATTTTCCGTCTCAAAAAATTCAAGGTTAGTAGATCTCCCTGTTTCTGTCAAAAACCTATATAGTGCTCGCACAACTAGATTTCCAACCTATGTGCACGCATGCTATATATTTTCTGCTCATGTCATGCATGAATGGAAGTTTTTTGCTCATGTTGCAAGCAACCAAGGTGGTCTACGTCCTAATCATGGGAACCATGCTCGGTTTTTGAAAATAATAGTAGTCGACATATGTAGATTTAAAAGTTTCAGAGAGAAATGTAACTCAATAGTTAATCATAATAATAATAAATAAATAATGAAGCTCCTAAGGAAATAAATGATTCTAAAAAAAAAAGAAAATAGAGTTGAGTTGAAGAGAGAAAATTCCCTCCAACAAATTCCACTTTAGAATAGGTATAAAATAATTTCCGGTGCTCGATTTTTTAAATTGATAGTAACTGAAATATAGTAGTCTCTATAAAAATGTACGGAGTAACTCAATAGTCCATCATAATATTCAACATATAAATTAATAGTGATGTATTCATGTAAATTAATCAAAAAAAAAAAGTAAAATAAAAAAAGAAAAAAGAAAAATTCCCTCAAAAAATTCCATAAAAATGGGAATTTGATTACCAAGCACTCCAATTCTGAAGATTTGCATGCGAATGCTTTCGTAACATCCAAACAAAATAAGCCATTTCCAAAGAAATTTGATATGGGATTTAATTCCAATGAACAACAAACGCATATTCCTCCATAGATTCCTCCATCCAATAAAATACATGTCTTTGGAACTTTAATTCCTATGTCAACCAAACAATGACTCACATTCCTCTATAGATGCAACCCTCTAACCCTCCAAAAAAATGCACAAAAGAATCACTACCTTTTTATCACTATGAGTAAACTCTTATGAATAGTGTTGAAACTATTATACTCCTAAAAATGTTTATATATGTATTTTACCTCTTTTTAAAAGTAAGTATGACTACACTTTATGAATAGTGTTGAGACGGTTATGTCCCTAAAATGTTTATTTACATATTTGTCCTCATTAATGATAATTGTTTTTTTAACTCTTAAGAATAGTGTGTGGACATTTATACCCTAAAAATATTTGTTTACATATTTTCCCTAACTAATGCTACTAACAACTCCTAACCGAAAGAACTTCCGAACATAGCTAGCTATGACGTGCGCATCACGCGCGTTAGCCGCCCTAATATTAAAAAATATTTAATAATATAAGGAAAATTTCACTTTTGCTACCACCAAAACAAATGTGTTTCACTTTTTCTACCCATTTAAATTTTATTTTTATTTTACTACCACCTAAAAGCACATTTGTTAAAATTTGCTACCAATTGACGGAATCTGTTACTATTGTCGTTTGTGGACCCCACTTCAACAGTTCTTTTGTCAGTCTCCTCTCTTTAAATAACTGCTGCTAACGTATCTTCTCCAAAGTTGTACTGTTACAGGAAAAAAAAAAAAAAGATCAATCAATTCCCATTTGACAAAAGACGAATTTTGTTGGAGAATTTGACAAATTCAATCAATTGCGAAGCGATTTAGCTCAGAAGGTGAAAATTGCGTTCGAAATTTAGGGCTATTAAGGTGTGCACCTTTAATTAAGCCAATGAATCCTTTATGCGAAACCAATTAGAAGATTAAATTGCACCTTACGTTCAAATTATTGCTGGTTAATTGTATTTGTGAGTGTTTAGGAATGATACAGAATCTGAATTTGATTTTCAATTGGTTTAATTGGTATTTAATTTCATTCAATCGAATTAGGGTTCATATCCCAATTGAAATTAGGGGTTATCAATTGGGATATGCATGGACGAAATTTATGGTGATGTTTGGTGAATAATGAATGTATGAATGTAATTGTTGATAAATCTGGTTAAATTGCAGGCTATAATGTCATTGATTAGGTGTTCTCCCTCCAAACAGAGGAAGTGTGACTGTGGGGTTCCTATGGCTAGGCTGACATCATGGACAAGAGAGAAGCCTTGAAGGAAGTTCAAAGCCTGCAAATTCTATGATCCTAAAACAGAAAGTAGGGGTTGCAAGTGCTTTGAGTGGGTGGATGAGGAAGAAGGCATTGACTGGAAAAGGGATGTCATCAATCAATTTCTACTGGACAAAAAATTGATTAAGGGAGAAATCAACTCACTGCAGAGAGAATTTGTAGATTTAAGTGGGCAAAGAAGGTATTTGCTAACTGAGAATGACAACCTGCTAGTGAAGTGCAAAGCTCTAAGTTCTGAGAGGAAGAAATACAACAAGCAAGGGTAACAAATCTGTGTTGGTGGATGCACGGTTGTCCTAGCAATTATCATTTGTTGTGTATTTCTGATTGTACTTGTTTTAGTTGTATTCAAATGAGATTAGGGTAGTACAAGTGGGTCAGAGGTAATGATTGTGTATTTAGATGATGTTGGTTTAAGACAACAACTTTCATATGTAAGACTTTGAATTATTATGAATGAAAGTTGCAATGTTATTTTGTAGCAATAAAATAGTCTTCCTTTCAATAGCAGTAAGCACTAAAGTGCATGGAAAACATCAAAGTTAAATTATGATAGTTAGTTGTTACAAACAATTAGTGCCAAATCAAAGTTCACCTAAAAAACTTAGTAGCATAGTTGCAGGGTACATTAAACACATGGATAAAAGCCTAGGTACTTAAAAAACTAGTACAGCCTAATTTTTCTTATTTTTCCCTCTCCCTTGCTTTGTTGTTGACTGTGTTGATGTTGTTGATGTCTGGGATGCTTGGGTGCAGGCTGCAGGTTCTTGGGATGGTCTCTCTTGAGGGAATGTGTTGTTAGCTATGCTCCTTGGACCAGGAGTTCCACCAGTTTGTATTTAAAAAAAATAAGAAGGAAAACCATCAAAATCTAACAGTTTGGGTAGGATAATTTACACACCTTCCTAGCAGCCCTTACCTCCTTCCTCCTTCTTTGTTCCATCATCCAATCATTTTGCAAAACTGGTTTGCATGCTTTGTTGGCCTCAGGTGGAGCCGCAGGAGCTTGCATTGGTGCATTGCCACAAGTCTTGACATAATGGCCAAGCTGTCCACAATTGTCACACCTCTTCTGTCTTTTCAGTGCTTTTGGTTGTCTGCCACTGCACTCAGGTGCTCCCTCTCCTCTCTCCAGCTTTCTTTTCTTTGACTTTGGCCTCCCAGGCATAACTCTTACTGCTGGAGACAAGGGCTCTCTGAGATGATGCTTCTCCCAATACTTGGGTCCAAGCATAGGCTTCACAGCTTCCTCATATGCACACAGATATTTCTGCCTTGTGTAATACACATCCACAAAGTCTTCTGGGTCCACCCTCTTGTCCAATATAAATGCAAACCCATGTACACATGGAATACCAGTTAACTGCCAATGGTAACATGTGCAAGTCATCTTACCTAAGTTAACTAGCACTGTATCACCATTGAGCTCAACCTCATAGGATTCTTCTCTTGAAACCTGCACTATGCAGTGCCTTGCAGCCCTCTCAACCCTCTGAAAAAGCTTAGTCACATAGGGCATCAGCTTCTCATCCATTTTCTTGGCAGCCTCCCATTTCTCATTATGCCTCTTCATCATATACCTTCTTAATCACTCCATCTGAGTGAGTATTGGCTTGTCCCTTGCATCTCTTATAACAGCATTGAATGTCTCACAGACATTGTTCAATAGCATATTTGATTTGCAATCAGAAGAAAATGCATGCCTAGACCAGTGCTTAGCAGGAATGTTATCTAGATACACATATGCATCTTCAGATAGGAATTTTATTGATTCCGTTGCCACCTCAAAGTCAGCCTACCACATCATACAAAAAACAGCAGAACAAAATCAATGTTTCTTGTACCAAAACTGACCAATGTGTCCAAATTCAGCCAAAAGTAGCAAAATGAATCAAAGCACATTGAACTCAGGTGAAAAGATTGACATTCAACACAGTCCATAAGGTTGACATCAAAGATTTAGCAAGCAAACATTCAACTCAGTTTAAGCAGATTGGCACTCAACTCAATTTAAGCAATCAATCAAAGTTCAAGCATTTCCGACATTCAACTCAAGTAAACAGTGACTCACCAATGTTGTAGCCCTAGCAGCATTCCAGAAGAGCTCTTTAAAGGTTGATCCACTGAATTGAAGCTTGAAGTTGGCCCAGATATGCTTGACACAGAACCTCCTCTCAGCAAATGGGACTTGCAATTCAAAGGCTTCAAGAAGATCCTGTATTAACAATCAACACATTAGTGCATAACTACTCATATCATATTAGTTACTATAAATAGACTAATTAGGGCATGTAAGCTCACATGAATGTCCAACCACCACCTTCACACACATCACCAAGGTCCTTTTTCAAACACTCCAAGAACCAGCACCATGTGTCCTTATTCTCCACTTCAACTGTAGACCAGACAAGTGGATATATGTTATTGTTTCCATCTTTTCCAACAGCCACAAGTATTTGTCCTGGGTAGGCTCCCTTTAGATGACAACCATCAACACCTATCAGAGGTCTGCATCCTTTTATGAAACCACTTCTCAATGGTTGAAGATAGATGTACATCCTCATAAAAAGTGGTGGTTCAGGGCTGCTTTGTTCCCCTTCTACCACTATGCATACCCCAGAGCCAGGACTGTACTTAATTACAGCTTTGCCATAATCCCAAACCCTGGCATATTGCTCTGCAGCTGACTCATAAATCATCAGCTTTGCCTTAGCACTAGCAAGCCAAGCTTTGGAATACTCTACTGTTATTCCCAAGTCACTCAACACCCTAGCCCTAAAACTTTTTATTTTCCAACTTGGGTTGTGCCTCCATTCCTCAACATACTTCTCAACAAGATACTCAGCATTCACCATTGAATTCATCTTACTCCTCATACACCTATGTTTTAGCCTCAAATCTTTGATTTGCCAAGCATGACGGTTGTACAATCTTCTAGCAGCCACCTTAAAATTGCACTTTTTAACCTTATCACTACAATTACAGCTCCCTAGCACTTTGCTTCTTTTGGAATTCCACTCACACCTACACCTTCTCTTACAGAATGTGGTTATCCTATAACCACCATTGTGCAGATAGTAATACTCATATCTGTTCTCTATTGCATATGTCCTCAAGGCTTTCCTTAGAATGATGTTGTTGTAGAACTGCAGCTTCTTAACTAGCACAACTACTTTTTTGAAATCAGTTTCTTCATGAAACCATGGACTATCATCTTCTTCCTCATTTGACCCATGTAAATTTCTAAGCTCATCTAATTCAAAACCTTCATCATGCACTTCCACTTCCTTACAACCAATGTCCTTAATCAGTTGTTTCAGTTTCTCCTCCCTTTCCACAACTATACCCTCTGAAATTTCAGCCCTATGTCTCACAACCTCCAAGCTACTTTCTACTGCAGTTAAGATGCCTTCTCTAGTTTGCCTATGCCACTCATCATCATCACTGTTTGCTTCTTCTTCCCCAGGCTCCCAATCAATTCCTAGATCAGTTGCATCTGAGCTTGATGACCCAGATCCTAATTTATCCTCTTCACCCAATTCAAGAGCCCTCTTTGCTTTTATTTTCCCACTTCCCTGCCCTCTACCCTTATGCAGCCTCACACCACGATCACCTACTTTTTCTATAACCTTACCCCTCCCCTTATCAACAGATCTAGAAAACCTAGGGCTTCTCCTCACTTTGCTCACACAGCTTCTGTTTCAGGTACTTTAGAAACTCTAGGGCTCCTTCTCAAGACAAGTTCAGTAGGTTTATGTGTTTTGTTTTGGGTTTGAGGTGGGGTAGAGCATTGTTGTGTTTGGGATGGCTGTGTTTAGGTTGGGTTGGATCCAGTAACAGTATGAGCAGACACATGGGCAGTCCAGTTGGATGCACTTTCATTGAAGTTGGATTGTTGTGGGTTTGAGGTGGGGTTATTATCTTCAGCTACAATGCTTTGGGGGTCCTCACTGGGGTAGGGTCATCAGAAATTGTACAAAATACCTCTAAATACCCATCCCTGTGCTTAGCTTCTAATAACCCTTGTACATCCTCAACAGTTTTTATCTTCCTTTTACCAGTCATCTAAGTCTTACCCTTTTCTTTGTACCAGAGAACATATATGTTAGGTACATCTCATCCCATGTCCCTAATCCCTTCAGTACATAAATATCTTAAATATCCTATTGTCAAGTAAGTCAGAGATACATTCCTTTTCCAATAAGTGAACCTAGCTTCATACACTTGGTACTGGACTCCCCTACGGCTCTTAAACACAAAACCCCCAAATATTCTAAGCTTATTATCAACATTATCATCACTATCAGCCATTTGTTTAACCTACAATTAAATAAAAATAACAAACAAATCAAACACTATTTTATTCCTAACAGTAACTAAATCAATTCAATTGATTAAAAAAAAAGGCAATCTCAATATACCCCCATACCCTACCACATGAATGTGCAAGCATCAATTTTTAATTAGTTCCTTAGTCAAACAACGTTGCTCAAAATAATCAAAGCTCACTAATCTAGGGTTTACTACAGATTCTCCCAAAAATACCCCAACTAGAATGCATTATTGCGAAATTACCACCATTGTTGGACCTCTATAAATAGATAGGGTTTCGTACCTTCCAATACGTCGTTGTCAGGCGAATCTTCAGCTTCCAACAATGGAGATGACGCTTCCTCGCAGCTGTTTGTCTTCCCCTGCTTCGTTGCCCCAGTTAAGACCTTCCACACGCACAACTTTAAGCTTCAATTTGCAGAAAAGTAGAGATAAAGAGAGATGGAGATGGTGACAGAGGAGAGAGAGATTCATGGGCAAAAAAAAAAAAATTAACCCCGCCTTCAATGGAGTTAAATTTGGGGGTTGAGAGTATTCAATGGAGAGACAAGGAAAAGTTAGGTTGGCAGAGGATTAGATTCGAGGAAAGAGAAGAAGATAAGGGAGGTTAGTTAACTACGTGGGGCCCACAAACGGCAATAGTAACAAATTCCGTCAACTGGTAGCAAATTTTAACAAATGTGCTTTTAGGTGGTAGTAAAATAAAAATAAAATTTAAATGGGTAACAAAAGTGAAACATGTGTGTTTTAGTGGTAGCAAAAGTGAAATTTTCCATAGTATAATCACCTCTAACATTCCTACACACAGTTGCTGCGACGATCACCCTCTTTCTACCACTTGTGCCACAGTGCCACTTCCACCTCCTAAATTCAAGACAAAATCATGTTTGTGCCTTGCAAAGATAAAGTCTTCATAAAAGAGTATACGAAGATTAACATTTTTTGAGGGAAAAAAAATCCAAAACAAGAACAAATAGAGTGCATTTCTTTCCTAAATTTCATAATTGCTTTATTATCTCATTTCTTTCTCTCTTTAAATCAAGAACACTTTTTCCAGAAAAAAAATAAATAAATAATTCCTTCATCTTCCTCCCATTGCATCTTCCTATCATAACATATTAACATATCACCTAAAGCTATATCCCATGATAAGTGTCAAAGTATATATGGGACTTAAAGTGAAAGTATTCTTGCTAGCTTGAATTTACAAGATGAATTAGCACGATAATTATGGGAGATTTTCCCAGTCTCTAATGCTCCTACCTTTGTACAAAATTACTTAAGGAAAAAAAAAAAAAAAAGAAAAACAGCAGTCTCATAATACAATCCGACTGCTAGAAAACCGCCTAATAAGTGATATTCCTATCAACTACCAAATCAATGACTCATTGGAAAATGCCAAAGTAACTGTTTCAGGTGTGAAATATGTCATTTAGGGAATTAACAAGCAAGTGAAACTTAAAATGTGGATGAATGGCTATAGGTCCTCTGCTTCATCAAATACATTCAACGGGCAGATCTCATTCGCCAATAGATAATGCATGATACAGCAGACCTGGTATAGTGTTGATTTTAATCATGGACCATTGATTGTATCATTCCTGCATATTTCTGTTAGGAGGAAGAAGAAGAGCAAGCCTACTTTTGTATCTGTCAATTCGCTGCGATCTTTCTTCTCTCAATCTGCAAAGAGGTGCAAAAGTTTTACAAAGTTAATCCATATTTTACCGGCATATCGCCTAATACATTGAAAGCACTGACAACTGGAAACTCTAACCAAACTAGCTTGATATGCCCACAAAAGCAAGAATAACAGAGGGAAGAGATTTTTCTACGGCATAAGAGGAGATTAAAAATAATTATCATTTTTTCGAATTCCACAAAATGTTTCTCGTTGAGATAGGAGGGCTAGAGTAGTTGGCTAGTTCTCCGACTTCTAGGCATGAGGCTAGGTGTCAAATCTCACCAAGCTCATTCTAGGAAGGATTTCCCTAAAATCACCTGTCCTACGATAGGTCTTCTCCTTATCATTTAAAAAAAAAAAAAAAAAAGGTTCTCATTAATTAGGTCAATGTTTTTGTCGCTGAGAAAACTATTTTAATTTCTATTTCTAATACGGGAACGAAAGTTACAATCTAGTCTATCTAGAAGGAAGAACAAATGGTTATAGTTATGAACTTATGATATAAGGATCAGTTGAAAAAATGGAAAATGGGAGTTAAAATACTTCTTTGAATCTCTTCATGGTTGTAGTTGTAGTTTTTTTTTATTGTGGATAAGGCTTCAACGTGGATGATTGCCTAGGTGTGCATTCCAAAAGGAATTGGCTGTGGTTTGTGGCAGATTGGCGACTGGGATTTGATGTTAGATTACAGTGTGAGGCAGTGGTGACCAGTGTTTTAAGTGGTGGCGATGGTAGGTGGGAAGATGGTGGTGTCTGCCTGATTGGTACATGTGGTCATGAAGCTGTGATGAGGTTGGAGAGGGGTGGGAAGTGGGGGTGGTTGGCAGGTACAAAAGGGCGGTGGTTGGTGTTGTTACTTTAATTATTAAGCTGGCTGGGGGTAGTGGGGTTATTCTAGTTATTTGGATTTTAATTATGTTTGTTGGGGTGGTCGGGTTGTTCTTATCTTTTGGTTATGAAAGGGATAATTTAGAAAACAGGTATTTAAGATTTCAGAATGTTTCCCTGCTGCAATTATTTTAAGACGTCCAAAAACAATAAGTGTTACAATAATCTAGAAATCGAGAAAGCATGTGATTCAGAGATGGCAATTGATGTAGAAAGTCAACTTGAGTTTTCAATCATGGCTAATAAATAAACCATTTAAGCGACACAGAATCACAAGGGATATACCTAGCTCGAATTCTTTTAGCTCGCTTAATATGCCTGGTTAGCAACACTTCAGCACATGGAATCTCAACCTGCATGCAGAAAGAGGGAAGTGGGATGAACACTCCTGAAAATTGTCACACCATGACAATCTTCTTATCCACTTTGTTTTTAATAATAAAATTAAGAAAAGTTTTTTTAAGAAAATAAATAAAGAAAAAAAACCAACAAAAAAATAATAAACATGCTCTGAACATACAAGCCCCTCCCCACAAATTATAATTATAAAAAAAACAAAACAAAACCACTACAGATTGAGCTGCCAAGCCAAATCCACTTGTCTTATTATTCCATTCCCAGTCAAAAAGAATAGTTCCAACGAGACCCGTCCTCAGACCAAAAATAATTGTTTTTAGCATAATAATGGGCTAGACATAACCCAATGCCCAAAAGATTTACATCACAGACTTAACTCAGCTACTCAGGTCGTACACAACTAGTAGTCTCCAATCGGCCAACAGAGCACAGAGAAAGTAGATCAACAACTCCAGACAGAAGAGAGGGAACCATTAAGCAATTTTACTACAAAAAAAATACCAAAGCCTTAATTTCAATACATTGGGGTCAGCTGCATGAACTAAGATTTTACCTCCAGTGAGCATCAACATAGATCCTCTCCTATTCCCCTTAAATCAAGTGCTATTGTCATAGAATAGGACTGGTATTCAATAAAATAAAAATAACTATGATAAAACAAAAAAAAGAAACTGTAAAGAAACCGATAGATTGTAGTATTATTGATGCTATCAAATAACCAGGGAATTAATACAACCAAGGCCTCAGAAGTGGCTGATTGATCTAAAAGGAAGAAAGAAAAAATTACTGAATATTTCAGATAATATTCCCTTTTAACAGTCCTCTTTATTTTAATACAAATCCATCCCTGCCCGGACAATTTGTTGGCCTGAATAGACCCACTTGGCCCGAGAAACCCGCATATTTGACCCGATTTTGGCCCAATCCGGCCATATGATCAGCTTTATACTAACTACTATTATTCATTAAATCCTTCCAACTTCATGAGCAAGGCACTAACAGGATTCCTAACAACACCAATCAGCATTCCCCAAATGGTCATTCTGCTTACGTCTTCCACACGTTAACTGAATTGGAAGTCTGAAGTAAGTAGGTTGATGCACTTAAACCAACTTTCTTTTGATCATATTTAACTCCCTCCATCCAAGACATATTAAGCCTCCCTTGGCTTTTGCTGATTCGCCCATGATCCTCACACCTCCAACAAAAAAAAAAACCCAATCTCCTGTTCCTTCACGTGGCAGCTTTCACCATTACTTACCATCCGATTAACAGAGCTAGAAAATTCCCTCAAACCCCAAATTTAAGAGTCATCAGTCCCACCATCTTCAATTCTCTCTCCCTCTTTTGGCCCTTATCCACACCTCCACACTACTAACACTAGCTTAGGCATGAGAGGCCTTGATGGATGATCACCTGATAGTTCTTTCCAAGTTCTCTGAATTATCTCTGCATTAATACTCAAGGTGCCTATTAGAGATATTCCATTTCTATTGAATATAAAAGAATGCTACAGTCATGTCGAAAACAGAAATGAATTAAATCTACACACTAAAATACTAAATTATCTTGAGCAATCTGATGTTATTCAAAATCTATCATGGATACTCATACGATATCCAAATTATATGATGAATCCTTCAAGAGTTCAACAACATCCAAAACTCATCAAGAATGCTCTAAAGGCATCCAAAGATGGCTACTGCCTACTGATTAGCTTGCTAACTGAATTGTACTTACCAACATACAACGAATTATTAAGTTAAACCATCTTTGATCTTCCACAATCATAAAGTAGTTATCATCTTGCACAAAAGAAAACTGTAGAAAAATATCAATATGACAGGTATTGGAAGATAGAATGCAAGACTACCCCTATGCAGTTTCAAAAATCATGATAATATTTAAGATAACAGACAGGCAGATGTAATAATATTATAGTCCAAGAAGAACCAACCTCGTCAACTTCTATTATCATCTCTATCCTTTCTCTTAGGCGAGGAAGATTCATACAGACGTAGAGGCACAGGCAAGGGCTTTGGAAGAGACTTTGAAACATCACCATATTGTGGCTGCAAGTATTAAAACAATTTAGTAAAAGGAGATGGAGAAATATAGATGAACTATAGATAAGAAAGCAACATAAAAATCTTCGGTACTTCAAAATCCAACAAAATACTTCATAGCCAAGGATTGATAGAGATTGTAGCTGCTAGCTATTTGGCATATCTAATAACAACATCCCTCATCTTAATCTCCAGGACTAAAATATGGTTATGATCAAACAAACAATTGCTTAGATACATAGATAAATGGAAATCAGTTGCATATGCTCTGCACAGATTAATAATGGTCCACAGATCAAACTTATTATACACTCAATAAGAACATTATATACGAGTAATATGACCAATGTTTGCGTACTTGATTATCTTTTACGTATCCGTTTCTCAACCATGATCGACAGAGCGCATATAATGAAGCCTCATCTGAAATCCTGACCTACAAAAAGTAGCCAAAACAGACTTAGGATAGAAATTTGATGAAAAATAAATATATGAGTCAGTTTCAAGTTATAAATGCACAGGAAAACGTCCAGACCAAGATTTTCAGAAAATTCGAAAGTAGAGGCTGTGACATGACTGACATCTTACAGACTCATCTAGACAACTATGCCCATGACCCCCATTTGTATAGCAATAACAACAATAAAATTTGAGAAAAAAAATTCTAAAAGAGTGCTAAGGGGAAATAAAAAGAGAGGAAAAACATATAATATATTTGAAAGGACCTAACAAAGGACATAAATAGAGTTTGAAAACACAAGAGTGTAGGTATAAAATTAAATAAGTGTATAATAATATAAATTATAAAAGTACACACATAAAGTCACGACATATTGACATGTCCTTTTCGAGCTCCACCAACTACATTTGCTTGGGAGTAGGGGGATTCCCTTACCTCCCCCCTCTACTCTCAAGTTTGACTTGCGGAGCTGGGTGGCTTAATCTGTGAGAGGTGTCAATTCCATAGGGTCCTTCATCTTACCTTTAAAAAATATATACTGACATGTCCTCAATATGCATTTTTTCCCTCTACTTGCCATATACAATGTCATATTTTCCTCAATCCCCAAAAAAATCATATCACTATAAACCACCTCCCTCCAAGTTTTCTTAAGTCTTCCTCGACTACCCCTGATGATCCCATCATTTTGCCACTCTTCAAGCCTCTTTATTGGAGCCTCGCTTGATCTTCATCTTGCATGGCCAAACCACTTTAGAAGGTTCTCCCTCATCTTGTTCTCAATAGATGTAACTTGTACTTTCTTCCTAATTATCTCATTCCTCAACAAATCTTATTTTTGTATGGCCACACATCCAACACAGCATACGCATCTCCTCCGCATTCATCTTATGAACATGACAATGCTTCACAACCCAATTCCGTACAATATACAATGCAAGCATAATTGTCATACAGTGAGTTTACCCTTCAATCTAATTTACCCTTCAATCTATGAGGTATGCCGATATGCCAGAATCACATAAAAACATAAAACCCTGTAGCACTCTACAACCAACCAACCTACTTGATTAATAGATCGAAGAAATCGGAACCTTGAACAATCCTCCCGCCTAAGGTAATATGCCCCTACCTCCCTAATTTTAACTCCGCAAAACTTTACGTTTCATAAATACCATCTTACTTCTGCTAGCCTTACGCCTTGAGGTTCCAAAGTTTGTCTCCACAATTCCAACTTACTTCCTACGCCTTCATTCATCTTATCAATCAACACAATTTCATCGGCAAACATCATGCACCATGGTATATCAGCCATGAATTGAAGTCGTAATTTGTCCATGACTATGGAAAAAAGAAAAAGGCTAAATGTAGAACCTTGATGTACTCCAATTGTAAAAAGAACATCTTCTGTCTTCCTAACACTAGTTCGTACAATCGTGTTAACCCCCTCACACGTGTCCTTAATCAATCAATCAATCAACATGTGTCCTTAATGCTGAAATATAATCCTAGCCATAATAGGACTAATAATAACTATTCCTAGCTGCAAAAGACTATGCAAACTAATAACCATTCTTTATTCTTAATGTACAGACTCAAACACCTAACTGCATAAGCTAAAATGCCAAGAAGATAAGTCAAAACAAGAAACAAATATCAAAACAAAAACCTAAACACCTTCCCCTAACCTGCATTACTGACAATAACTAACTTTTTTCCACATGAAGGATCAAACAATTCTTTATTGTTCTGGGGCTGGATATCACATACACATCATTTATAAAAAGAAAAATATACCCTACCTTTCGATCTCTAAGAGTGACCAAAGTATCATCTTTGTCTTTGTCTCTGCACAAGTCAAAGCATTAATCATGACTACAAGTCTACAACCTTAAAACTAAAGGTCACACGAGCAAAGAGCTAGGCCAGAAGAGATTCTCACATAGGATCTTTAGGAGCATCATTATGAGGAGCAGAGTAGGATAATGAACCAGCCTGAACAAAAGAAGCTTTTAATAAGGATTAATTAAAAAAAAAATTAATAATAAAAAAAAAGACGATGAGTTTAATAGAAGCATTTAAATGCATTAATGCAAAGCACATTTATCATAGAATACCAAGTAACAATAGAGCATGAGTATGTAATTCTGCAAGGCACATTTACCATAAACAACCAAATAACCACCTCTCGGTTGGCATGGTTTAACGATACCCAAGCACCTGAGTATGGAAATTTTCAAAGCAACTTTATCATAAGCAACCAAGAAAAGGTCGTTCTATGATATGAAAAATAAGATGGAGGAAAAAAATAACATATTAAAAAAAAGTTGGGTCAAATTAGAAATACATAGTTTATTACTTTCAAGTCTTATGTCAAGCAAAACCTGAGACTATTGATGTGCAATTGCAATGTAGCTTACTTAGAAATAGCTCAACCTATATCCTATACTTGGGCCTACTATTTTTGAACATAGCATTGTACTCCCTCCATCCTAATTTAATAGTCACAAGAAGGATTGCAAAGAGTTTTAGGAGACAAATTGTATGTTGGCTTATCGATTATTTTTTAATCAAAAAGCAGATGCAATGAAATACAGTGGAGGAATTTCATAATTGAATGAGAGGGAGTTTGAGACCCTAACTTTAAATAATCGCAAGAGAGAGGTGATAGAATACTTGTAAGTCCATGACATTAAAGGAAATGGGACAAATAAATTGGGTTGGACATAAATGGAAAGTCTGATAATTAAATTGGGACCGAATGAGCATAAAAGAACTTATTGAATACTCTTCATTTGGATCTAATACCTAAAATGTTCCATAATCTTATGAGTCATATTGAGAATTTTAGAACTTTCCTTGAATCTAATTATCTTTTTCAAATCCGTTACAACAACCTTCAAATTTTCAAGTACCACATGGAAGAGAACCTAGTGTAGTACTTTTGCAACTAAACCAAACCATTCAGGACATTAAATCACTGTCTCAACGTGGCGAATGAGACAACGTAATTATGTAACACCAACAAAATTTAGCCAGGTAAGACACAAATTCCATTTAAATCAAAAGTGATGACTTCATAAAATCTAAAATACCAAGTAAAAAAGCAGCAACATTGATTCAGTACTTCACTAGACAAATCCTATACCTTAGCAATTAAGAAAATCCAACAAAGACATAAAAAGGAACAAATTAAACCTTTGATTGAGGAAAATTGTTCGAGGTAACGCCTTTAGCAGTAGCAGGGATTGGAACAGATGACATATGAGCATCAGAAGGATGCAAATTAGGACCGCGTACAAACATTAAAGGATTATAAACACAATCCTGCAACAAATCAGAAACCAATTTTGATTTAATTATCAAATTAGACTCGAAAATCAAATATAATTCTTCTTACAAAATTGATTTGATTACCATTTACCAACAGTTCAACAATTCATTTTAAGGAAACCCTAAATTGACTATAGTGATAATTAAATCATGATTATTCAAAAAAAAAAAAAAAAAAATATCTTACGTCAGAAGCTTCAACAATGGAGGAGAAAAAGCTCAGAAGCCGGTTCAATGTAGCACTCGTATACGCGCTTCAAAGGAAGGGATTCTAAAAGTAAATTTCCTCCTCCCGCTGTAGTCAATAGAATTTAAATTATTCTGTATCTATGTTCTTTACAAAAAATTCAAAACACATCCTCCCTCCGTTCTTTTATTTTTGCGGCATTGCCATTTTTTGGATCAAACTTTGAAAACTTTAACCATTTACCGTTAATTTATAAAAGATAATATAGTTATGAGCGATGTGGTTAGATTCGTCTCATTGTATATTTTATTAATATCATGTTTTTATAATTTTTACGTATATGAAAATAAAAATATAGACGTTTTAAAACGCGTCTTGGAGACCGCGCACAGTCAAATGGGGCAAAAAAATAGGGACAGAGGGAGTACGTTGTAGAAAGTACTCGTATGCTTGGTACGAGTACTTTTTTTTTTTATTAAACCACGAGTATTTTCTACTCATATTATAATTATTTTTTCTCAAAATTAATTTCAAGTTGTACATATCTATTTATTAACTATTACTAAAACAAAACGTTGTTAACGTCATCACTGTCCAAATGTTACTCTCATAATAAAAAAATTCCCGCCTAAATGCAAAAATGATGGCATCTTTCTTTTTCTTTCTTTTTTATTTATTTACTAGATGGAAATAAATTGTAAATATGATATTTTTTCCGTTATATAAAATCTTTTAATGTGAAATGATAAAATTTTAATAATTTAAATCCTAAATCATTATTCATTGTTTTACCATATCTTTTATTTCGATAGAATCACCAACCTCGTCCACAACCAACCTACTACGATAAAAATGTTATCCAAAACTGAAATTGATATAAATTAAATCTTTACATTTTATATAAAATAAATCAATATATTTACCAATAAATGAAAAATTGTTACGATATAAAATCAAATCTATGCATTGGAATTTTTTCATCATCTCCAAAAATAACCAAAGTCATCCATATATTAAGTATACAACATCTAATTGTATGCCATTACATAAACAAATAATCGTTAAGTATCCTAAATAAATACAATGTAACTAATAATTACAAATATAAATTTAAACATAAGATTATAAAAATTACCTGGACATTGATGACCTAAAACTAACACAAAATTCGCTTGATGGGGTTTTGTATTGATACGAAATTTTATTTGTATCGTATGATGTGTTAGATCTGCATGTAAAAAAACATTTAGTAAATAAAACATAAACATTATAATCGTTGAGTATCCCAAATTAATACAATGCAAGTAATAATTAGAAATACTAATTTAAACATAGGATTTTAAAATTTAAGCTAAAAATTACTCGGCCATTGATGACCAAAAATTAACACAAAATTAGTAACACAAAATTCGCTTGATGGGGGTTTTTTATTGATACGAAATTTTGTTTGTGTCGTATGATGTGTCAATTTATAATGTTAAGTATCACAAATTTTAATTTAATTATAATTAACGAACAATTTGTATTTCTTGTCATAAATACTATCAAAATTTATCTTATAATGATAGGTATCAAACTTTATTATAAGCGTTTATCATTTAAATATTTCTTAGTATATTCTTTTTGGATTTCTTTTTTCCTATATTTTTACTTTATTTTTTTCATAAAAATAACTTAATTCATGGATTATAATTTACGTGGCATTAAAATTTTAGATATATCAAATCTAATTAGTTACTTTTATCTAAATGGCGACATAATATTTTAATTCAAAATAAAATACAAATCTTTCTTCTTATTGGTCGAAATAAGTATATATCTTACGTGGCGCTCCGAATGCTCTCCAAAAATACCTACTTTATTTATATAATATTATATTTATTTATTTTTGTGGAGCTATCATATTTAATAGTTTTAAAATTTGAATATTAGAAACTTCTACATTACAACTATAACCTATTAATTTATCCTACAAAAATGAAATAATTTTAAGTAGCACACTAATAAATAAACTCGATTGAAATATGTATTACGCGACGTTGAACATGTATTATATCATAATTTTGATGAAAATAAAATTTAAAAAGTACAAATATTTTTGTACAAGGTGCATAATTCTTATATATATTTATCCACCAGATGAAGCTCGTGCGATGCACGATTTGTTTTAATTTTTTCAAATAAAATATTTTAGTAATATATATTTATCTAATAAACTTTGTGATATTCGCTTGCTTATTATTGAATTTTTTTATTATAAAATGAATAATTAACTTTGTTTCTCATATTTAGATAAAATTAGTAATATAAAAAGATAATATTTTATTTCACAAAGTTTCATATGTGGCTGGTCACACCATGTGGTCGGGATAACTTGGTCACGAGTTACTTGGTTGGTTAAGGGTTACTTAATCGATCAGAGGTTACTCGGACGGTCAGGGGTTACTTGGTTTGGGTGTGTCTCAGTGGGCCACACGATATGGCCAGCCACATAAAAAACGGGCTGATTTTATTTTTTAATTTTTAATCTAAAATAAATTGCAATTCTTTTTATTATTGGCTAAAATATAACATTTTCCTATGTGACACTTTAAAATTAATCTTACGTGGGATAATCCTATTGTAGCGTTTTAAAATTATTAATCCTACATGGCGATTTTTTATTATAATTGTACGCAGCGCTTTAAAAAAAAAACTAATCTTATGTGGCAAAATCCTATTGTAGCGTTTAAAAAATATTTATCCTAAGTGGCGCTCTAATATTTTTTTAAAAATTAAAATCCTACGTGGCGCTCTAAAAACTCGGGAAAAAACTCCACTTTATATATATATACTAGTTTTGTGCCCCGGGCGATGCCCAGGTTGTTTATTGAATTTTAGGATAAACCTTTTGGCTTGAATGTTAAATACTGTTGTATAATCACTTTTGATAATGCAGGATATTTAGACATGCGATATTATACTTAAATTATTTTTATGAAACTGAAAGTATATTTACCAATTAAAACTTATTTTTACTAATTCTCTATTATTTTAAATATATTATAAATGGAACTTATTTTAAATAACTTTTTAAAACGAATTTTATGATGGAAATAAAACCGATTTATTAGATTTTTATGAAAAGTTATGATTAATTTTGTATATATGAAATATTAGAAGTATATCGATAATAAAACTCTATACAATAATTTTATCTTAAAAAAATCTATCCAAAATTCGCTTACTTAGCATCATATGTGTCACAATAATACCTGGTTTTTGCCTATGTGGCGTGATACTTGGCGAAAAATTGGAATGCCAAGTGTCGATGCCTCGCGACCTGGCTGCTTGACCGGCTTTATTTATTAGTGATATGATATGATATTAGATTTTTTTAAAAAATGTACAAATTATAAAAATAGATTTTATATAAATCGTGCATTGCACGGGTTCTAACCTAACAAGTGAATAAGTGATATAACACGACAATTTTTATTAATTTGTTAAAAATAGTTCAAATATTATCTCTGTTGATTTCTTCTTTGTTACTATTCAAAAAAAATAAAAAATTCATCTTTGTCATTTTTTGAAGTATGTACTTATTTTTGTTGAAGTATTCTACTGATAATACATACTTGTATTTTTTTTTTTTTTTACAAGACATACTTGTATTTTAAATAAGATAATTTATTTTAAACTTTGCCACTAAATCAAACTTAGCTTGATAAATAAGACAATTAGTTGTGAACTTTTTTTACCTTGAAAACGGAGAAGTCCCCTGCTAAAAATTGCTAAAAGAAAAAATCTATATAATATAGGAAGTATAATATAGGTTTCTTTTTTTTTTCTTTTTTTTTTTTTGAGGGAAAGTATAATATAGGTAATATGTAGTATAATCGACCCAAATTAAAATTACAAGAATATAACTTTGTATTTGTATATTAAGTGCAATAGTTGACTTTTCAAATTAAATTTTTTTAAATTTTGGACTTAATTTTTAATATAAATTCATTAAATTGATTAATATATCAAATGAAATCTTTTTAAAAATGATTCTAGCTAATTTCAAGTAGAATTTTGTAACACTAACTCCATTTCTCATTATTTGCACCAAAGTAACATTTTATGTCTCACAGAAACACCCTTTTATTGCAAATAATAGGAAATGGTGGTAGTATATTATTACACCCATTTTTGAAGGTTATTAACTAAACTAAAATGCACACAAGTTAATGCAATTAAAGAGCGATTGTTGATGTGGTGAATAGACTCGATAAAATTAACCCATACACAATTGCCTAATCAAACCTTGAAATTACTTGACTCAATGCTTATATGATACAGAATATCCCCACTTGAACCAAACTAACTTGATAATCAATGTTTTTTTGATAATGATTATTTTTTTTGTAAATAAATATCTTAATAGAATCGAGAATGGTCTAAACCTTAAATTTACTCGAACAGTTCCTACCGAAAATGACTTGTTCTAATTAACTTGATTTGCAACTGTTGTAGTGAATGAGTGTAAGATTTAGATGGATAAAGTAAGAGAAAGTGGGTGTCTTTGTGGGTTTTTTTTTTGTTTTTTTTTTGTTTTTTTTTTTTTTTTAAAAAAAAAAAAAGGTAAGAGAAAGTGGTGAAAAAAGCGTAAATACATCTTACGAGGACATGACCAAAATTTTTTAAAAATGGAACAGAGCTGTATATTATTTGGAATTTGTTATATACATTCGAGTGTACCGTACATCCAACCAATTAACTCAATGTTAGTTTTTGCTCTTCATTTGATGTTTAAATGAAAAACAATTATAAGTGTGTGGTGCATTCGGATGTATATAACAATCTCTCTATATTATTAGAGCATCTCTGATGGTTGTAAACTTGTAATAAGAGGCTTGCTTGCAATTTTAGAAATCTCAAGTCAACTATTAGCTTGATGATTATGGGAAACTAGCTTGGAAAACAAGAAAGAATAGTAGTCAATCATTTTATTAGCAAGTGATCATTATCCATTTCGATAGCAATCAAGTAGCTATCTATTGAGATACAAAATTACAAACTAGCTAATAATGAAATCATAGCTTCAAAATATATGTGAAATGATAAACCTAATTTAACAATCAATCAACTTGTCATTAAAGATTTTCTAACATAATTAATAATAATCGTCACTTATACATCTCGTACACTATCTAAAGCCAAACCTACACTTACTTCCTTCGTTTATTTTAGTGCATCACATTCTAACTCGATCGTTATAATAGAAGTGCATCACTTTCTAAATCGGTCGTTTTTTAATTTACTCCATTCAGTTCCCCTTCCTAAAAACTCAATGCAAAGCAAACTGATACACTTAAAAAAGAACAATCATTTTCTCCGTGGCCAGTTGACACACACCAAAACATTAACCGGGTAATCCCTAACTGACCGACTAACCCCTGACCGATCGAGTAACCCCGAGATAAACCCTTGAATAAAAACCCCAACCACATGGTATAACCAACCACCTATAAAACTTTGTGAAAAAAGAAACGAATAAAGTAATTCGAAATAAAAGGAGCACTTTTATAGACTATCCTAAGCAAACAAATAATAATAACACAATAATCATCAATCAAAACTCACTCTCAAATCTCAATAATGCATTGGTTGTGACACTATAATATAGACAGAATAAAGCAAAACTTAAAATGAAAGACACAAAATGATGGGGACAACCCCCCACTTTTTCCCCAGTTATTAGGCCATACCACTACATCAGACTATATATCAGTCCACTTTTATTCACAAGGTACGCGTAAAACTTGGTCTATCCATCTTCTCTATGTTCCCGCCGCCAGCTTTCCTTGTTTTTGTATTCTTCTCTCTTTCTTCTCTGTTTCCAGCTTGGATATTACAGTATTACAAATTATACTGAATTTGTTCAACTGAAATTCTTTCTATTCTACCTTTTGTATTTTAAATTACAAGCAAACTCAACATCTTCTTAAGCAAGGAAGATAATAGAAAAAGTGAAGTAAAGTAAAGGGTAGTATTGTAGAGTTAGTTTTGAACAATCAAAGAAAAATGGTGAAGAACAACAAGAAGCAACTACAACATCAACAATCTTACATTGCTGTTTCTTCTGAAATCATAAATTCTCTCTCATCTTCTTCTCTACAATCTCTTCTTGTATCCCATCATCAACCTCAGATTAAAAGGTGTTCAAATAAGCCAAAGAAATGGGTCAAAAATCCAATGTTTTTGCTAATTTTCACTATCTTTTTGTTGGGTTTTCTGGGTATGGTTACGCTTTACTTCCTGAATCTCCCGAATGCGTGTAACCAGCATCAGCTGCGAGACGAAGAAGTCGTAGAGTTTAAAAGTAAAATGACAAGTAAATTCGATTCGAGTGAAGATTTCTGGAATCAGACGAATGGGTTCGGACTCGGGTATCGGCCGTGTTTGGAGTTCAGCCAAGAGTATAGACAGACGAGTGAGGAGATAGTGAAGGATAGGACTAATTATTTGATGGTGGTTGTTAGTGGTGGGATGAATCAGCAGAGGAATCAGATTGTTGATGCTGTTGTTATTGCTAGAATTCTTGGAGCTGCTCTTGTTGTACCTGTTTTTCAAGTGAATGTTATATGGGGAGATGAAAGGTTTGTTCTGTGCTTGTTGCTCGTATCGTATTGTGTCGTGTTTTCTGGGGTTTATTGTTTAGGGTTGCAGTTGATTTTATTAATTGATTGTGTGTTTATGTGTTTGTTTGTTTGATTGTTCAGTGAGTTTTCTGATATTTTCGATTTGGAGCACTTCAAGAGGGTGCTTGCTGATGATGTAAAAATAGTTTCGTCTCTCCCATCAACGCTGTTGAGGATTAAACCAGTTGAAGAGAGTCAAACTCCCTTTCATGCCACTCCTCATTGGATCCGCCATCACTACCTTGGAAAGGTAACATACTAATATAGTAATATTACTAATTGATACTCGGCATATTTCAATTGGAATTCTTTTAGTATATGTTATTGTATATGAATTTAAGCAATACTTAGTACGCAGCTTTGACATGTAACATGATTTTTTACCATACATACTTGAATGTGTAACCAATGATATTGAAGATGTCTCTTGTATACTTATACTTAGGACTTGATAAAAATCATGTTGAATGAAATTATTTGTGCTATTTGGATAAGGTTGAAAATTTTGCATTGTAAAGAATTTTAATGCAGGCTGAGACACTTTGCTACTGTTCTATTATCAGCAATAAGATCAAATTAGAACAGTAAGAAATTGACAGAAAATTTGATTAGTCATTTTAGTTCTTCCAAAGCTAAACTAAGCTGCAGCAATATCTGGAGCCTTTAGTTGTGTGTGAGCTAAAATTGTTGTCTTAATGATTTTAGTAGCCGGTAGTAGGCTAGTAGCTACAACAAATTTTCTGCTGACATACATCTAAGTTTTTGTAATAGCTAATCTGCATCAGATGAGTCACATGAATCATTATTTCCATGAAAGTCTCGTTAATAACAGTAGGTGTTGTTCTGTTTGTTTCCCTTGCAGCTGAAAAAGTATAATGTTTTGTTGTTGCGTGGTCTGGACTCCAGGCTCTCTAAAGATCTCCCATCTGATCTTCAGAAGCTCCGTTGTAAGGTATCGTATATGTCTTACCATGATTATCTGTTACTGTATTATTTTTTTGAATGTGAATTGTTTCTTACCAATTTTCTCTCGCTTGCAAAGGTTGCATTTCAGGCACTCAAATTTGCTCCTCACATTCTACAATTTGGTAACAAAATTGCTGAGAGGATGAGCAGTGAAGGCCCTTATGTTGCTCTCCATCTGCGAATGGAAAAAGATGTGTGGATAAGAACTGGATGTTCACCTGGCTTGAGCCCAGAGTACGATGACATGATAAACAATGAGAGAAAGCGGCGCCCTAAGCTTCTTACTGGCAAGTCCAACATGACTTCCCATGACAGAAAGCTTGCAGGACTTTGCCCCTTGAATGCCTTTGAGGTTGCTCGGTAAGGAATTATTTGACATTACTAAGTACTTTAATCCGTTTTTGGCATGGATGTTTTGTCTCTTACGCTTAATGCTATTATTATGCTTTAGGTTGCTCAAAGCTCTTGGTGCTCCAAAAAGTGCAAGAATATACTGGGCTGGAGGACAACCACTTGGTGGCAAAGATGCCTTGCTTCCTCTCATTACAGAATTCCCTTACTTTTACAACAAAGAAGATCTTGCACTGCCTGGTGAACTAGAACCGTTTGCAAACAGAGCCTCGTTCATGGCTGCCATCGACTATATAGTCTGTGAGAAGAGTGATGTATTCATGGCATCTCATGGTGGAAACATGGGACATGCTCTCCAGGTACCTTCATCAACAAATTTCAGTTTATTTTTTTATAATATGGAATTGACATGAACCATTCGGAATTAATTGTCACATGATAGATGTCTCCTTGGCATTTGTCTATACCACTCCATTTCACTGTAGATGACCTTGATGTCTATGGAAATCTTAATTCTATACATAATTTATCTATTTTCACCGTCGGAAATGTAACGTAGTCTTAAAGAGAAGACTCGCCTAACTGCTGTATACCTTTACTTTCATCTTAAGAATTGCACTAGTTTCTTTTTGGGCATCCCATAATGTTACAATTAAACATAATCACAAGGTTTAGAAGATTAGAAACTGTTGCTAAACCGAAATGCACTATATACAGCAATCAGTGGCTTGGATCAGTTTCTGACAATTCAGATTATTTTTTTATGCAGGGACAGAGGGCTTATGCAGGGCACAAGAAGCATATAACTCCCAATAAGAGACACATGCTGCCCTACTTCATGAATTCTTCTCTGCCTGAAACTGAGTTCAACAAAATCGTGAAGGAACTCCACCACGACTCTTTAGGGCAGCCAGATTTAAGGATAGACAAGCCAGGAAGAGATGTTACCAAGTATCCTATCCCAGAGTGCATGTGCAATACTTCTTCAAACAGTCATTCCTCTGCTTGAAAACTCACACTTAATTCGTTTCCTCATCACGTATACTTGTCAAGTCTTAGGAATGGGACGTGGAATAATCACTCGAAGAGAGCTAAGCTAAGACAAATATTCGGCAAGTATAACCGGATGATATTCATACTAACAGAACCTCTCTTACACCTTAAAAGCGCAATCTTTGGTGCACTTCTGTGCACGGTTATTCCTTTATTCTTTCCATTCTTTAATAGATTTTGTTTAGCTTATACACCCAGTAACTTTGTAATTTTTTTTTCTTTTTTTGCTTTATCACATCCTATACTTGTATATATGTACAGATAGCAACACAATCAAGATTTATACGTTTATTTATTTCCTTTTCGATGTAGAACATGCGATATTGTAATGCAAGAATCAATATCAATATTATTAAATAAAAGTTATATGTAGTAGTAGATGATTACTGCAGCATAATTCTACAAGTATTATTCAGCTCAAACTTTACAGCACAAAAAATTAATGGAATTCAATAATAGATACAGTAGTTAGGTTCTTATCTTTATTATTGTCCACAATTTACAATTGTTTAGAAGTATGTAGTCTAAGAGAAAGTCAATAATGAAATAATGATGAATGTCTATTATATAGAAGTAGGTGAGAACAGAACTAGAACATGGCATGTTCAATTTTCATTTCAAGTTGATTTGTATACCGGTAGATGGGTCACTCATTTAACAAAAATTAATAACATCACTGGTTTGGGTCGAACCCAAATAAACCAATTGGTTTAAATTAATTAAAAAGACTTCTTTTACTCTGTAATACATATAACCAAATCCAATGATAAAAAACTAATTCTAATTCATTAAAGCAATGAGAGTGATATGTAAGAAATTTATGGACCTAGTATATGGACTATACAGTTATGATTGTATTTATACGCTATCATATAGTTTAGCCCAAAAATAAAGTGATCCATTTAAGTAATTATTATTATTGGGCTTATTACGTCTTGTATAGAGTATGGGTTTAGTTTTATGCATAGAGGCCATTAGACCCTTTCTAATGCATGATGGGTGGATTAGGAAGGGAGTCTTAATAAATAGACATCTTGGATTATGGTCCCTAGTAGTACATACAATAAGACTCTTAGTTATATCCCATCAATAGAGTGAAAATCCTAGAGTGTGTATTTACTAGAAGACTCATAAATCATAATCAAGAAGGAGTTCGATAAATTGTCATGGAATCAGGTACGCTTCCGCAATTAAAATTTCCTGATTAATTTGATATGAAGATTTAAGTTTATTGTAGGAATTAATCCTAACATGATAAGAATTAAAGACATCTAAAATACTAGGAGTCCGAGACTATGTATCCTCACTAATACGCGCCAATAAGACATCTTAATTAAGACTCCCGCTAAACAATAGGTAGTTATGAGAGCAGAATAATACAAAAACACTCGTTCAAAACTTCAAATCCCCAAATTTGGCTGGCCAAGCTTGAAATCACTTGGGCAAGCTAGCATCATAACTCTTCATCTCCTACTCCGTATTATCCATTGGCTCAACAAGCGCCAATAAGTGTCCAATCATTCTTATTAAACCCCCCCCCCCCCCAAAAAAAAAAAAAAAAAAAAAACACCACCAAAACAAAACAATCTGTGAAGCACGCATAGTGAATTAATGAGACCCGAGTAAAGGTTATCCAAAAAAAAATTAAACAAAGGATCTTGCTAACAAATGCCTCCAGGGGGTTAGATAACCATTTAAAATAGTGTCTAAAATGGTATTAATTCATGAATGCATGTCAAAATCAAACGTCAATCGGTGTAATTAATGTTCATTTTGATTCAATAATTCTATTTTTAGTTGGCTTATCTACCGCCCCCAGGGCGTTAATTAACTTTTGCCTTAAAAAAACCTAAAGTACATAGTACAGTGTTATAAATTATAGTAACTCTCTATGAAATTGAGACCAAAACATACATTTAAAATGGCGAAATTCAAACCATTGGCAAATTAGAGGACTCTAGAACCCAACCAATATACACTCTTTGTCCCTTAAAGTTTAATCTATTTTTCTTTTAAGTTTTCTTCGTATTCCCATAATATTACTCGGCAAAGAAGCCGGGACGGAGAGAGTACACTATACACCATATTGTGCTCCGTAGGAAGTTGTTTAACTCACTCCTCCCTCTTTGGCCTCTAAACAGGAGAACAACCGCAAAATCCTCTGTTGAGAGATGATGATGATGTTGGGTTTGTCAGGTGCACCATTTTCTTATCCCCTGAAATTTTACAAACCCATTAAAGCCATAACCTCAAATTCTTCAGAATTTTCTCTCTCCTCCCCTGTTACTCCTCGTTATCATCTTAACAGTCCATTTGTTCCCGAGGTATGTCTCACAATTCTCCACCTTTTTTCTTTCTGATGAACTCATGCAATTTTTATGTAAGGGTGCCTATTTATCTAGTTTGCCCAGAAAATGCAATAATTTGTTTGGGTTTTGGATGAATTAAACAAATTTTGGTACTATATGTGAAGTTTTTGTACTAATGATGAAGCTTTGAGTAAGGAAATATTTTTTTATTATTGCAGTTTGTTATTACATAATATGGTGAAGAAATTAAACTTTGCTGAATGTATGAGTTTAGGTGCTTTCAATAGAAAGAATGGATTTACTCATGTAACCAAGTACCCCAAATTGGTGTTTATTGAAGAATAGCATTTTTCAGTGGTTTTATTTGCAGTCTTGAAATCAGGAATTAAGTGTAATGTCGGATTTAACTTGGCATTTCTATGTCAGATGGATGTCGAGTTTATAACGGTTATTACTTGAGAATGTATGTCCGCTTATAACTGTGATAATTTGGAAGAGCTACTAAAAAAATAGGGATGTTTTGGGAAGTTTGGTATACAGACATATAATATCTCCACTCTTTATAAAAAGGTAGGAATCAGAATGGCTAAACTTGGGACTTTGCCTTGCTTGGACTTTGTTTCAATACAATGTTCAATTGTATGGCCCTAGGCAAGATTTAGCTACATTTTTAGGGGGTGTTTAGTTCGCAAAGTGTTATGGGTTTGGAATTGGGAATCAAACCAAGATGGTATGGGTTTGAAACTTGGTTTTTAAAACTATGTGTTTGGCTTTGTTCGAGAATGAAAATTTGTCTTTTGTTTGACTCCTGAAAGTATGGTATAAGCCATACTCACCTTCTCTCTTGGGTTTTGAAACTCTATACCCGGTGGGTTTGAGATATAGGTTTTATCGATTCTAAACCATACCTCATTCCCAAATTATGTGAACCGAACACCCCTTAGGTGATTTGTCTCTTTTTTTACCTTAACACTCTAGCCTTTGGATCTAAATGTTGGCATTTGTTCTAGTTTTGTTTTTTGAGTTTGTTAATTTTATATTTTTGTTACTAGTTATCATTTCCCTAATTTTAAGAATTATCCATGACAAAGGCGTGGTAACTTTAAATGTGAAGCTTTATCAAAGTGTGTTAATAAAACCATGACTAAGTTTAATAAACCTCATTAAAACCTTATTAAAACCTTTCCATGACATACACCTACTATTATTAACACATACACCTACTATTATTAACGACAAAGGTTTTAATAAAACCATGACAAAGTTTTGCATCAGGGCTTAGTTTGCTGACAAAGGTTTATTAAAACCATGGCAAAGGTGTGGTAATTTTTATTAAAGCTTTTAAAATTATCCATGACAAAGGTTTTAATAAAACTAGCTGACCATTATATGTGAAGCATAAAGTGGGTTGTCATCCTAAGCCCTGTGGTTTAACTGTTTCTATTTCCTGCTTTAGTGTTTATTAACTGAATAATATTTGTATTTGTATCTCAATTCTTGCTGTAATTTAAGTTATAAAAAGTTCATGAATGCTCATTATTAAATAGATGAGCTGAGCTTGAACAAGTTTAAGAGCTTGTTCAATAATGAGCTTGAACACAAACAAAGTTACACTCGTTTAATTAAGTTTGTGAAACTAATTAATCTGTGGTCGTGAACAAGTTCATTTATAATCATTATAAAACCCTTTGTTTATGTAAAAGTTCACTTTTTGCCTTGATTATAACTAATCATTGAACATTATTCTATGATTTTAACTTAAATTATTTGTCTATATATTGAGATTTTCAAATGTTGAATGCACAAATCTTTATTTTACATCTGAAAACCTGTTTATGAGAAAAGCTCGTGTATTAATGGAAACATGTTTATGAATTCAGCATGATTAATAAACAAGTAGTTCACAAACAATAGAACCTTACCAAACAAGCCGAGCTTGAACAGATTAGAGCTCGGTTAAGCTTGGGCATGTGCTTGAGCTTGCTAAATGAACATGTCCATGGACAAGGCAGAAGCTGTGATTCGAGCCCTGTCTGTCTCGATGGATACTCGGCTCAGCTCAGTTACAACCCCCTCCTTTTTTTTTTCCTTATGTGACTAGTAAGAATGACGTTTTATCCTCTTTTGATGTCAATAATCCAGGTTGATTATGCAGTGGCTTCATTACACTCAGAGTTCAGGGACATCGACAATTTGGTAGCACACAATACTTCCCGTGTTCTAAAAGCCTTTCAGAATGCTCGAGTTGGATCTCATGTGAGTGGATATGGAAACTCTATATACTGTATAGGATAGTGTTTAAAGGCTTCTTTGTTAGATGGAGGTAATTGAGCTTGTTAGGTATGTATTGTCTAGAGTCCTCTAGACAGCATGTTGCCAAAGTAAGTCTACCTTATTGGGCATGCACTTGGATCTTTGCATCTGTCTGATAGCACCTTAAATGTTATCAGTCAATATTATTGTACAGATCTCACTATCTTGTCAAAAAGACAAAGGTGAAGTATGAACGAATTCGACTATTGTTCCAAATTCCAGATTAGTTCAGAGGTAGACATTTAAAATTATTCATTTTAACTACTGGATAAACTTTTATGTCTACAGCTACAAGGCCACCAAGCAAAAATATTTCATTTTTTTTTTCTTTCTTGGGTAACTGAGGCAGTAATGACATCTGATATTGTCAGGAGGAATTTATGTTATATTGCTATGAAGTTATTGATCTGTGTTGATTTTTTCCGTTAGTCCAACTATGTGCCTCCTTTGTTGCCCTGCCATTTAATTTTGCAGTGTTAAATATGCAGTTTTCTTGTTCTTATAAAATAATACGTATTAATGATCTCAAGATTCCTCAACAGAGATCTCTGATCCACTTTGTGTAGTTTTTTGCTGGATGCACTGGTTATGGCCATGATGAAGCTGGAGGACGTGAGGGTTTAGACCAAGCATTTGCCGATATATTTGGTGCTGAGTCTGCTATTGTCCGTTCACATGTAATTTGTTCCCCCATTTTCTCTTGCATTCTTTGCTTTTTGTTCCCATTGCTGTGTCTCATTGTTCATTCTTCAGTTTTTTTCAGGCACCCATGCTATTACTTGTGCCTTGTTTGCTATGTTGAGGCCTGGTGACGAGGTTAGTTATTTTTCTGGTTTACTTCTACTTGGACATTGTTACCTAACTGCTCTACTTGCACTAGATTTTTGAGATCTTTACTTTGTTTTCTCTAAGGTTTTAGCTATTTCTTTTCTAGAAGTGTGTCTTGTAGATTTATTAGTTTTCCAGCTTCTGGCAGTTGCTGGTGCTCCATACGACACTTTGGAGGAAGTCATTGGAAAGCGTGACTGTGATGGGATTGGATCTCTAAAAGATTTTGGAATCAAATATCGAGAACTTGCAGTAATCTGTCCTTGCATTTCTTTGCTCTTTACTTTATTTTAGTTTTATCATATTTTCTCCTCCCAAAAATGGGAATTTAAAGCATTCAGGTGACAAGCTGCAGAACACTTATGGCTTAGATGCTATTTCAGCTTGCTGAGGATGGTGGACTTGACTGGGATGAATTGACAAGTGCTGTCACTCCTCAAACAAGGTGTGCACTCATACAAAGATCATGCGGTTATTCATGGCGTTGCAGTTTAAGTGTCAATGAGATAGGGAGAGCAATAAAAATGATAAAGGTATTTCCGAGGCACTAATTATTAAACTACTTCCTCATTCTCAGCTAGTTTAATTAAAAGTTGTACTACAAGTAATTGTAAAATGATAAAGGATCGTAGTCATCGTACTGTAAAATTTTCAATATAATGTTATTTATACTCCAGTAATTGTAACCTTGATGCTCTAAAGTTGGCCTAATTTTAAAATAAAGACGACTTTTTTAAGTACCATGTCTTTAATTGTTTGTTTATGAAGCTTTTCCTAAATCTTCTCTCTCTAAATTCTCTGAACATTTCTTCTGTTAACTGATCTTAGATGAGTATTTTATTATCTTATATCTTGTGTTTGTAGTTTGTACTTATTAAATCTCTCTACAAAGTTCTTTATTTAAAAACCCCATCTGCTAAAGTTTATAAAACATGCAGGTGCAGAATCCAAACTGTTTGGTCATGGTGGATAATTGCTATGGTGAATTTGTGAACGCAATTGAACCCCCAATGGTGGTATGTTTCTAACTCTATTTGTAATATTAGTGCACTGGAGAAGGAACAAGAACTAATTAGTTATTGACAGGGTGCAGATTTAATTGCTGGAAGTTTGATAAAAAATCCAGGAGGGACAATTGCACCATGTGGAGGTTATGTTGCTGGGAAAGAAAAATGGGTGAAAGCAGCAGCAGCTCGCCTGTCTGCTCCAGGACTTGGAATTGATTGTGGCTCAACTCCTGGTGATATCATGCGGACTTTCTACCAGGGATTGTACCTTGCACCTCAGATGGTTGGGGAAGCCATCAAGGTATCAGATGCTAGATTGAAAAAATAAAAAACCCTTGACCCCACTTATGGGATTAAGGCTGTGATTGATTAGAAGTCTGATAATTATCTTCTTAGTTATTTCAGTAACTACATCCCTGGAACAATTCTTTAATTATATTTTTTTGAACAGGGTTCATTATTAATTGCTGAGGTTATGTCTTTGAAAGGGTTCAAAGTTCAGCCACGTCCCCGAGTTCCAAGGAATGACACAGTGCAGGTCGATTAAAACTTAGCTTCGTAATATTATTAGTTGGATAATGGATGCTGTTTGTACATTTTGTAATAAATTATCTTTACTGTGATGTTTAAATCATGTTATGCTGGTAAATTTTCTTCATTATAATGTTGTTTGTAGCAATATATATGTGGCATTTCTTTGACACGATGATGAATCTAATTGGAACATCTGTTAGACTATAACAATATTGGCGTATATAAATTGACGTTACTGTGATGTGTCACCTGTGTTATGCTGGAAAAAATTTCTTCTTTATTATGTTGTAGTCTGGATCATTATTGGCATCATTATGACAGTTGCCTACTAGGCTCTGCTGCTCCAGTTCTAGACTTTTGCCTTAGTGTCCTAGTGAGATGGTATTTTTTGTTGCCTACATATTTAGCTAGCTAGTTCAACTATTTGCGACTTGGTTGAAGCCAATTGAGTGTCTTTTCTGTGAAGGTATTTCTGTGGGTAGTTATCTTTTACGAAGAGGGGATCTCAGGGTAGCCTTTCTCTGTGTACATCTCTTAAATTTTGCACCATAGAGGCTAGAGCAGCTACAAAACTTTTATTTTTCTGAGATAATAGTTGATATTATTTCTTTTTTTTTGAAGCAAAAGGATGAAATCTGATTATATTAGTCATATTAATTCAGGCTGTCGAGCTTGGGAATCGAGAACGCCTTATTGCTTTTTGCGAGGCAGTGCAGAGAAGCTCTCCTGTTAGTTCGTTTACTAAACCAGTGCCTGGAGCAACTGCTGGATATGCGTCAGAGGTGTGGTTAACTATACGCTTTTATTACGACATTGTGTGTGATGCGTAATTTGTTTGGATAAAAAGCCATTTCATGATGGCTGTCTCGAAATTCCTGGGAAGTGTTTTATTACTTATTATTAAATGCAAGTGCTAGATTTGATTGAATTGTTTTATATATTAAAAGCCTGATTTTCTAGTTCTTAGTGAATCAGTGAATGCTCACTCACACACACACACACACACACACTCACACACACAGAATTTCTAGTTCTTAGAGAGCGAGCACGTTGGGTTGTTGTATGGGGTTTCATAACAAGATGATCAAATTTTGATGGTTTGGTGCAACTTTTATATACTGCATATCTCATAGCAGGTTAATACAGAATATGTATTGAACATTTCTATGCTTTCCTTCCTCAATTCAGACTAACATGAGCTCAAGCTTGGTCTTTAATTAAGATGATTGTTTTGAATTTTAGGTCTGCTTGTTACATTCATTAGAATAAGTTTATATTGCTTTATATGTTTCAACGTGGCCTAGTGGGTTGCTAAGAATCAATCTAAGAGGAGGGGCACTTAAGGTAGTAGGCTTGTAGCATAATCATACGGTTTTTATTAAGGAATAAGATAGCTATTCAATCAGGGTAAAAACTTTATATGTAGAGAATATTAGAGAGAGGAAAGCATTTGGAATATTAAGGAGAGTTTTCTGTTGATTGTTTTACACTTTTGGAGAGAAAAGGCCTCTCCATTGCTTGAAAGAGTTGAAATTATCTTCTATTATTGTTGTACTTTCTAGATATTGGTAGTTTAAGCTTCATCTTCTTCGATTAATCTCCATATGCCATTCCTTATTTCTGTCAGCTACTAAGTTGATTCTTAACATCGTTACGGTCCTGCATTTTTTCACCTGGCAAAAAAAAAGTTGAGACGATGCTAGGCAGGAGGTTTAGCTATTACGATTTACGAGTAGTCTTTCAGCATCTCATAGGGTGGGCATCTGTCATTTTTTTGACAATGTAGTTATCGTGGCTTACTTATGTGTTGTATTACTTCTTGGCGTTCTTGCTACCACAATCTATAGGACTAGAGGAACTAGATAAAGTTTTACTTTTACTTTTGGAAATATCCTCTTACTTGTTTCACCTTCACAAATTTTTGTTAAATTTTTTTTCCTGAAAAGGACCTTTTGTTCTGAGCTTCTGACTAGTTTATCTACTGGTAATGTTGTGTGCATCTACACCTCCAAGAAGTGCAGTTATTTCCTGACCCTGAAATCTGCCATATAGGGTATTATTGTAGTTAATGTCTAGGAAATACATCAAATTATACCATTTTAAAATGTGACTGTCCCTCTCTGAGCTCTGACTCTCCAAGGCTTCCTCGTCTCCCGTAACATGAAAATGAGGGCGAGAGTCAAATCAATTATTATCTCAAGTTATTGAATCATGCATGTTCTTTCCTACAAGATCAAGGACCAACTGGGTGCTCATTTGATTTTGCGTTTGAACTCTCTTATTCTCATCTGATTAACCGGAAATGCTTGCTAATTGCCACTAAATATAAAAAAAAAATATAAAAAAATAAAATAAAATGGAATAGCTTGCTTCAGAAATGAATTGATTATAAGGTCTATGGTAATTCAGGTGATCTTTGCTGATGGAACCTTCATTGATGGTAGTACCAGTGAGCTGTCATGTGATGGACCACTGAGGGAGCCGTTTGCTGTATTCTGTCAGGTCTTTACTTATAATCCAACTTTTGGAGCTATCTCACATTGCTTGTTTTTCTTATTGTAACAGTGAACAAAATTATGGAGTTCTCTATTTATATGTGGTGTTTGAAGTCATGTTAAATTGAATTGGGATGCCTGAATATGATGCAGGGTGGTACTCACTGGACTCAGTGGGGATTGGTTTTGGGAGAGGTTCTTAAATCCATGAGTTAGAGCAGAGAAGCCAGTAGCATTTTTCTTCCAGGAGTATTATTCTTTTAGCCAAGGTAAAGAGAATCCTTGTGGCACTTTAAATCTGTAGCGTTAGCTAAAGAATTTATATTGAATAGTATTGACACCTGTGTATCATTGGACAGTTTAATCAACATTTAAGTACTTGGATCCACAACTGATACAAGTGCAATAGTACAAGGAAGAACTACTCTTGCAGTGAGAATGGGAAAAAGCGACAACCTAATTTTGTTAATTGTTTGAAGCAAATGATGTGTGATTTGTGAAAGGCTCTTACAGCTTCCCTTGCCTTGGTTAAGGAAGAAAAGCTGATGCTGCCTCAAGAGTCAAGACTGACTGCTTCTATCTTAAGTTAGTATACTTATCAGTTATTAATTTTCATATGTTTTTCTCATTCAGGAAGAAAGAGTTCTTTTCTTATCTTTATATCATCCGTTTAATTAGGAGGCAAATGCATCTCCTAGACCTACCATACGGTCCATACCTTGTTACCCTGGACACTCTAGTAACTTGTTTGAGTTCTCGAGCATGATTTCTGTCTGCCCACAACAAACCTTTATAAAATATCCCCGGATTTTGAAATGAAATTAAAAAATGTGTGTTCAAATTCATATGTTGTGATTATGGGGATTATTGAAGTAGTCAAGGGACGGCTTGCATGCTAACCATCATTGTGTTCATGATGCAAAACGCTCTGCTCCACTTCATATATATGTGCTTGAATTCAAATATGGAAGTTTATCATTGTTTGGTTCTCTTTTGCTGCAGGAAACCTTAAATCAAGTCTTTGCTTTGTTCAGGGGCCAAAGAAATGATGCAGTCATGCTTATATGTCTGAACAACTTTTGGTGTAAACAGTTGATCTTTAACGAATGATTTCTTTTGACTTGATTCTCATTAAACACTGATCAGAATTTTTTGAGGCTCTGAACATTATTACTGTCTAGAATTATCATGAAAAAACAGATTTCTGTACAAATTTTGTTAGATTTTATAAAAGGGATTTGAGGAGAACAATAGAAGATAACAGAAAATGATTGTTTATTGTATTGAATATTAGAAAAAGAAAGGGGGAGAAAAGAAGAGAAGAAAAAAGAAAGAAATATTTTATTTTCTAATGCTTGCTTGATGAAAGAAAAGGAAGGGAAGGGAAGGGAAAGAAAGTGAAATGGCCTGCTGAAGAAGTTACTACAATGAGATAGAAGGGCTTTTGCATCTAAAAAATTAACATTAATAATTAGATTGTCCAAAAATTAGGACAATATAAATTTTCAACACTAATCTACTCCCTTTTGTTTCATAATAAATACTTCAATTTGACTTTTGTACTACTCACATGTATTACTTTAGTCGACGTATATGTTTTATACATAAAATGAAACATTATCATGTGTTTACTTGTTCAAATAGTTTCAATGTAGAAATGTTTGGGCAAATTCTAAGAAAAGGATTTGCTTAATTAGGTTTAGGGGATTTAATAATCATACAAAGGCATGGAGAAAATAGCAAAAAGTGTACTAAAAATTAGAGAAATTAATAAAAAGAATAGAGTTAATGACAAATTGACTAATATGGATTTAAACTAATATGTTAGGACGATGGATTGAGAATGACTATAAAAAATGCATAGTATTAATAAATATTCAAATTAATCAGATTGAAAGATAAACAATACAAAGGTACTTTTATATTGAATGTTGAATAAATTACAATGGATAATGATGACGATTGATGTTTATACCAAGTTAAAAGACTTTTATTGTTTTGGCAAAGTTGACAAGGTTGAATTGATGTCCTTAATTCATAGGAAACTTTGACTTAGTTGATTGACATCTTTCTTCTTGATTTGCGAGCAAGGGATGTGATGCCTAAATATTCATCAATCGTCATTGTAGGATTAGCCTTGAAATGACGTTGGGAAACCCAAACGACTTAAATATAGGCCAATATTGTCCACATTCAATCCAAAGTGTGTGTCATTCTGATAAGATTTTGCCAATCAAATGATTTGTTTCCTTGCATAACATGATTATTCTTCCTTGATTGATATGGGTTAATTATTGAGGACAAATTTGACTGTGGAAGATTCTACCCATAACTATTATTAATCTTTTCCTTGACATTTTGCCTTTTTGTCTTGACTTGATTTCTTTGTTTAGTGTGATTATTGTTTACCGAGTAATTTTGATATAATGATTATCTTCAAATTTCTCTTTCCTTTGCTTGATTGGTGACCTCTTGCCACGTGCCTTCGATAGAAATCTTCACTCAACAATACACAATAGAGATCTTGATCGACGTCGTGAAAAAACTTAATATGATAGATTTTATGCGTTAATTTAGAATTGAAATCCTTTAATTTGGAACTCTAAAAATAATTTCCTTTCTTTTTTCTTGACCACTTCTTCTTGTAATACTCTCATTAATGATCTATGCACAACATATAATATTTTAATGTCATAATATTGATTTAATTTAATAAATAACAATCATATAAACCACAAAATTATTAATAATAATTAAACATAAAAATGCCTACTCTAACCCTTATATTTTTTTCATATTTATTATCCACGACCTTTTAGGAATTGAAGGAGGCCTTGATGAATGAAATCAATGAAGTCATCTACTTCATTCAAGGATCTAGATTGTATCTTTGATAGTATATGCACATGAAACTACAAAGGTTGATACCAACTAGTAAATTTATTAAAGAAAATATATTTTACGTGGAAAAATGTATAAAATATGTGCAAAAAAGGTAATCACAATATATATTTTTTTGTCCTACATTTAATTTTTATTAAGTTTGTATCTAAGAATTTTTCTATAAAGTTGGATTGTAAAATTTTCTAAAAGTAACAAATAAAACACATAAATATCATTCCTAAACATTTTGCGAATAAATTAAAAGAAATAAAAAGTAGAAAGTAGAAAAGAAATTTATTCAACAAATTCAAAAGCTTAACCCATCAATGTGTCACATAGTTTCATAGTTGCATACCCGTTGCCAATAAATGTCAGCTAGCTTAACTGGTAAACTCTTTAGGGTTGATACCCTACATTTTCTTATATAAAATTGACTTTGCACCATTGTACTTTGCACCTTTTCATAAAAGAGAAGAAAAAGATGTAAGAAACACCTCATCCTTTAAATTTTCAAACACAAATTTGTATTGATGGTGACTACCAATTGAAATTTTTATCCTAATAAGAAATAAGGAGAACCCAAATGAGGGGGCTAGGTTTAACAATGCTTTCTTCCTAATAATAATTTATAGACATTTGTCTTACAAAAGTTTAGGGTTTCAAAGTCATCATATATATAATACTCAATTCCAATGAAATCAATGTGAACCAACTTCATGATTAATTGTGATTTCTTACCTAATTTGTCTACTTAAATTGAAATCAGTATGTATGAATGTATGATCATGCTATAAAGTGAATTAAATTAATATTATTGATATTGATTATTTTTATTTATTTTTATTTTTATTTTTATTTTTTTTACCTTAAAAGTCTATTTAAAAAGAAATCAACATGTGTAAAATGTATGATGATAAATAATAGATTAATGTTAATCATATCTTCATGATCAACCAAATCTTTATAATTAATTGCAATTTCTCACATAAATTATTATCTACTCAAAAAATAAATTATAAATAAGTATGTAAGAATTTGCGATATTAATGATAGGGGAGATGGTGGTGGACATTATTTCGTGCCAAATATATCTATATATAATGAAATCAGTATGTCTATAAGTGTGATGATATTTAGTGAACTGAATTACTGACAATAATTTCTTACTTAAACGTTTATTTCAAAAGAAATCAATGCTTGTAGATGCATGATAATAAATTATAATATAATGTGAATCAAATCTTCATGATCAACCAAATCTTCATGATCAATTGCAATTTCGTTCTCTATTTGAAACCTGTATCATGAAGCTAGTGTAAATAAATATGTAAATGTGCAATTACAATGACAAGGTGGTGGCAGTGGTGGAGATGATTTCTTACCAAATTTGTCTACTTAAGATTAGGTGAAATCAGTATGTGTTGTGATGCTATAATGACCTAATTCATCGATTATTATTGATTTTGATTTCTTACTTAAATAATGGATATTTCAAATAATATGAAACCTACGTGTGTAAACGTTGATATTATAAATTATAATTAAGTTAATTTGAACGAAACCTTAATGATATATTGCGATTTCTCACATAAATTGTCTACTTAAAAAATGAATCATTAGTAGAGGTGAGGGGAAAAAAAATAGAGTTCGACCCAGTAGAATAAAAATTGAAAGCTGTTAGGAACTGCAATTTCAATTTTGGGTAATAGAATTAAGAACTTGATATAACAGCTTCCAATTCAGGTTCTCAAATTTTTGGAATTGGAACTTGTATGGTACTCTATAAGTATAGATTCCAATGCTAATACCCAAAATCAAATCCAAAACTTGATAAAAGATAACACTTAAGCCCAAGTCATACACCGATTTTCCAAGCCCATAATTTTAAAGTGTAAAATAAAAATACAATTTAAAAATATACATGTATTAAAATTGCTAGACAACTATTGTTGGTTTGTCATGCTTGCAACTTGCAAGTTAAAAGAGTTGTTACTTTATGAACATCCTTTTCTTTATTAATTAAGTTGATTAAAAGCTAGACAAGGTACTCAAAATTGGAACTTGAACCTATAGATTTCGGATTTGATTTTTATATTCCTAGGAGTTTGTTCAACATGCTTCAATTTCAGTGTAACAACCCCAAATCTCCCTCTACGGAAATACTAGCATAATACGTATAATTATATCGTAGAGATAGACTAAGACGTATTACCGCCGCGTGATTACGCAAGGCTACTCAAACTACTAATTAAAAACCACAACTTCGCAGCAGAAACTCAAACTCTTTCTTTATTAATACTTATAAAATAGTAACCATTGTTATGATGAGTACTCAAAAATAGAAATAGAACCAACATTCCTAAAAACTAGGTGAAGAATATCTCGAGACTCCCAAATGCTCATTTATTGACTCCACCTGAAAACAATCAACACTTCTTACCATTAAGGTAAACAGGGCGAACCAAAACCATAACAAATACGAATATGCAACATATGCCAAGTACATTCAAGTGCAAGATAAGTAAACTCAATTTATTATCAAACATGCTTTAAAACCAATCATGAAATTTTAATATTTATTTTAATAACTCAAACCGGCCTCATAATTCAAAACCAATTCTCAAGATTCTCAAAATAATTCCAATAACTTAATAATAATTTGAATAATAATTCAAGTGATAAAAATCAATTCCTCTTTTCAAAAACTCAATTCCTCTCCTAAGTGTAAACACCCCAAGCTAGTATCTTTATAATGAAAGGCTATCCTTGAGGAAAGACTAGGTCATACAAAATCCATAGTCTTAAATGAATCCGCATAGTGGGATTAATATAAACATGCTTGTAAAGCTTTAATAATAATAATTCAATAGTTCAATAATTCCTCTTTAAATCAGTAATTCAATCCTTTATAATAAATCAACTCAAAACTCCTTTTTATTTAATTCAACAAGCTTTCAAAATCAAACCTTTTAAATATGATAAATAATTCCATCATTCAAAACATGATATTAAAATCAATCCTTCAAATTATTTATCAAAACATATATTAAAATCAATTTTGCCAAACATACTTTATTTCATAATTCAAATTAATTTAATTTTATCATCATAAAAATCATACAAACACTAGTAGAAAATAGTTAATTGGAAGCGGTTCAAAACCATAATTGGAAGCGGTTTTTGAACCGCTTGCCATTAGGGGGCTTCTCATTGTCTCTTTAAATGGGAAGCGGTTCAAAGCGCTTCCAATTTTAATGGAATGGGCAGCGGTTATATGCTGAACCGCTGCCTATTATGAACTTAAAAAATAAAAAAAAAATTAACAGATTTTTTTTTTGAGCAATTAACAGAAATTAACACACAAAATATAAAACATATGTATAAACAAATTATATTTCCATTAATAATTAATTGTAATATTATTACATTATAATTCACCACCAAAAAAAATTACAACCAAAATCACCACCACCCTATTCCGCCACCACCGCAGTCAAAGCCACCAGCCAACGCCAGCAATTAACACATTTAACAAAAGCCAGCAGCCTACCACCGCAACTGACGCCAACAGCCCACCACCGCAACCGACGCCACCTCGCATCAAAAAAAAAATCAAAATTAAATTGAAATACCTGGACAACAAATTAATAAAAAAAACATGAACATTTTTATCTAGAAAAACCCAGAAAAACATGAACAAATTAATAAAAAAAACATGAACAAATTAAATTAAATTGAAATTGCTCGATTTTTCCCAGAACCCAGAAAACCCCAAAACCCCCAGCCTGCATCCACGGCTTTCCCACCTCCACCCCTGTCAACCACTACGCCACCCCCAGCCTGCATCCACGCCCTTTCTCACCTCCACCTCTGTCCACCACTACGCCACCCCCACCCATAACCATACCCTAAACCCACCAACTCCACCCACCCTAACCCACAATCCTAACCCATCCTAACCATCGAATACCCAAACCAGCCCACCACCACAACCCTAAAACCACTAACAACCACCAAAATTCACCACCAGAAAACCAAAAATTAAAATAAATATATTAAAAAAAACTAAATTGAAAACAATAGAAAAAAAAATCGAGATCTACAACACTAACCTGCTCGGATTTTGCTCGTTTTTTCCTCGGATTTTTTCCGGTGATAAGAGGAGAGAGAAAACAAAGGGAGGCTTAAGAAAGGAGAAGGAAAGAAGAACGAGAACGAAGGAGATGGAGAGAGGAGAGGAGTGAGAAATGACAGAAGAAGGGGCGTGACGCGTGAGAAATAAGGGGATAGAGGAGAGAGAAGAAGAAGGGGTGTAAGAAAAGGGGGGAGAGGAGAGAGAAGAAGAAGGGGCGTGAGAAATTAGGGGAGAGAGGAGAGAGAAGAAATAAGGGAGCTGAGAGAGATCCATGTTTTTTTTTGGGGAATGGGGAGCGGTTTACCCCCAAACCGCTTCTAATTACAATATTTAGAAGCGGTTCAAACCAAACCGCTTCCAATTCTCCTCTTGGTTTTTTTCCCGAGTTTTTGTATGAAATTGGAAGCGGATTCCAATAACCGCTTCCAATTAGTGGCTTCCCATTACCTATTTTCTACTAGTGAAAACATGCTATTTAAACCAATCACTTTCAAAGGTATCTAGCCACCTAAACATACCTTGATCCTCGCTTAGCAAACACGTAAAGAACCTCAAGAACTCTTGTCAAAAACACCCTACAATTAAATATAACCTTAATCAATATATATAAGGTCATCAAATAATCACAACAATTAAAATAAAACCCCCCAATTATATGTACATGAACCTTATAAAAATTCTTTTTCATAAACTTGAATAATAAACTGATTTTACTTAATTAAAAACTCTCATAATAATTTTTATGAAACCCCCATGATAATATTAATAATAATAAAATTAATTAGGAGATAGAAGAGAAGAAGAAATAGAAAATTGAAGAAGAGGAGGAAGGAGATGCTCGGCAAGGGCAGCAGCACGCCAGCAGGTGGCTGCTGCTGGTGGTCGGCGTCGGGGCTGGATGGAGAAGGTGGAAGCCATCGGTGGAGGTGGTGGCTGACGGTGAAGGTGGTGGTGGTTGACGTAAGAAAGAAAGAAAAAGAGAGAAGAGAATTAGAGGGAATTTAGAGAGAAAGAAGATAGCTTTGGTGTGAGTTTTTAGCTATGATTTAAGGGGTATTTATAGGCTAGTTCATGCAAGAATTAAGGTAAGAAAATGTAGGAAAAATTATGGCAAATTTGGTTTAAGGAATTACCTGGAAAAGTGAGCTAAAGAATTATGGAAAGTTTAGTTTTATGGTGATTAAGAAATATGGTAAGTATGTGGTCATGAAATATAATATGGTAAATGGCTTTGCTTGGGGAATAATCAAGAATGGTTTAAGGTAAATAAATAAGATGATCAAATATTTGGGAGATGGAAAATAAGAATTAAGGAAATAATAGAATTTAAGGATGATAATTAAAATACAAGAATTACCAAAATAAATTTCTCAAAAATCACTCAAGGTGGCCGAAATTTTTGAGCTTTCCTAAGCTCTTATTTTCGGCCCTCTTGATTAGATTTTAGGAATTATTTTGCTAGATTTTAAGGATTAAAAATGATTGTGTAAATAATATATTTTGTATAAAATAATTAATTAGAAAAATACCAATTATTCACTAATTAATTTAACTAAAAAAATAATATTTTCTTCACTAAGAAAGTCCATAAATTCCTTGCTAATTAATTAGGAACTTCGGACCTTTTAAATAAATAAGAAAATATAATTTTTCTTAATTAAAATATCTGAAATATATATAATCTGGTTTTTAAATAAAATAAATGGATAATAAATCTTATCCAAATCCAAAAATAATAATTAAGTTTTAAAATGTTTTTGGCGCCAAAATTCAAATATCATTTTGTCTCCAAAATTTAAATAGTAAAATAAATTACTAAAATACCCCCTTTTTTTAAGAAAATACTAATTAATTAATTAATTAAAAAATACGTCTTAAAAATTACGGGATATTACACCCAGTTCCTATTTTGAGGAACCTATTGCATGCATGCAACGTATTTAAGTTATGATTCCTTTAATTTAATCTTTTCTTTTTTATTGCCTTTTTAACCAAAAATAAATAATTAAATAAATAAATAAAACAATTAAAAAAAACTAACTAAATTTAATTAAATTAAGTATTAATGTTGTGTAATTCATTTCCCCTATCTTAATTTTTGTACTAATATTATTAATTCTCACCCCTTGATGATTTCATCTTCTAGCTAACTATTCATTTTCCTAATAAAAACATATGCCTATCACAAAGATAATTTTTTGATAAAAATTACATTATACGCCTATCACGAAGATAAGATTTTATATGAGAATGATAAAAAGTACGGCTTTTTCACCATATACCCCTGAGTTTTAACATTATTCACCATATATCATTGAAAATTTTCAAATTCACCATATACCATTCAATTTCAAGAAAATGTCACAATATGCCCTTAATGACTCACGCCGTTAACTTCGTTAGTCATTAGGTTACTTATTGGTTCTGATTAATATTATTTGATTAATTACTTAAATTATTAATTAAAAAACGTTTAAAAAATTATTTAAAAAAAAAAAACCACTACCAACCTAGCCACCGATGCCCCCAGCCCAGCCCTGACAGCGACCCCCGGATGACCGGTGCGCATCATCCTTCCCCCACCAGCTACAACCCCCGCCCCCAACCCTCTCCTTTTCCCCGATTTCCACAACCCCACCACCAATTTACCACCCAGCCACCCTCTCACTTACCAGCAACCCCTTCCCCACCCTGGCGACCGGTCATACCGACCCTCCATCGCCAGCCGACCCACCCCTACCTTTAATCATTACCTCGACCCTCTCCCTTCCCCCGTCGTGCCACCAGCTAAACCTTAACCCACAAAATCTCACTCCCTAGCTCCAACGAAACAACCCGATTTTTTCTACTTCTCTCTCCTCCGACGATCCGGTCGATTCTTCTCGCAGGTGGGTTAAAGGGTTTCAGGGGCTATAGGTAGATTTTCGGGAGTGGTGGTTTGTTTTAGAGGTTGTGGGTGGTTTTGAAGTGTTGTGGCGGGGGTTGTGGATGGATTTTCGAGAGTGGTGGTGGTTTTCAAGGGGCGTGGCTAGGGTGAGGGGTGGCGCCGGCACAGGGGAAGTGGAGTCCGGCGGCAGGGTGGAAGGCAAGCTGGGGCGGGGAGGGTGGCTGACTGGCTGGGCTTGGGTGGTGGGAATTTTTCGTTTTTTTTATAGTTTTTTTTAATTAATAATATTTTTTTAATTAATTAATTAATTAAAATAAGAACTATTCAAATGCTGCCACATGGCACAGTTAACATTAATAACTAACAGAACTAAAAGAAGTTGGCATTTTGTGACATTTTCGTGAAGCTGAATGGTATATGGTGAATTTGAAAATTTTCGATGGTATATGATGAATAAAGTTAAAACTCAGGGATATATGGTGAAAAAACCGTAAAAAGTAAGTAATGATTATGTGATATTTTTAAAAATAGACACAATATTTTGATACACCAAAAAAGAAGGTTTGTAATTAATAAGGATCAATAGGGTAATGGAATTAGTAATACATATACTCTAGAAGGGGGGGGGGGGGGGGTGGGTTAAATAGAGTATGACAAATTTTCGAGAATATAAATCTCAAGGTCTTGAGATCAGTTTCAAGGCGGAATAAACTGATTCACTTTTCAGAGTCAACTTTGAGATTCAATTCAAAAACGTAAAATTAAACTTTGTAAATTAGGCAGATTATAGATTGAAATTAAAACAAAAATATAAACAAGTAAAAGTAAAGCAAATAAAAACGAGACAAGAGACAACGATATTTTTACGAAGTTTGGCAAATATGCCTACGTGTCTTCCTAGGGTTGTCCAACCCGTAGGATTTTAACTTTTTTATTTCTTCCTTTAGAGTCCTGAAGCACCTATAAGATCAACCTATCTTCTCTCCGTAGCCACCCATCCAGCTACACCTTAACAACTCAATTCCCAGAAATAAAAAGCTATCTCACTTTTACTATACTTGAGTATTATAGTACTACTTATAGTATATCACTCTTTTGATAACAAAATTTAAGCACTCTTGATATACTAATCTTTTCTATCAATCTAACTACAATATGAAGTATTTGATAAACTAGAGAGAAAGTATTTAACAACTCTTGCTATAGCAAATGAAACTTGATAATTCTTGATACTTCTTGTGAAGTGCTGCACGCTATTTATAGAGTTGAGATGTTGGATTTTTAATTTTGAAGCAACCGTTGAGTCTTCAACGTTATTTGAATAATTTAGCTTGCGCTATTTTTGGGGCTTCAAAATCAACGTTAATCTTCAACAAACCTTCCAGCCTACTTCCAGGGGATATCTGTAAACAAACTTTGAAACTCATGCTAATCGGTTAGTCAAAAGATAAATACATGATTTCAAAATAAAATCTTATCCCTTGATTAATGTATTCTGTCAAAACTGAATATTGTTAGAGTATAAAAGATAACTATTAATAAAATATCTAACTACCTAAAAGATAAATGTAAAATTCAAAATTTAGGTTAGATAAATTTAACTTAGGTTTAATATTCCAACAACCCAAAGTAAAGATAAAGATGAACCGTGAACTGTGGTAATATCAATCCTACATATATTGGGCTTAATAAAATCAAACACATTATAGCGGCCAATAATAAAATATAATAACCTGTTGGGTTTGACTTCCATCATAAATTAGAAAGTTAAGTAAAATATTAAAGCCCATCAAGGAGGAGTCTTCATTACCTTTAGAAAAAAAAAACACCTCAAATTTGTCAATTTGATTATTTTTCCCCATTAATTCGTCTTCAAAGAGCCCAAAGCCTTCAATTTCACAAATTTATTTGTTAATTAATGATTTTCCAATGACAACACTTTCCCCTGTATTCTTCACCACCTCAACCTGTTTTTGCCATAGACCAACAATTATTTTTCTTCCAAAATCATCTCAACCCATCAAATTTCACTACCTAAAAAGCACAAGAAATGGTAATTTTCATCAAAATTGCTTGACAATAGAGCTATGCGCTTATAGAAGAAAAGGGTTTTTGCCTGAAGCTATGAGAATTACTGAAAATGGGATTTTATGGGGAGATGAGAAGAAGTTGAGGTTGCAAAAAAGGGTTGTATTGGTTAAATTTAATCAATTTCCTGATAATTTTAATGGTGGGAGTGGTGGCGGAGGTGATAAGAGAGATGATGGTACAACTGCAAGAGTGTTGGTTAATCTTGCTTTAGCTGTGGGATTGACTTATCTTACTATGACTGGCCAACTTGGTTGGGTTCTTGATACTATTGTATCCCTTTGGGTAACTCTTATCTACCCTTCTTGTTTCAATCAATTATGTTTGTCTATTAATTTGGTTTTGGAGTTGTTTATTTGGATATTAATTTGTCTTGTGAGTGTTAGCTAGTTTGTGGTAGTTGGGTTATCGGGTTTATTCTTCGTGTTTGAGAGATTGATCAATATCGGATATTAACTTGGGATGACATGCTCATTTTGAGTATCAGTTGAATTTATCTTCATTTTGTTGTTGTTTGTTTTGAGTGTTGTTGCGAATTGCGAATTTGCTCCTTTGAAAATGATTGTCTGTTGAATATTTCTCTTACTTGTTTTTTGTAGCAGTACACGTTTTGTTGCCTTCATGTTACAAGTCTTACAACAATATAGTGGCTTCAATGAATGAATTTATTGCTGTTATTATTCATAAATTACTCTTTTGGAATAGAATTGTCTGAAAGATGGTTGATAGGTATAGGGTTAGAATTCCATATTTCACTTTTGCCATTCTTAAACATAATCATCGCATTTTTTTTTTTTTGTCATTAGAGAACTTTATCAAGCTTATAAGAGATTGTCCTATGTTGTTATTTTGGTGCTGCAGCTGTGTTGTGCATGCTTAGTATTATTGTATACAACATGTAATCATTTTTCTTATGTTTATTGTCGTCAGCTAATCTAAATTTAGGCATCTGACTTTGCTCAATTGATCAATATTGTATGAAAGCTGTCGCATTTAAAATATGTATTGCTAAAATGGAAACTTTTACCGATGCTGACTTTCCACATTGTGCTTATGCAGCTGCTGGCAATAATTATACCTGTAGTCGGCTTAGGAGCGTTCCTATGGTGGGCAGGAAGAGACATAATTCAAGACAGTGTGAGATATTATAAATTAACTTACTTTTCTTGCCTAATAATACTATATATAATGTTGGAGTGTGGTAGCTTTCTTTGGAAGATCAAGGAACTTAATTTCTAGTCTTCTTGCTTTTTTTATACTAGTACTAGTTAATAATATGAGCAGGGTTTCTTGACCAGTTTAGCTTAGTTATGGCAGTTCTGAATTGCGGTTCCTGTGAGTGAAAAGAAAATTCTCTTTTTCATACTAGTCATTTTACGTTTTGTTCTTCTTCATATTCTCTTCCCAAGTCCCACCTAGACTCCTAGTGAATTAAATCTTGACCACAATTTAAAGTATTTTGAGCTACCGTGACCATAATATCATGCAGTGACAACTGCGTACTGTCTGCATCACCTGCAAAAATGAATCCTAGACCAATAGTGTGATTGTGATTGCATTTTTTTTATTTATTTAAAATTCTGCTTTCAGCTCCTTCCATTCTCCTATAAATACCTTTTCAAAATCTAATACCGCCATGCTTATATCTCTTCATCTTTTGAATGATACCTTTCTTGATCAATAGCCTGTAAATGGTTAAAGTTATATGAAACTTTGGAAGACCTGCATTACTGAGTGAGCTTGCCTAGATGTGTTGAAAGTTCGGAACATATGAGCAATAATGAGCATACCTGAAGGTCAGATGTGTTTCTGTTGATTTAGCTGAATTTTAGGAACATTTTCTGAAATTTAGGTGATTTCTGCAAGTAAAGTTGTAAACAGATCTCCTAATCGTGTTAGCAATATAAATGTTGATGGAAATAAGCAGGAAGATCAGAGACACTTGCAAAGGCAGGAATTCTAATGAATGTTTGTCATTCCTTTTATAGATGATCTTATTATATTAGTCGTTGAATGGAATGGCTTTTAAGAAGTAATTTCATTATTAGTTTCCCATACCAAGCACAAATTATGTATACAGGTTAGCTTAGCACAATATCACATCCTTCTTGTCTTGGATCCCTATCATTATGTAGGAGGTGTTTACATTGCCTTTTCCTCCATTATATCAATATGCTAAATGTGCAATTCTTGGTCTTGAATAACAGCTACTGGTCTACTGCTATATGTTGTTATCTGTTGATTTCTTTGACTAACAGGTATCTGTATGGTGTATATATATGCAGTGTCCAAACTGTGGTAATGCTTTTCAGGTTTTTAAGTAAGAAACCGCTCAATCGCTTAACAAATATGATTATTACTACGTTTTTTTAAGATGGACTAATGGTGTCTAATGTCAGATCAACTCTAAATGATGAGCCTCAGTTATGCCCATATTGCGCTCAACCCTTCTCAGGTAAATAATATTAGTTTTATTTGTTGTAGATTGTTGAGTAGCTATCTGATTTCCAGTAGTTGTATTACAACTAGATCAAAATGCTTTGGAAGATTCTTTGGTATATCATCACCATGTCATATATATACTCTACGTAGACTGACTGAAAGCATAAAGCCTTTCACTGGCAGTGCTCAATTAGCCACAGCTGCGGCACCCAACATTTTTCATATGATTTCTCGTTACTCGTGCTAGCATTCTCACTTCTGATATCTCCAAGTGTTGTCCTTCCATTCAGATCAGAGTTTAGGCTGTAGTGAAAGGTTATTTCATTTTGAAAAAAGAAATAAAAAGTAACATAGTTTTCACGCTTTACAAGACTTCAAAAATATTTGTTTATTTTTGTGTATATTATCAAAAATACACAAAGTTTACAAACTTCATGCTAGTAAAAGTTAATGTTGCATTGATCTGAAACAACGTGAGTGTTATAATTGAGAGAATACATTTGATTATAATTTATAGATGCATTTAGTTTTATGGAGGAAGAGATTGTTTTGGGTGTAAGCTTACCTAAACTTATCTGAGCTATATGAACTTACCTATACTTAATAATCTGAATTCATTAGTACTATTGTAGTTGTGAATTGAATTAAATTGCTCTTATCAACCCTTATTATAACTTATTGGCAACACATGAAGGATTAATGTCTTATTTGATTTAGAACTACCAATCTCCAAGATATTTTTGCCTAGAAGTAGTCAGACCCTACTTGAACCTTGACCAGAATATACTCATTGTCTTTCTAAAATTCAACTGCTCACTAATTCTCAAAATATTCTGCCAGTACTGCCTCGGTTCTTTTTTATTTCTAAAGTGGTCAGAGTCGTCTTCTTTCTTTAAGCAGCTCTGAATTGAAATAGTGTTTTCTTATTTATTTCTATGCTTAAAACTTTCTCTCCGTTGTTCAAAAACCTTTTCTATGTGGTTGCAGTATTTTTTTTTTTTTTTTTTTTTACAATGTTCTGTAATCTATAAAATTTGCTGATACGAAATGAAGAAGTATATTAAAAAGACATCCAAGAAGAGGGATGGTATGCAGGTGTATAAAGAGGGCTGAAACCAAGAGTATCATGCCCTTAAGCTCTGAATTATGATTCCATCTATAAATCAATAAAAGCCAAGTGTGCCTCAGAATGTAATACCTGACTCCAAAACGATTCCCGTGTAACAAATTCTGCTTGAAATTTATCATTTCTTTATTCTCCAGTGCATCACCAATTGCAACAGAGTCATCTTCCACACTTACTGATCCACCTCCTTTTCTTCCTTCTTTCCATGCCACTAAAACTTTTCTGGCCTTACTAAATGTACCGATGATGACCAGTTTTCTTTGGAGGCTGTCTTGTCTCTCCTCTTCACAGGTTTATATATTGAATAAATTCTCAGCTTACATTCAATTAATCATGGCATTATGGCGGCTCTCAATAAAATTAGATCTCTTACTAGTATTCTGGAGATTGAGTGGTCTTTTAGCTTTTCTCTGGGCTACTCGTATATGCTTAGGGGTTGATGTGGGGGATGGGGTCTCCATAGTTGAGGAAACGCTCCCCGCCCCCCCCCCCCCCTCTCTTCCCTCGTCCCCTCTCCTGGGTTCATGAGAATGTTCTGAACTTCTTAAGACGCCTTTGTCTTCTAAAGCTTTATGCTTTCTCTATATTTTTTACAACAACAATAAAAAGTGAACTTATAACAATCAGCTCTCTTGTTAGGAGTTGCAATATGTGTTTTTGGTTTTCTAGCAAAGTAATAATAGTTTGTCTCTTTGAGGATTATAATGCATTGGTTGTAATTAGCTGAATGCTATATTCTTTTTTATGGAGGCTGCAGCCTGCAAGATTCACCTCACTATTTGCTAAGTTTTCTTCTGCAAGATTATAATGCATTGGTTTATGGAAAACTTTTCTGATTGGAAAAACTTCTCATTGCATGTATCAATGGATTTGTTGAAATATATCAGTGGAGGGGAATAAGTTTGTCAAAGAACCTATTAACTTTTCCTCCAAGCGTTCAACTCCATTTGGACAAATATTTGATGACTTCTCACCTTGGTCTAGAGAAGGTATGATCCTGATTTCAGATTCTTTTGCATGTATTTTTCCTTTCTATTTAGTTCCTCTATTCCAAATTAGATGAGACATTTTGACTTTTGACACTATTCTCAAAAACTACTTAGACTAAATTTTGTGATTTATATATAAGGAAAAGTCGATGACTACACGGAATAATCACTTTTGGTTCATGTAGCCGACCCCACTTAAGCGATTAAAGCTTTGATTGATTTGTTGATTGATTAATTGATTGATATATAAGGAAAAGCATAGTCATACGAGATTTTGTTGGAATCCTCTTATTATGTATTTTCAAAATATCAACTTTTTATAATTTTTACTTATTGATAATTGGAGATATTTATGGTTAAATTTATGCATTGGCAAACGTGATAAAAGAAACGTGTCAATGTGTCATTTTTTTGGAACGGAGGAAGTATATCTTTTACACTTTGTTTGTATTGAAGGAAATGGAGGGATGGAGTATCTTTCATTTGGATAGTAAATGAAGAAGGAAGGGAATTGGAGGGGAGAGAAATGGAGGGGTTGAATAGTAAAAATCGATCTCTTTGACATTTGGAAAGAAAACTCTTTCCCCTCCCTCCCCTTCTTTTCCTTCCCCTTTCTTTATCCAAACACTCTGGTAGTCATTTCCTTGAAAATTTAGGTGTGTTCTCATATTATATGATTGATAATTAAAACGTGTGTCTTGTCAAAAAAATTGGGCATTATACTATCTTAAAATAGATGTATTTTTCCGTAGCTTTACAATTTTCCTTCTTGAAGCTTTCTCAAAATGCTGTTTGGCTTTGTACTACTTTTAATTAGACATGCCTGCCCTGTGAGTATAAACTTCGCATACTTTCATCTAGAATCTTGATCTGATCTGGATATTTAGTTTTTATTTGTACTGATCATTAGCGTCCTTTGATTATTGTTCAGGCAAGTGCTGAGTTATGCCACTTTGTCTCTATTGCTTGGATACATCGAAGTTTCTTTCTTTCTTTCTTTTTTTTTTTTTTTTTTATATATATTTTTTTTCTTCTTATCATCTTTTTGAAAGTTTATAAAGTATTTGAGCTCTAGAAATTGCATGAAGGAAAAGAGATTGTATTCGTTGATAGTAGCTCAGTAAGTTTGACTAGTGGAGTGAACTATTGGCTTAAAACCGTGCTATCTTATTTTATAGAACATAAGTAGTTATTAGGAGGATGCTTATGGGCTTATATGGCTATGAATAACCAAGATCCTGAATCCTGAGAGAACTGTGACACCTTAATATTCTATATTATTCGAGGGGGAAGGAAGACAATAAAGTGAAGGATAAGTTGATGTGTGAACTGGGTATTTCTAGGTGTACACAGATTTTCTGATCCTTTTTCCTACATTATTTTTAATAAGCACCAGTGAAAACTGAAGAAATTTTGTTTGTTAAACCTGTCACTGCTAGAAGCCTTATTGTTTCCATTTCTCTGCAATGCTGGCAAAATTGAGACTGCAGATTTTTTCTCCTATTTCAATCCGTTTTTCCCTACAGTGGCATATCAAGTTGAAATACTAGATGTCAAGTGTTTCTATATTGATCACCTCTTGTGCAGACTTATTTTACATAGCTACCAAATTTTGTTATACAATATAAATGCCTAGATATGAACATCATATTTAGACTTGCTATCGTTGATAATAGACAGTTAGATAATTTGCTAGAATGCTTCAGTAATCTTATTCTCGTAGATGACAAGTAATTTTCTATTTGCAGAAAAGAGTGCTTCATCATCTGTAGTTGATGTTGAAGCCGAAGTGAAAGATGCAGAATGAAGCTCACATAATTTTGTTCCTGTTTAAAGGTAATGCTTTGTTACAACATCTCATCCTATGATAGACATGCCCAAATTACAGGCCATATTTATATTTAAGTTTCGAGATAATAGGTCATTTTTTCAATTTTGTTAACCTTAAACTTTTTTCAAAACTCAGTAATCAGGTTTGATCTTTGGTGTAGCAAATCCAGTTTTGAAGTTGCAAATATAGAAGGGATGTAGATATATATACAATCTTATTGTCAGGTTACGTGAATTAATTATGTAATTCATCATGTAGTGTAGCTATTTCTCTAGGATGAGCTTGATGAGAATCGGCCTCACGCTAGAATGTAAAAGCTTGGCATACTGCTCCATGCCACTACTTTTCATGTAATGTAACTTACATTCTAATAGAATTGTACATACATGCTGTAATTGTTATCTTGAATCCTGTTACAAAATTTTGTTAGTCATGCAATTTATATGTGCCAGTGTGCCACTACTTTCTTTTAGGGTAGTGCAAAATCTGGTCCAGTTTACCTATTAATATATGAGCCTAAACCATAAATGGAAATTCGGTCATTTAGTATGTCAGGTAGCTAGGTTTTTCTGGTATAGATAAGTACATCATCCTTGATCATTTAGAGAACTAAGGATTTCTTAAATGTGTTATTAGCGACACTTAATTACATTATAAAGAGAGAAATGGAGGGAAAGGAAGGATGCATCATCATCCTTTGTTTGGAATTAGAAGGATCAATGTTCCTTCCTCTTTTAATAGCCCAAATCTCTCTATTGTGGAGAGATTTGGAAGGAAAATGGTTTTCACCTTCTTCCTCCTTTCTCTTCCCCTCCCTTTTACCTTCACTATTGTTATCCAAATATAGTGTAAATTTTATGAATGAGCTTCATCAAGAAAAAAAAAAAATAGGGGAGGGGGGCAGGGGAGAGTTTGACAATTCATCACCCTCTAAAGAAAATATTATTTATAACAGCACAAACAAAATAAAGTAAAGAGTTCCTTTGTAAAAAAGAGGGTAACTAGTCCTTTCTAAAAACATCAATTTTTGTTTAAAGTACCTCCGTTTATAACTTGAAAGTGGTTTAGTGAAAAGGTTTGTTATCTCACAACCTGTTGTAAGATCAAACCTACTAGATACACTTTGGGTTTGTCCTTTTGTTAAATACTTCCTTTGTCTTATTAGTTGATATATTTCATTTAGATATCCGAATCTGAATATGTTTTCCTTAAAATTAATAAAATTATTACTCACTTGCTTGTGGACATAGCCAACGTGTTGTTGGTGAACCACGTTGTCCACGTACATTCTATGCATGTTTCTTGTTGTTTTGTATTCATTATTTGTTTCTCTCTTGCATCCTTGGTATTAGAGCAGTTTTGATTGCACCACCTAATAGACACCGTATGTGTTAGGCTTATGTTAATGGTCTCATGCCTGAAAGTCGGAGAATTAGCAAATGCTCTACTGCTCTAGCCTCGTAACTCTAGTATTAAGCTTTGCGAAGTATAAAAAGAATCTTTTATAAAAACAAAAGAAGGATTACTTGGTACAAAGAAATTACATACTTCGTAGTATAATATAGTAACAACTAACAAGGGTACATATAGAGAATTAATTTAATTAAGCCTTTAATTAAAATACAAAGTATTTCACTATTTCGTATTATTTTGAACTTTTTTGGGAGCGCTCGCCACATAAGCAAGAGACTTATTTCAACCAATGAAAAGAGATTGAATACGTCTTTTACAACGGGTGTACATTAATTTTATTATAAAATGGTCAATTTGAGCGTAACTTTAACTATTTTAATAGTAACTTTAACCACTCAAAGGGTAACTTTTATTTGTTGTTGGTTTGAATTTTATTTTAATGTGTAATTTCTTATAGATACGATTACATACTATAGAGACTAATATGATTAATCTAACACATTATAAGTTTTTTGTAAGATAAAATTTATCAATATAAAAATAATAAATTTTGCACTTTAAAGGGTAACTTTAAGTAATTTTAACATAAATTTAACCTGTTTTACAATAAATTAACGTACACCCGCCTTTTTGGAGAATTTTTAAAAGAGATTTATATTTTATTTTAGAATTAAAAAAAAATCAATCATCACGTATGCATAATTAATGAATGAGATTTGAGATAATTAATTGTACATGCCACATAGGTTGAAAGAAATTCTACTAATAGTGATTTAGCATTTAAATTATTTTTAAAAACAAAAAAAATAAAATCATCTTTTCACATTAAAATTTTTATCCTAATATACATCAAATGATAATATATACAAAGACATTATTTTGACCAATGATAAAAAAAATTTACATTAACAAAATAAAACATCATATAAACAAAATTAATGAATGAATTTGATAGTGTAATTTCAAGTGTCACGTATAAACTATGATTTAGATCTTAAAAAATAAAAAAAAAATCTTTTAGCATTAAATATTCAGCGGTTTGTGTGTGGTTAGTCACACCATGTGGCTATAAAACTGACCAACAAATAAGATTTGAGAGTTTAATATTATGTGCCCGTAGGGAAAAGAATACAAATAGTGATTTAGTATTATTTAAATTATTAAAAATAAAAAATATCACATCAAAACTTTTTATCTTTATATCCGACAAATAATATAACATTATTATGAAATATAATAATGTATGTCCATTATGTATATCATTGTAACCTCCCACGCATTATTACTTCCCTAAGTAACCTCTTGTAACTCCTTTTCCTTTAGCTTATTGTTTTCCTTGGGGAAAAAAAAATAAACATAAAAAATATTTCGGCAAATCACAAAGCAACACGTGCCATGTTAACCTATTATACCGGTTACCAACAGATCAGGGACCATTTGGAAGAAGATACCCCCTAAAGGTGAGATTATTAAATAATAATAAAAAGGTGGGATTATTAACGACGAATCGGCCAAATGTGTTTAATTAAAAAAATTTTAAGACATCACTTTAATGGTTGTAATAAGTCAAATAATCAATAAAATTAGGGGGCGAATGTTACTCCATATTTCGTTCTATGTTTAGAATTACTCTACGTCTCTACGTACATATTTTAGTTTTCTCTCTCCTCTCTACTCTTACTTCAGACTCCAGTGATGACAAATATGGAAAATGCCATGGATTTACTGAAATCGAAGCTCTCTAGTGTTCGAATTCTCGATCAGAGCAATTGCATTTCCAATCAATGTTGCATTTCATCCGATTCTCCAGTAATTTCGCTGTATTTAGTTTAATTTTTGCGTTTTTGGTTAGTTTTGGTCATCGTATACCATCTTTTCGCCATAATCGAGTTTAGTTTTGGTCTGGAATCGAGTTTAGTTTGTGAAACTGAGGAAGCCATTACTAATGGTGTTGTATTGCTGATTGATTTTCATGGCTTATGGGAAGGATTATGTGCAGTCGAACTACAACAAGATCGGAAATGCAGTGTATCTGCATATCAAGCAGACAAAGAAGGAGGTCGCTGAAATCAGGCCGTTAAAGAAACCTAAAATTTCATCCATTGGTATGATCTTGAATTCTTGATAACCTTTAATCCACTTTAAAAAATTTGGGTTTTAATAACATACGTATAGTTTCACGTAATTTGTTAATTAATAAATACTTTAAAAAATTTCGTAAGTTGATGTGCGTTATTTGATAAGGGTAAAACCTTATCTGAGCTGATCTAGCTAAGAAGCAACTCCTAATTTTCCAGAAAACGAGAGAATAAGAAGAAGGAAGATGAAGATAACAGAATAGAGAGAGAAAGATAAATAGTTTCACGTAATTTGTTAATATGTGAAATATAACATACATATAGTTTCACGTAATTTGTTAATTAATAAATAGTTTAGTGAATTTTCGTGAAAATTCAAGTAATATATTACATGGTGACATTTCATTTTTAACAAATATTGAATTATTTTTAGAGACGTGGTAAAGGGCCTAATGTTTATGTTTTCTTCAAATCAAACTTGTGGTAATATTGGATTTGGGTTATATGTGACAATTACAGATCGGGGAAGGATATTGCATTCTATGAAACGTACTTTGAGTTCCAAAGTTGATGTAAAAACTTGGATAGAAGGATAATTTACTTATCATCACCCAAACAACGTGAGAATTTATACTTTGATCAACAAGATTTGGATTTGCCATAAGAGTTAGAGAATGTGTTTTTGACTCTTAGTATGTATGCAAGAAAGGTACCTATAAAATTGATTATCCTTGGCTTTCGATTGATCAAATCACTTCAAATAACATCTACAGTGATATAGTTCGTGAGCAGAAATTTCAATTACACCAATTTTGTCGAGACAGAAAATTACAGTATCTAGTAGCAAGTATTAGAGATCTTTTAGAGTAAGTTTTGTTTTTTCTTTCAATTTCACCTGGTTTTTTTTTTCTTTTGGTGATTTTTTATTAAATTCAACATCTTTAACATCTGTTTTTTTTTTGTTGGATAAAAAACATGAATATAAAGGTGTCGAATATGTGAAGCGCCTGCACTCTATTGATTTTAATATGAAGCATATGAGTGGGGAGTTGCTCGAGGAATTCAGGTTGAACTTCAACATCAGCAGAAGACCCCACAATTTATTTAAAGTATTCTTCTGTTGCTGATTTGTTCGAGTTAGCAGCTGAGTGGAGGAAGAAGAGAAATGATACAGCTGAGAAGAAGAGAAATGAAGCAGCTGAATGAAAGAATGAAGCATTTGAATTTACTGTGCTTAGCTATATGTGAATAGAATTTCTTGGAAGATGATACACAATTACTCGTAGACGAATAAGGAAATTATAAACAGTTGTTATTTCGAAAGTAAGTATTGAAAGTAAGCATTGAGACCAATTTACATTTGCAGATGACTTTAGGTTTATAAGCCGTTATATAAATAAAAGAAGTATTACTTGATTGTGATAATTTGGGGTTTTAATAACATACGTATAGTTTCACGTAATTTGTTAATTAATAAATACTTTAAAAATTTTGTAAGTTGATGTGCGTTATTTGATAAGGGTAAAACCTTATCTGAGCTGATCTAGCTAAGAAGCAACTCCTAATTTTCCAGAAAACGAGAGAATAAGAAGAAGGAAGATGAAGATAACAGAATAGAGAGAGAAAGAGAAGAGAGAGAAGGAGATTAGAGAGAGAAGTTGTGATTCATTTCATAATCCCCTAATTACAACCTCAGGTGCATTAATAAAGCATGAGCTAATAACAGAATAAAAATGCAAAAAGACAAAAATGCAAAAACAGAATAAAAATGCAAAAAGACAAAAATGCAAAAACAGAATAAAAATCAAAATAACAGAATTACTTAACCAACTTTCCCGCCAAAACTCGAGCACCCAAATTTTCTCAAGATATATATCCAAATCCCCCGTCTTCAACTTCTTTCAAGGCATTCATCATATTCACAGGCTTCACATTGGTTCCATTACTTCCAAATTAGTTTCATTGAATGATGTTTTCACCATAACTATTTTCGTATGGCAGGATAGTCTTTGATCATGTACGCTAAGTTTCGCCCGCAATTTTTTCTAACTTATTGACCTGGATATGCAGATGTAGTCTAGTCAGGCTGTAATCTTTACTTCTTTACATTCGTTTTGGTAGAAGGACAGAACTTATCAAAGAAAAATATATATAACTTTCTCCAAAAGTGATAATTTCCAATTTTCCATGGAATTGCTCAAGAAAATATATTCATAACACATTAACACACAAACCCTTCTAAAAAGATGTTATCATGTCCTTAATAGATAATGTATGATGCACATAACATGATACGCAAGTGAAAGCCCAAACAATGGAAACAGAGATGGTACAACACTAGCTTCTGTTAATTACACCCTATGTGACCGCCTGAATTTTTATATGTTCAATATACGTCAATGTCTCACTTAGGTGAATCCGCAACATTATGCAAAAGACAATGAAGGATAGACAAGTGAGGATGAACATTTATAATTTTGTACAACTAATTAGAGGAACTGGGGGGGGGGGTAGAAGAGTATTGTATCTAGACCGAGTGTCATTGAATGGAAGAAAAATCTTTATATGACAAAACTAACAATAAGACATACTTGTATTAACCTAACCTATAATCAGAGAGCAAAAGAAAATAAGCTTCATTCACCAATTTAAGGAAGCCAACCCCCATTAAGGAACTAACTCCACCGAAAATTTTTAACAGACGACTATAAAGAAACTACCCTCTCTCCCGCTCATAGTCTCATAAGACAAGTATACTCGTAATTATTCTCGACAAAAAAATCAATAAATCCCAAATCAAAGGTTACTGGATAAACAGAACAATAACATAAAATTTCATCAACAACTAGAGAACCAAACACTTGCTAATTGGTCAAGAGCAAGTTCAGGCAAGACCATCTTGCACTAACATAGAAAAAAAGTGCTCCTAAAACAACACTTCAAAATTGATTTAGTCAACCTAATCTCCAAATAAGTTACTGTATTCAACTAAGACTTTGCCATCCCAATTCCCTTCCAAGAATCCTACTTACTTTCATATTCATTTTATTTGAGAGGAAGAACCCTATTTACTTAGGTGTGCAGCTAACAGGACTATACGAAGAACATCAGCTCTGAGTGTGCCATTCTACTACATGAACAATGTACTTTATCTACATCGGGACTAAAAGCTGACATATACATAAAACAATGTGTTTAAACTTGAAAGTTTTAAGAATCTTAGAAGTTGGAAGCTGTTTCCCATTTCTTGTTTTTTTGGAAATGGGAGTGATGAGGCATTGTCAAGACAGCAACAATAAACATGGCTAACCTCGTCTTTCTTTTCTTTTTTGTCTCTCACGAAGAACTTGTAACTTCCATAGAATAGTGTGCCCCAACCAGCCAGAGAAACAATGACAAACTGCGAACAATGAGAATTTAGAATATGGCATGGCAGCACAACAGAAAAAAAAAAAAAAAAAGTTTTGCAACCAAACCTTTAATCCAAGATATAACCCCTACTTCATTTTAGCAAGTCCTTTGAAAAAAACTTTCACCTCTGCCAGTTTATCAAATGCTTTTGAAAGAGTAACAACACTAACAAGCATTCCTTTGCTCTTTTATTAAGTAAACCAGTTGGAAAACCAGATCGGAATTTCAGACACTAAATACAGGATAAGAATAGATATGTCAAAAAAGTTCATATATATTGGACACATGATATTTAGCATATGACTATCTAAGTAGTCCGTATGATCTGATTTTTAAGTATCCGCCCTTTGCTTGATCAAACAAATCACTATGTAACGCACGACCTCTCCATAATAAAAACCCAACTTACTAACAATATCAAAATACAAATCATATTTGGAATATGAGCAAATAAAAAATTAAAGCATATGATACAACACTCACCTGTTCTTCCTTCCATCTCGATGGGCTTAGAGGGTCCTGCCAAAAGTTCACTTTCGGAGGGCCATGATGATCTGCAATGTAAACAACATAAGTAAATTCATTAGACAAAAATTTCAATTCATTTGACATGTTACAACTTCTACAAGACTCTTCCAAAAATTCTGGATGCTATTGCAAAAAATGAAGCAATGGAGTGCACTAGAGTATAAAGTAATCAACATGGGTACCGGGTACTTGGGGGAAATAGCAAGTCCACAGAATATACATCGACCAATATCCGCAGAATAGCAAGTCCGCAGAATATACTCACAAAATGCTCAAACTTCTACAGGAATATATGCCTAAACATGATTCCAGGGAAACCTTGGACAATATCCCAAGATTCCCAACAATAAGCTCAATATCGAACCAGGTAAAGTACACATAAGACATAACCAAGTAGAGTATCAAGAAATCAGCACAGTAATTGAGGTGAATGAAGATTTCACATAAGTTATATCAAAATCAATAAATCTCACTAAATGCTCAAGATACATGGCTTAACGCAATTGCAGAAAAAGATTTTAGCTTGGACGTAACCTAGACAATAAGCTCAAGTCTTACGCTCAACATTTGGTCAGTTGAGCAAATTCTTAAATTAGTATAGCAACTTTTCGGATGAACAATTTCACAAGATTTTTCGCTCTTCACCCCTTCAAAGATATGATCAAATTTCATGAACCCTGACTTAATCAAACGAATGGAGTACAACCAAAGCAAATTCAAACTCATTCTAAATTTGTACAGCTTTAACACACCATTTGAGAATTCCTACAAGTAGCACATCCGAAAGAAGCTCAATTTTATTTTATTTTTCTTGGTGTATAGGAAGCTACATAGGGTGACGATGCGGATGGGGTTCGATCTCAAATCATTGCATGATCACCATTTTAGTCTGCAGGTACAAATCACCACACAGATAAATGCATAACAGCATAAAGGATTTTACTAACAATGGTTTAGGATGCTGCTAAAGTACTCATATTAGTATCATAATAAGTTGGTAGCATGACAATTTTGTCTGTATATTCATAATTATTACCAGTATAAAAAGTAAGCCAAAGATCAGAGAGGGATAAAGGAAAAAAAAAAAAAAAAGAATACCGCCACCGCTAGAGAAACCTCGCCGTTGTATGAAAGGAGGAGCACCGGCGAGTTTAGAGGAGGAGAGGCGAGTCAGCTGAGCAGCTTGACGAGTTGCTCCAAACCAAGCAGTCATTTTCGTAGCTTCTTTCACATGCAGGAAGGAGAGGTAAAATAGATGGCAAAGCATCGAGTGAAATAAATAGTTGGTATGTTAAGAAGTATTTAGAAAATCAGACACTTCCAGTGAGTTCCTTAACTCCTTTCATTGAGTTGGTGTCAAATCTGTCATAAAAAAAAGGGATCACTAGCTTACATAAGATAGGATAAATAGTCATACCCATTAGCCAACACGCAAGATGAGATCGGTTAGGAACCAAGATTTCATATTTGGTGGTTGTCCACCAAATATGTACAATCTATTCGCTTTGAAGGGTGTGTTCTTTTCAAGTGCAGGTCTACAACCTAACGTCAATCCCAAAATTATATATTCCATTTCTACTTACTCGTATTTTTAAAAAAAATGTACACATACAAGGAATACAAACCTCACAGATTATTTTAGAAGGTATAACACAAATTACCAGAAGCCAATACACATCCTGAGGCTTTAAAATATACTTCGTACATAATACATTTAATATTAGTCTTCTGTAGGCCTTTTATCTTGTCCAATATCGTGACATAACAATAAAATCTCGGATCTAACACACGGAAGCAACTATGTGATATTTACTATCATACATTACTGAGTGATTCATAAGGTCTGGCTCATAGACGGGAGCGTATCATAATCCTTTTCCTGTTAGGCATCAGAAGGGTTTTTTTATCCACCTGCTCAGGAGGAATCCTTTTAAATGAGCTTGGCTCCAGTATCTCTGAAGACATTTCATTCTTCAGCTTCATTGCATTCATCTCTTTCTGCATCTTCTCCATCTTGGTATTCTCCTTTTCTGAACTCAACATAGTGTCACTGTCAGGCTTCTGATTCTCCTGGTAGTTGCACACTTTCAAGGAGCTTCGGTCTTTCAAGTCTTCTTGCACTGTTTTATGCAACTGCAGGAGACCTGGATACACCCAGTGTCACAAAGGGATGAAATGAAGGTCACAGAGTAGAAACATGAGAACAATGTTACCAACTTACCACAATAACTAAAACATGGAACGAGGGGAATAAAGAGATGACAAGGGCTGTGTTTGATTGGGTCTTTGGGAGGATAATTATTTTCCATACAAACTTGGTTTTCTTCCAATTTCCTTTAATTTATTTGGTCTGTTAAGGGGCACAATATCAGAATTTGAACTTGATTTTCCAAACGATAAAATATATTTCTACTTTTTTAAAGAAAGAACCATCCATCCAATAAAATACAAGTAAAAAATATAAAGGATTGCCCTGTTTTCTTATCTCTCAACCTCCTTCCCTCTCCTGTCTCCCCCCTCCCCAGCCGCCCCATACACACACACAGTAATTTATATAATGGAGCAATCAATAAGGAAACCACAAGGTCAGGCCAAAGATGGTAGCAAAACTTATTAAAAATCTTCTTATGCATACTAGAACCAGTAGCAGGACAAGATTTGAATTTATTTTACCCGTTGCCAGTAATAACGGAAAAATGTTATGTTCCATGAACTGTGCACTCACAAAAATAAATACCATTAGAATTTATCAAAATGCAAGACCATTGGAATATCTTGATCACTAATAAAAGAAAAGCTTCACCACAAAAATTGTGAACCCTCAAAGAGTTTTAAGCTTTATCAAAGAAACTTTACTTCATAGAAAGCTGCAAGAATTTTTGCTGTCTACAATGTATATACTAAGTCCAAATGCAAAGAAACAAGAACCTAAGTCCCCAACCCCCCAAAAAAGAGATGAATGTTTTATGTTTATGAAATTTCTAATGATGCATTGAGATGATTTAATGCAGTAGGTTTCATAATTCCACTACCTTTAACTAAAAATTGTTTAAAACTACCTGAGATCCTCAAACAACACATTTTATCCCTACGATTTAGCAAAATTGCAAGTTTGCAACCAGTCATGCTACAAGAGAGAGCCACAAAGGGACACTAAAGTAAAGCCTTTTACTGTCAACATTCGAGATCTTCCAAGCATATGATGTCATATGGTGCACAAAAAACACAACACATGTTCTTAACAACAATTTGAGACTTACCAACAAAAGGTGAATTGATGCAAGCTTCAATTTCACCCTTCAATTTCCACATGATTGCATGGTTATCCCTATAAGGCGCGTTAGCCACTTAACCTCAATAAAATTCTACAAAGTTCTCATATAAGTATAACCCCAATACAACCCATCATTCACACGTTTTATTAATTTTTTTGCATTATTAATTAATAATTATCCTTAAATGAACATCATAATACACAACACATCAACAATAACTCACTTTTCTGATATAAATTAATTATTCTTCAACACATTATGTTTCACAAATCCTCCTTATTCCCTCTTAAAAATCTAATTCTTTCATAAATCATCAACACCGATATCAAAATAATAATCATAATTCTTTCATAATTCTTATTCAACATCGATTTCAAAATCATAATTCTTACATAAATCTTCAGAAAATCATGATCAGAGCAAACCAAACACAGTTACAAGTATCAGTAGAATATACTCTTTCAGACTTTTATATCATAGTATTTCATACTACGAAATATAAAATGGCAACAATATTACACCTTTCAATAAACCCAACAAATTATACAATTTTCAGCATAAATCACAAAAAATTCTGAAAATTAGGAAAAATAAATCACCTTTTTTTCCTTTTGTTGACAAATTAACGGAAAAATCGACGGCATATTTTCCGATACTTTCCAGAAACCAGCCTATTTTCCGGCGATCGGACACGTGGCTCTGCTTCAGTTCGCCGTGTTTCGAAACGGCAGCCATAACCCCAACGATTTACTTTGTTCGAAACGTTTCGAAGTGGGAGTTTCGGAGTGGAGCTTTAGGAAGCTGCATCTGCAAAATTGCAAGCTTTTGGGATGAAAGAGGGCAAATGTTAATACGACGTCGTTATCTTTACAATATCTTATCTACTACGAAGTACAAAATTTGACCCGAGCAGACTCTCGTTTTGAAATTTGTGGATTTTGAACAAAACTTTGTACATTTGAAATTTAAATTTTTCTTTAAATTTTTTTACCGAGTAAACATTAAACTACTAAGCTCTATTCACTTCTTTTCAAATTGTTTATATTGAATTGAAATTATTTTTGTTGAATTATAAATATTTTACGAGCATAACCAAGTTTATCATTTTAATAAGTTTGTAATTACATGTGAATAGTAACTTAACCTTCTTACTAACATCGTTTAATTTCTAAATCAAGCCACAACCTTATCTTCTTTGTTCTTCATCAGATTCACAATACACACAGTAACACACCCACCTTCACCTTCTTCCTCGCCCATCTTCATCATACCTACACCCATCTTCATCATCACAAACACCACCGAGTCCATATCATATCCTTCTATTCGACATTGACAACGATCAACATCATCACCAACACCACCATGTTAATCCATAAGAGAAAACGAAGAAAAAAAGGGCATGGTTAGTCTTTTCTCTTGATCTCCCCATTAAAACTTCTAAGTTTTCTCTATAGATGCTTTTTCTTAAATGCTACTGAACTTTCACCATGAATCATTTGATCGAACGACATTAATATTTTCCACTTGATAAACATGAAAGATGATACATATGTATTTTCTCGTATTTAACTAACTGAAATTAATTTTATTGAATTCTATATATTATATTTGTTCTTTAAAGTAATTTTACAATTTCATGAATTTTTTCGAGGACAAAAAATTAAAGAAAATGAATAAGGACTGTGATACATGTATTACGCCACTTTATTTTTGCTACACTGAAATTATTTTTGTAGAAGTTAAATTATTTTTGTTGAAGTTAAATTATATTGATTAAAATGAAATTAATTTTACTGAACTGAAATTATTTTTACTAAAGTAAAATAATAATTATTGATTCTCTATTATATTTTTCTTTAGTTAACGAATTTTACTAATTGAAATTATTTTTACTACAGAGTAATTCCCTATTTTTTTCTTTAAAGATAGTAATTTTAACTAAATTGAACATTTTTTTTTATCTACTCGTAACAGTTAACGTTAAAAAACTGGATGAGTATTATAATTCTTATATTTCTTCCTCCTATGTCTTGTTCCCTTCTTTCCCGAGTCTCCTCCATCAAAACGCACTCTTAATCCTCCATTAGAGTGTCTTCTGAGCTTTCTCTCCAGCATTGAAACAGCTTTGAGGTAATTATCCTTTTATTTTGATTAATCATTAAATATCAATTTCATAATCTAGGGTTTAGTTTCACACTATCGTTAATTTGATTCAGTAAATTGTTCTTCTGAGTTGGATCATTGAACTATTGATTAAAATTGCTGAAGTTTTGATAGATTATAACCAGCGATTTTTTTGCTACAATTTCTAAACGCGCAATTTAGATTGATAATCTTCATTGAGAAGATTATTTTGCGATTCATCATAGTTTATAAGTTTAATTGATCTATATTATTAGACTTTGTGTAATGTAATTGTCGTGTATTCGTATTCTCGTCTCCGAAGCTTGCCGAAAAACATATATTTCGCCCTTTATTAACATTATGGGAGTTAAGACATGGCTGAGGTTTTGCTTGTAATTAAAATTTTGGAAATTTATTCAATTTGGAATTATTGCTTCTTAATCTCTGAATTTAGGCTTGTTACCGTATGATTAGTAATTTAGTATTGCCGTATCATTGTCGATTTAGATCTTACAATCGCAAGCAAGGATAGGAAAATGGGTTTGAGGTTGGAGATTCTCATTTGATAACTCATTACTCATTAGTGTAGTATGATCAAGGAAATACAAGTAATTGTTTTTTCTTAATTGCCAAACATTGCTGACATTGGTAGGTTCGTAATTTGCTTATTTATTTATATATATTTGTGTGTGTGTGGACTGTGGCAGGTGGGAATCTTGGTATGGGGATTAGCAAAACTGAGATAAATCTGAGAAGGTTAATTGCTGCTGCACCACAACAACAAAATCAGGCAAAATTGGCTCATGCATGTTAATCGAGATGTTGTGAACAAATTTCAATTTATATGCATCTAAATTTTTTAATCATACGTTTATTCAACTTGTTTGTAGTTCATATGCTTTTCACCTGATTGGATTACAATCTGTAATTATGCAGTATGTTGCTACACTGCGCGAATTGTTGGAACAGCTAACTGAAGAGACCACTCCAGAAGGCTTGCCCAGGTCAGCTTATAAGTTTGTGGTGTTTAGTGGCATTTTTTTTATGGAATGTTTAAAAAGTTTGTGGTAAACAAAGAGATCAACTGCTAATAGTTGTGAACTTGAAACCAAAGCTCTAGTGAAAAACTCCCTTTCTCTCTCTTCTTATTGTTATAAATAGTGGAGATATTCTCTTGCTCCTTAACGTTGGAGAAATGGGTTAGAGGCAGAGAGGGTGGGATTTGGGTAATTGGGGATAAGCTTCCTCAGCGATGCATGGTAGAAGCAGATGCAATAACCTTAGCAGTAGAAGTAGAACTAGTTAGAGATTAGAGTTTGGATCTTAGAATTGCAATCTAGCCTTGCTGCATTAATGAAATCGTCTATTTTTGTTGAGAAAAAAAAACCTATTCTTAATGTCCTTTTTGCATGATGTTGTAGACTGCGAGTGAAAATTGGGACTAATTTCTTGGTTAGGATAGTGTAATGATATAATCTGTTAATTTATGAGTATAATAGTCTAGCTATCAAGCCGTTTGATGACTATTGTGATTTGTGATCCATAGTTTTATGTTATGTGTTGTGTTAGATACTTTGCTCTATCATCAACATAACTTAAATCCTTTACTTTTTTCAAACTTTTTGTTACTGTATGGGTTTACTAAACATCAATTTAATCAATTCACTCTGCTCCTGGGTTTTACCTTGTAGGGTCTCCAAAGCTAAAGTAAATGATTACTCTGAGAAGATTGAATCTATTGCAGCCAAATTAACTTCACCTATGGTATGTTTTGACGGCCTCTATTTTTCTATGCTTAATCTTAGCTGTTGTAGCTCTGCTATATATTGCTTTTTTACACTGCATAATCACTTATAAAACTTGTGATAGCAAAATGTATGCTTGTATGTCTGCTAGGTGTCTGTTCATTGTTTATGTATTTTTTGTATGATTTTGATTGAGGAGGTTGCTAGTGATTTATTAGTTACACAGAGTTGAGTTTCTCGAGCTGTTCTAGGATTTTTTTTTTTAATTATTTTTATTTTGTTGTTTAAACCAGAAATTTGCATTATGTGGAGACCAAGTTGTTTCAATAACAAACTTCAAATGTATAATCTTTTAAAAAGGGCAGAAAAGGAAGAAGTTACCAGACTCTGTATATAGAGAGCTTATTTATGTTGAATATATGATTTCAATAGTTCCAAAGGAAAATAGTTTGCTGCTTTTGATCAACTTTGGTATGGAAAGGAGGTTTCATTAATAACTATTTGGTACATGACTAATGCAGGAACTCTTTGAAGAGACTTCCACTGAGGCAAGCCCTCAAATAGGTGAAGAACTTAAAGTTGCCTCCCCACCAGGACTTAGGAAGAGACCAGTGTATGTAAACATTACAGTCTTATTCATGGAGTTATTTTAAGGAATTTTGAAATTGAGTTGGAAGGTTTTTTGCGAGTGTAGGCCATCCTCATTTGTTGAAGACAAGTCACACGATAATGTTGGACCTGATTCCTCACCACTTGTTAAATTAGATGCTGCTGCCCATTCACATATAGACAAGCACAGGTAATTTTATTCTGAACATTATATTGTAAATGTGGTTGATAACTCTGAGTTTATCACTGTTTGCTTGAAAGAGTAAACTGAGTAGTCTTCATGATACACATCTACTGTCACTACGGAGTGTTTTGAGAAAGGATATGAACTACACGTCTTCCAATGTTAATTTCAGGAGCAAGAGATCAAGGGGATTAGAACTTAAAAGTTGAAACTTCAGGAAGCTCAGTTTTGCTTATCTCTACTGGAAGCAGATTTCAATATAGAGAATTGTCTTGTATAAATTTTGTGGATTCTTTTTGAGGAGATTGTTTCCGGTCCCGTGTTTTTTTTTATGAAGTTGTCCTCAGCAATTTTTTGCATTTTTATATAAATGTCTACTTTATCCCCATTTGCCGTTAGAGATGAAATCCTTCTAGCCTTTTATTGGGGGTGACATGGTTAGAGATTATTTTCAGATATTGTTGTATCGTGTTATTGATTCTTGGTGAGCATATGCTCACTCAGCTTTCCTTTGTATAAAATTGTGTTATTGAATTTCACTTCTTTGTGATACAGAAAGCTTCAAGAAGACTTGACTGATGAGATGGTGGGAATGGCACGACAACTGAAAGAGAGCAGTCTCTTAATGAGTCAGTCAGTGCAAAATGCTGAGAAGGTACATACTTGCCTTCAACTATGCTTTCTTGAGCCTACTTTGAACATGACACCGCTTCACAAAATCTGTATTACTTTTTTCTGAAAGGAATCTTATGACTTTGTTGTGTAAAGAGACCAGGTTGTGGTGGTGTTGTCTGTGTAATTAAATAGCTGCAAGTTAATGAGTTATTTCCTCCCTCCAAAATGTTTTATTTTGCAACTGGATTCATTTTATGCTCATACATTGAAATAAAATTATGATTAAATCCTGAAAACGACTTAGGGTTGGTATCCTTTACCTTTATCTTTTCTACCTAGGAATAGAACTGGATCGGACTCCCAAATTTTGTTTTGAGTTCAGGCTTGAGATTTAAAAAGCTACCGTATAACTTTTGTTTAGATTTGGACTTGGTTAAAAGTTAAACTAATCTTGCCAAATTACTCCATACTGCTACCTGTAGCTTAAAAAAAATCTACAAAATGGGGGTAATGTTGTGAGGCAACTAGGTGTGATATGTAGTAGATAATACGAAGTATTAGAACTGTGGAGTTTTTTTGGTTGTCAATATTTTTCCAGTTCAGGTTGGCCGTTTGAATTCAGGTTGTCCGAGCCCCTTCCACTTTCTACGACCTAGAAAACCAAAAAATGAACATGAAACATTAGAAGATTGTGAGAATAGGGTATTATTTAAGTACAGGACCATTGTATCCTGCATAAATTAAGTTGTATGTTGTGCATTTTAGGGGCCCAGCCGCCCAGGATAGGATAAAAAAAAAACACTTGATTCTGGTAAGGGCTTTATATATAGAGATATAGGTAAATTTGGGATGGGGCACTATATATAGTCTTGCAGCTGTGTCTTAAAAATATTCTCACTATCTCATGACACTCTTGAGAGCTTTACCATGGAAATTAGTGTTGAGAGGAAGTTTTTAGATGTAAATATTAATCTATATGCTATTTTTTGCGGCAAAAGATTCCTTGTCTTTGGTGCAAAAACACATTTCTTGCTTGCTTTCGTGGAAAATTAAACTTTTTGCTTCTGTCCTTTGTCAACAAGTCAATTGTTCTAAGTGCTATGTTTGTTGCTTCTCACCTTTCTGGTCTGGTCTAGTCTAGCATCTTAAATTTGTTTGTTTCCAACTTGGCTCACATTATCGTGGCTATTTTGGGGGGTTAATTTTGTTTTTTCATCATGGTTTTGTTGATATAGATACTTGATTCAACCGAGAAGGCAGTTGAGCATAGCTTGGCAAGCACTAGTCACGCCAATGTAAGGGCAATGAGTGTTTTTTCACAGAGCTCAAAGACTTCATGTTTAACGTGGCTTATTATGTTTATTATGCTAATGGTTTTTATGATGGTGGTTTTCCTTATTCGAATTACTTGAGTTTTTTTACTCGAGCTGCTTAAATTTAAAACTTAAGTTGTGTTGATAATTTTTTTTGGATAAAAAAAAAAGGCGATAATGATACAGTGTAATACTTCTAATCAACTATCAGGTGACTGTTAAATAGGTTTTTTTTTCTCTTTTTTTTTTTTTGTTTTTTGTTGGTACATGTAATGTATTGTAAGATCCTATCTCAGGGATTACCACTTCTGCTGATATGATTGTTAGAATTGATTACTGACTTACTGTTAATTGGTTTTATTTTATAATTGAATTGACAGGAGAATTATTGTAACTCTTCTTCTTTAACTTCTCCCTTGAGTCCCTTCTCCCTATTCTATGTTTAATCCTAAAACCATTTGGTAATTGGTGTGCCTTCCAGGAGAATTACTGTTACTTGGTTTTATTTTGCGAAGAACAATAAAGCTTCGTTCCCTAATTGAACTCATATGAATTTCGGTTTAAATTAGCCATATGGTGGAGACTTCGAATTGAATAAGTAAAACATATGACTGATGTGAGATATCATTTACAATGTGTGTCTGTGTGACACTAACATGGAAGTGCTCAGCTGAGCACCGCCTATGTGGTTTCAATTAATATCTACTCTAATGTGTAATTGATTCCATGTCCCGGAAAAACAAACTATGGAGTAGTACCCTAATTACTCAATTTGAATTACCTTATCCTAGCCCGGATTGTTTATGAGATCAAATGACTGACTGGATCAAAGCTTACTAGACTCGAAAATAAATGTAATTAAATCAAAGTTTTTTTTTGTTTATGAATACGACAAAATTCAAATTAATAATTGAAACCAAATATAACTGAAATCACTTGAAATCGAAACCAGAACTCATGTGCCAAAACTATTTTGCAATTGGTCATAAAGTTCCAATCAAAAAAATTTCATCCACCTCTGAATTTCCCTGTCCAATTTTATTCAGATTTTAACTTCTGGCAAACTGGCTACAGATGATTAGGGCAATATGCGTCTGAGGAATGGCTATGAAGAAAAGCTGTCATTGTTCTCAGGCAAAATAGACAATTAAGGAAAAAAAATGTTGTTCACATCTTTAAACCAAACTCGGATTCAATTTCAAAGTTTTCATTTCCTCTGCGCTGCAGTTCTGCACCATTAACAGAAGGCAATGCAGCTTCTTTTTCATCATCACCGTCATCCCCGATGTACCTATAGATTTTTGACGGCCTTCAGAGCATTAGATTCGGATGCTGTCATGATCACGATAAATTATATCATGACAACATATGCCAAAGTACCATTTGAAAAAACCTGGGCAACCTCCTACTTGATGTCAAACTTCAGCAGTACGAAGCAAACAGACATATGGAGCAACACAATACCAGTTTCAATGACGCCCTGTTTATTCAGAAAGTACCAGATCATACTTCGTATTTTTCTAGTTTATAATTAAGAGAAAATAAAGCTAAAGCTAGAAAATCATTCCCAAAGCTTACAACTAACCAAACAAAAAGATCGAGAGCTTAAAAAATTGTCTGATAAAAGATGACCTACAACCAAAAAATGGTTCCTTACCTGTATGAATATCTGCTTCTCTGCCTGAGCAGTGACGTTGAAAATGGTCCTTAAAGCCGCTCTCTTTATACTCGCAGTAACTCCTAGTGGTTTAAACAGAATGTAAATATTTTAATTCAATACATCCGAAACATCAGAAGAATTGTTAATTCTGCTCTACTTAGCAGTGACACTTTTATTGTAAATTTTTTATAGATAAAATATTCACACGACACTGATTAACTAAGAAAGAACATACATTTTTCCTAAGTTTTACTCACTTTTCGTATTCATTATAAATATATACTACATCAGTTTTCCTAAATTTTAGTTACTTTCCTTATTCATCCGTTTTTATACGTTCTAATCACTTTTACTATATTCTATTTATATCAACTTTTAATTCATATTTTATCATCTCCCACTCTTTTTTGTGGGACTCGATTATACGAAGTATTTACCAATTCTCTTATCCTCTCTCTGTGCTCCTAAAAGCAAAAGTTATCCACATGAGCGGTCCCTATATTGAATTCTCCTTGATTTCTATTGCTACATACTCAAGAAAATGGAGTTAATTGGTGTAAATGTGTGAGAAAACCAAAACTACACATATAATTGAAATAAATAATATTCATCTTGTAAGAATATAAAATGTCTGGAAAAAGTAGTGCTAAAGCAGGACAAATCTCTATTTTTCCAACACCTTCCATACAATCTACAATTCGACAAATTCCGAAAGCTGTAAACTCAGTGTGGCTCCTACGATGGAAATGTGTTGTAAACCATATTTGACTGCTATTGGGGCATTTCCTGAGTTTAGTATGGCTAAACTAGGCTATCTGAATTTTCAGAAACAGCTAGGTTATTTAAACATGCTTAAGAGGTTTATAGCTAAAGGAAGTAAATCTATGAGCATGAAAGAATGTCCTAGATTGACTATTAAATCTAGATGGTGGTAGTAGAAATCTAGATGGTGGTAGTATATGCTAAAGAAAATATTAAGTATCTAACCTCTTATTGGAGAAAGAATACAGCATTGTGCGTCTTGCATGCCTCAAGGCAGAACATCACTAAAAAAAGTTCAGAGTTTTGACGTCTGTCAGTGAGAACATCACCAGCGAATTGGAAAGGAAAAGGACGAGTGGATGAAACAAAGAAATTAGAGAAGTAACCTTAACAAAGTAAGGCAGGAGTTGATGTCTGCAGTCTCTGAACTATTATTCACTTTTGTTTTAGAAAATTTGTTTTCCAGTTCATGGAGTCTCCCAGGAGACCCAAGTTCTGCAATATGCAAAAAAGAATTTCTTATGATTGGATACTAAATTAAGAAAGTATGTAAGATGGAAAACTAAAGCACCTTCAAAGATATCAAAGCTGGATGCGCCTGCCACACTCAACTTGGTGAATGGCAGAAGGGTCTTCTTAATAAGAGGATTATCCCATTCGAGAGATTCCCACCACTCTTGATCTGCTTTTATCTGTTGAAGAAAAAGTGGTACCAGACCTTTCCATTGTTGTGTAGGGATACAGAGAGAGGTAGTCTCTTCACTATTGGACAATTTGTAACATTGATATGTTCAATGGAACCACAAGTTGGTATGATTCCACGAAAGAAACTTGTAAGACATGGTAGATCATCCAACTCTAACGCCCTTAAGTAGGGGAGTTCATAGGTGCCACTACTCTCTTGACCCTGAGAGTTGGGTGATGCAATAATCTCCTCTAAAATGTTGCAAGCTGCTACTTTAACTTCTCTCAAGTTGCTCAAATGGTACTGTGTTAAACTGCTCTTGAATATCTGCTTGATTTTTGCACAATATTCAACAGTAATTTGCTCAACAGAACACTTTCCTAGCATCCCTCCATGACAGATGCCTGTCAACTTTGGCAGCTGCCTCAAGTGCAGAGCTCTCAAGTTGGGAAGCCAGATTAAATCACCATCTTTGTCGACATATCCTTCAAAATCTATGATCTTTTCTCGACCACCATCATCATGGACTGCAATAATCATTTCTAATTCTTCGCATCCTTCAACCTCCAGCTCCTGGAGGTTATCAAGGCCACCTTTTAACAGATTTGATGTGAATAGCTCCTTGATATTGGGACAATATTTTATCACCAATATCTTAAGATTGGAAAAGGCACCTCCTTGGATAGCAACTCCTCCTTTTACTAGACCCCTGAAATCATGTAGATCAGTGAGAATTAACTCCTGAAGGCATTGAAGCAATAATACAACAGCAGCATTGAAGTGGTTCTTTTCTTGTGTAGCTTCAACGCCTGATACTGGTGACCATATCACTTCTATCACTCTGCAACGCCTAATGAGAATTCTTTTCAATGCTGTTAAACGAATTAATGATGGAAGGGCACCAACCAAGCTTCTTGCATCAAATGCAGAGTTATGAATCTGTAGATCTTGAGTGTTCTCTGGAGGAACAAATAGATCTCCTCCGCTTCCTCCTTTAAGACTTCCGCTGCATAGGATCACCATTCGTTCTGCGCTTATGCTATGATCAACCCTTTTGTATTGTCCTGCTCCAATGACAAACTCGTAGTACTTCAGCTGCTGGAAATGCTGAGATTTAACATATTTGTTAAAATTGCTTACATCAGATATCCTGCAGCCTTCCAATCTCTCCAAACATCCCAGTTTTAACACATCATCTCCTGAGATGCTTTGCACATCTGGATTGAGCTTAAGGCATTGGATGTGAGAAAATGTGGATAATGAACCACTGAGTAACTGACACAGATCCTTGCATCCCTCTAAATCAAGGAATCTAAGTTCAGCTAGCTGATTCATCCCATGCGGCACATCTTTCATTGACCAGCAAAAGCTAAAATCCAACTCCCTCAAGCTGGTAAGTTTCACTACTGACGGCACAAAATGCAAACGCTTGCAGAATTCAAGCAGAAGAGCTCTCAGGTTCTTCAATTCTGAAATCGAGTCTGGTAGCCTCTTGATGCTGGTTTTGGACAAGTTAAGCACTTTGAGTGCCTTCATGTGCACAAAGAAAGAATCTGGGAGTTTTGTAAATGGGTTTTGCTGAAGCAGTAAGGTAGTGAGGTCTGGACACATGGGTATTGTTCCGGGTTGAATTTCTGACAAAAAATTGTGCATTAAGGAAGCCTTGTCAAGATCTATTGTCCATCGTCGCCCACTAGGTATTCTTCTCAGCTCTGCACCCGCTGCAATCATATATCGTGGCTTAGTATTGGTGATTCGAATTGCCATGTCTCTGATGAAATTGTGCATCTTCACACATCTGTTATCATACCTCTCCAGTAAGCATGCATTTTCGAGTTTATTCAGCATGCTGTGTCCTTTATCAAATTGCTTTTGCCAACTATCTATCTTATCCAGAAGGCCTTCAGAACGGAAAAGAACAATCAGCTCATCTCGTACAATTTCACCATATTTAGGATACAATGCACATATTAGGAAACATTCCTTCAGCCTTTGGTCTTTCAAACGATCATAACTAAGCTTCAAAACTGGGAATATCTCTGTTTCTATGTCAGGTTGTCCTTCACTTGAGTTTTGCAACTCCTCTAAAGTATTACGCCACTCTTGAATGTCGTCTACTTCTCGCATGCTTCCAGCCATGACAATCAAACCAAGAGGCAAACCAGCACATTCAGCAGCAACTAGCTCTGCAAGCTCATTTATTTCTGGTGACATATGATCTCTCCGTCCTAGTACCTTGCTAAATAGCTCCCAAGCTTTTTCCTTTGACAGCGGCTCCACCTTGACAGTTTTCTGACATTTCATCCTTCTGCACACATCCAAAGACCGCGTTGTCAGGATCAATTTGCAACTATTCTCATCTCCGATAGGAACCCCCACATCCTCTAGAGAAAAATGTTCCCACACATCATCCAGGAAAAGAAAAACATTATTTCTCTGCCTTAACTCGTAAGATAAAGAGGCTGCTTTCCTGATTGCATTTTTCTCTGTTAAAAGATAGCTCAAATTCATAGCCTCAGCAATTTTATCCTGCAACATAGGCAATGTGATGCCATGTGACACAGATACCCAATAAACGCGTGCAGATGATTTAAAGCGTTCAAGTAGCTCATCGTGAATTTCTTTAAGCAGCATAGTTTTCCCAACACCATCTGGACCATAAACGCCTACTGTGGAGATGGTGCCATCATCTATCAGCCAAGATATAACTTTCCTCTTATTATTACGTAGCATTCTATCATTTATCTTCATGTTTGTTGTTACTAGTGCTACACTAGAACTCCCATGATCATAGAACGTAAACCCTTGAGGAAAACTCCCTTGCATAGTCAAGTCTCCAATTTGTTTTATCAATCCAGCATTGCTCCGTTCTGACGTAATCAAACCTTTTACCTCGTAGCTCAAGATTTTGTAGTTGAAGCACCGCCTCTTCAACGTCTTTCAACCAGTTATCAACCTCCTTCCTTCGTCTCTTTCCTGGTTGAAGCTCCTCTTGTTTTATTTCACTGAGTACATCTTCTGCTTTCGCATGCAATGCTCTGGCTTTACGCTTCAATGTCTGCAGCTTATCATCTTGGCCATCACTAATATTCAACAAATTCTTTAAGGTTTCCATTGAAGAACCTGATAACCAAAAACAGGTACAAATGATTCTACAGGGTAAAGGAGGATAGTAACATAGTTTTATAGTACAACATACTTCCTATTTAATTATACCTTTCAAATCATTTGTCATCCTGACTTCCCAATTTCCCTAATGATAGCTGTATGATTTAATCTATCCAAAAAGAATATATACTTATAGTAAAGCATGTTTTTAATTTCCTCAAATGTGTGTTGTGGTAAATCTCAGGGTAAATATGGCAGAACTCAGTGTTCATAGGAGGGTTTAAGCATGAAGTATGTACTCCAACATCAGCAAGGTAACGCTTAGATTCTTAGATTATACATCCGAGAGCATGATGGGCTTTATGTTTTAGGTTACATGTTTTTCTCAGTATACCCACGTATAAGTGTGTGTGTGTGTGTTTTTTTTTTTTTTAAAAAAAAAAAAAAAAAAAAAAAAAATCATGTTTCCATGTTATACCTTATAATTACAGTTGTATGTAAAAAGACAAGGTAGTTGTAATGGAAAGAATATGCAATTTGCATGCTAAAATGAGGGTTCAATGAAATATGTAATTATGCTCTCGAATGTAGGATCTAAATATGCAACCTGTGACACCAAATTAAGATTCTTGCAAGTGAAAATAGACTAACAAGTAAATGCTTGAACTTTTTAAGGCCTTTCATTTCCCTTGTTTTTCTCCCTTAAACAGTTAAACTGTCTTCACTATTCTTTTTCATTACTACCTTATGTTATATAAAGAGAGTTACAGAAATTAACGATATAGACGAGATTTAAGCTTTAACATGTAACATTCCAAGACGTAATCTGTTAGCTGTTACACTCAAAACCATGTTGTATGAGATTCCAACCAACAAATAAAGTGATAACTTGGCATTTCACTACTGATTTATACATCAAGATTCATTAATAAAAACAACTAAGTAACAAATTTTTCTTTGACACAAATGAGATTCGATCTTAAGTCAGACTATACAAATTAAATTAATTTGTAGTACACAAGAAATCATATTCTATGCGATCTGTACCATACAAACATAAATTAACAAAAACATACAAATGGCAGAAATTATCCAACTGCATGAAAAGTTCAGGAAAAACAGGCATTACAGATTACAAGAAAGAATTTCAGTGAAAAAATCATACCTTTTTTCGCAGAATATGAAGATAACAAACTACAATTCTAATAAAAATGAGCACATATCACAATTTTGTTAGGGGCTTGATCATTAGCTTTAATTAATCTTTCAAAGTAATCAAGAGATTAAGGGAGTTGACTTGCTAAAGTAAACTTTTAGTCCTCTTTTTGTTTCCGAAATTTCCCTTCCATTTTTCAAGTTTGAGAAAACTGGCTGTTTTCTTCTATCTTTGACATTTCTTCGAATAGGTAGTGTGGAAATTAGCTGCCGCTGCTATTTTTACAATTACTGGATGATCAATAATAAATTAATAATCATATGTATTGTAATTAATTTTACTTGTTTGAAATTATTTTGTCTAAACTTATTTTATGTGAACTCATTTTTTCTGAAATAAGATACTGTATAAAATAAGTTAAACTGAAATGAAACAAACATACCCCTAATCTTAATAATATGTATACAGCATTTCCAATACATTAGGATTGAAAAATATTAAATTTTAACAGAAAAAGAAAAGAAAAAAGAAATTATACTCTGTAATTATTTTAAATGGACGTTAATTAAACTCCTTAAAGTTTGTTTATATACGGAGTAATAGAGATGGCCAAAATAGTACAATAGAAATATTTTGGGAAAGTCAAAGCTTCTTTTTTTTTTAGGAAAGTCAAAGCTTCTTTGTTTTGGAGGAAAGTCAAAGCTTTTTTTTTTTTTTTTTTTTTTTTTACACTACAACTAGGAGAAATAATTTTTAGAATATAGCACAAAATATAAAATCAAGCAAAAAAAAATGTATTCCTAATAAAAGGGAAAAAAGGTGACACCAAATGAATAAAAGAATCAATCATACTCCGTATTAACTTCAAGTGTTCCTTTACTGCCAATTCCTAAAACATACAACGGTCTACTTTCGAGAAATAGCCGATGCCTTGGGAAAAAATTGTCTATACACAATCGATTTAGGAAGATGGCTCATTGGCTACATAAGTGGTAACTAAAGAGGGGAAATGAAGCTCTGTTCCCTCGAGTTTGAAATGATCACAAAATTTCTGTAAGTGTAGTCTCTCACCTACGTTAGGCAGCTTTGGCCGACCCTAAAAATTGCAGGCCTCCAAAGAAGACGTCGATTCCTACCAAAAACTATGCGGCACCATGAAAGCTGGAGGTTCCCTATCCACACTGACATTAGAGGTACGAACATACCGCCTATTTCGGTTCAATTTCAACTTCACTGCAGGCACCTTGTGTGCTATGGACTTCCATATCATTTGGACAGCGTCATCATCCCTTGATGGATACCTAAACTCAAAGTAATTCTCAACTTCTTGCAGTTTCCTCCACATGCGAGTCCATTCTTCCTTGCTAATACCCCTAATAAGATTCATAAGAAACTTCTCTTTTGTGGCATCAGAAGTACGAACAAAAATGCAGAATTCCGAGTAATCAATTATGTCTTCGTAGGGAAGCTCAATTTCATCACTGATGATAACAGGGACACAGTGGCTGGCAATCGCATCAAACAGCCGGTTTGATGATGGTGTGTCACCGGCTATGTTAAGGCAGAATTTAGAGGAGTGCATTCCTTGGGTAGCATTATTGACACCACCTCGTTGGATACTTCCAAATGTAAAATGCACATCCCTTTCATCTTTCAAGAGATAAAATAACTCTTGCCTTATCACTCCACCCTGCATAAAACAATTAACCCAAATTTGAGGATCACATTGAAGTTGATAAGACATCTAAAACTAATCACGGAAAATGAAGCCATTTGGACAGTATAATTACGAGCTCAATGTTACATAGCCAAATAAAAGTTATCAAGGAAAACAACTCAAACAAGCTAATGGAAGTTGCAACAGAAGAGAAGTAGGAAAAGTACTTTTCCACAATTAACAATGAAATACAGTATGATTCACATTATTGTTTCACAAAGTAAGCCATATAATATATTAATATCTTAGACAAGTGATAAAACATAGGCCACTCAACAACAAAAAAGTAGATTGAGAATTAAGGCAATAGCTACACAAGGATGAGAGTGAGAAGAAACTAGTCCGTGGTGCACAATAGCAATCAACAGAAAGAAAAAAATTGCAACATCAAACAGGAAATCAGATGATGAAGAGAACTTACATCTTTTCTGTAAATGGCACCTTGGAAGAACAGTAAGATTGGACGGCTATCGTAAGTCGATGTATCATTGACATATGACTTGATAACATGCCGGTAAGGTGCTATGATATCTTTCTGGACATTTGCTATATTTGGAGGATACCTCCCAAAATCTGAGAGTATGTACATTGCAGGCCAAAGTTGGTTCCTTGCATATAATAAACTATTTGGATGATGAGCCATGATAATGTGATCCACACCCCCTGACCTTTTCCATTCTTCTTGAGCTTCTAAATATTGGACCAACTTATCTTGTGTAAGCTTATCTAAACTGCTTCTTTCCTGCTTTCTCAGCCTTGAAAAGCGATTATACGATAACGACGAGAAGAAGGGGACAAATATCACATCTGCTTCACTAGAATTTCGCACTCTCACAGCAACACGAGAATTGGAAGAGCCAGAATATTCCGAAAAGAGGATATCAAGTGTAAGCCAATACTCTATACTGTGTTGTAGATTCAATCCACCAGGATAGTTTGGGACTTTCGTTCGAATATCAGGCCAAACATTAGATCCTTCAGGTTTCCAATCCAAAAGTCCAAAATGAAACTCAGGTGGCAAATCATACATGAAAACCTTCAGAACTTGTTTGCTCACACCACGTTCTGCTATAAACTTTTCACAGAATACTGCAGCTCCTCCACCAGAATTAATATTATCAGACACAATGTTAGCATCTGAACTAGGCCGAAAAACAAATTGTGGCCGGCCTGTTGACCGCAATACAAAGAAGGAAGAAAGTAGGAAGAGGATGCTTGTTAGACAAAGCCAATAAAACAGGGAATTCCAACAGTAAAACCCCATTGAAGAGGAGCTCCTGTCTGCCATGGGTTCAATAATTCTCAATAAGAATCTCCAGTACTTCTCACACAACCACCATTCCAAGTTCAAAGTAATAACCTACACACATAAATTAACTCAGTCAAAACTTGGATAAAAATCCCAATAATCAGATATTTCTTCAAATTGGTATATTATAGAAATACTATGCCCTCCATCCAATAATTTCGTCCCTCTTCAATTTTAATACATTCTAATTTCTAACATATTGCCCAAATTCTAATGATAAATATAAAAATCTAACTGAGTCCACACTATACATATTGACCTTGTTTAATAACTGAGTTCGCACTATACATAATTTGTTAGTCCCACTTAGAAGAGAGCTCATGTTTAAAAACCCACAGGTACTAGTGTAGAAAGTGTACTACATTGTTACACTTTGAGCTCAATAATTATTTTTACGAAAACCGAATTTTCCATAAGCGGACAAAAATAATAGGATGACAGGACAAATGAGTAACTAACAACAACACAATGACAATAACATCATACAAGATACAACTGACTATCATCTAACAAAGTCTCAGCTGCATCAACACAAATGACAATCATATCAACAACCATACAACTCGCAAACATCGTACTTGCTAAGTTTTTGTCAATACACTATAGTAGCAAAACTAGCAATCATTCATCATTGTACCAAAAAAAAAAAAAAAAAAATGTTTCCATATCCTTGTTATTGATTTTTGATAAATAAAAAATAAAAAACGATAACGAACAACCAAATTTTCTAAATCGGACAATTCACCAACTAGTCTCGCAGCACTTATCCTTCAAACTTAACAAAAAACACAAATTATCCCATAAATTTAATACCACCATAATTGTCAAATTAAGCGAAATTGTATAGCAAAACTGAGATCAATTCATAGGTCAACTGAATCATTCAAATCAATTCTTTTTAATTTTTTTCCATGCCAAAAAGAAAATCTCAATTTCATTTTTCTGTAATTATAATGACAATTGACAAATTACCACAATTCCAAATAAAAAAAAATAAAAAAGGGGAAAGATTATACACCTGAATCCAGATAAACAATGCGGCGAAAAAACGGTGCAAATGTAGCCGGTGAAGAATGCGAACAACTGGAAGTAGCCGGTAATCACATTGGCGGCAAAAGAAGAGGGTGACCGGCAGGTAACTGGTCAAGGCTAATTTGATGAAGAAAAATTGCAGAAACCCGAAATTACAAAAATACCCCTATTAAGAAGAATTGCAGTAGCACAAAAATACTAAATACCTGAAAAAAAATCCGGCGGTGGATGCGGCGGCGCTCAGTGAATGTGGCGGTGGAAGCGCTAAAACGACGGCGTTAGAGTGCGTTTTGGAGAGCGGAATGAAGGCGAGAGGAGAGAGAAGAAAGAAGGGTAGGAGAGGAAGATTGGCGGTTCCCGGCGGAAAGTAGCGTTTTCCGGCGAAGGAAGGAGAGAGGAAGAGAGAAAGAGGTGAGCAAAAAAAAGGGGAAGGAAAACGTGAGAGTATGGTTTAGCGAAAGTGAAGCGGGAAAAAGGGATCTATTAACTAAGAGAAGAGTATGGGTTAAGAGATTAATTTGTTGAAATTATTTGCATTATTGCTTATTACAAAGGGGGATTAATTTTATTTTATTTTTTCTTTTTTTTTTACTAATTTGTTGGATCTTGTTTTGTTGATGGCTTGATGCTAATGTAACTTTTTTTTTTTTTTTTTTTTTTTTTTTGTTTTTGAATAATTGTATGGTACTATGATATAACGTGTAATCTGTACTGCTGACCAAATCGTGTGGCAGCTTGTAAATGAATAGAGTAATACCGTATAACACTAACGGAGTAACCTTTGTAATATTGACAAGGTAACCCTAATAAAACTAAAAAAAAGTAAACACTATAACACTGACAAGTAACCCCTATAGCTCTAACTCTGATCACATGGTGTAGTCAGCCACATACAAGAGATATGGTATGGTAAAAATTGGGTCAAATTTTAGTACAAAATACTCCGAAGTAAAGGTAGGTTCATTGTCGGATCTATAAAACTTTCAATTTAGGATCGGATAACATTTGAATATATCATTTAAGTAGTCAAGTTATCATGATTAAGTAATGAAGCTAATCATTTTGTGATGTATCTAGGATTTTAGGTTCATGTGATTTCAAGTACAATTCTTTTTTTTTTTTTTTTTTTTTTTTTTTTTTGAGAAGCAAGTAAGGAGTGCAAATCAATTGTAGGTCTTGTTACTCTTGTACTGGTCAATTTGGTGTGTTTTGTAACTTACAAAATAAATTTCAGGTATAATGATAGGCGATTATGGCTTATTAGGTCTAATAAAGTATAATCAGTTCATGTAAAGATAGCGTATTAAAGTCTACTTATAAAAGTTATTTAATCACTATGAACTATATATTATGTATTTCCGGGTATATTATTGTTAAAAAGAATTTTTTTTTTTTAGGTATATTCATATACTACGTACAACTGTACAGAAAAAAAAATAACATTGTGCTCTTAATATTCTATAATTAAATTACTATGATATAAACCTATTGAATTATCATACTGATTGAAGTACAACATTTTGTTATTTTGCTACTATTGGTGTAATGGTGTTAAGTAGCACGAGTGATAACAAAAATGTTATCTTGAAATAATATTTTCCATTGATGATTCCTTAATTATTGTGCACACCAAGGTAGGAATTTCCAGAAAATGTTTGTTAGAATCTTCAATGTTCTTTCCTCATCTATAATTTTTTATTAGCCTCTTGAATCAATGCATGCATTAACATGATAACGCACAACTTACGGAGTAAAATATTATGAATCATAATTATACTGTCTTCTTCACATGATGCAATGCTCAAAGTGCAAAGTGGTGATTGTAGAGTGGATACAATATTCAACCCATTTCCTTCCACATTAGTTATTTTAAATTATTGTCAAATTTCTATTAATTAACAATAAACTAATCTTATGATCTCTAATATTATTATAAACTATTTCAAAAGGAGTAGTTGTTTTGAGGGATTTAATGTCCTTGTCTTTATATGTTTTCCCTTGTTATTAGTGCACAAAGGCTTGTGATCAAGTCCATTATTATTAATTCATTTTTAATGGTGCTGCAAACTAAAAAGTCCTTACTACCTTCCCCTTTGTAAAAGGGCTAAATAGTCAAATGGGTATTTAAAAATATGATAAACCCTTTTTGCCAAATGGTTCTGAAAAATTAATTGATAGGTTTTGCTTTTTAAAAATGTAAACGATTTATGCATATTTTTTATTAAAATCTTAGTGAAGGAAAGGAAATACTATCTGAATTTGTATGAAATTTATTTTATCTGAACGCATCTAAATTAATTTTAAATTATTGTTTCGTAGAATATTCCATTTTTACAAAAATCACTTAAGTTAAATGCTAGTTTACTAATGAAGGCCTTGATACAATAAAATAAGTTATTAACAGTAATCTAATGTCTTTTTTTTTTAACACTGACAGTAATCTAATGTCATAGTACATAGAAAGTGTTAAAAGTATCAAAAATCAACGTAACAGGTAATTGATGAAAGTAATTAAAAACAGGTGAGTAAAACCTATACAGATTGGTGCACAAATTTCAAACCAATCAAATAATCACCAAGTTTCCCATTTTTTTTTAAAGCTTTGAATGTGTTATCATGCTATTGTCAAAAACAAAAAAAAAAAAGAATGTGTTATCATGTTGCATTCTTGAATTAAATGAAAATGCAGAGCATGCATGTAATAGGAGCCAAGTACTCTGCCTTACGCGCAGAAGCAGTGGCTCCAATGTCTTCATCATAAGCTTGTTTTGCATTGCCATGGCGAGGCCATAAGCGCGCTGCTAGTTGTTGTGCAACCAAGTTTCTTTTTCGAGCTCGAATATGCCTGATAATATACCATTCTCCTTCAGCAATTGTGCAGCCAAGTTTCTTTTTCGAGCTCGAATATGCCTGATAATAAAATTACCATTCTCCTTCAGCAATTGTGCAACAGCCAAAGCCAATATCAAAGTAGAAAGTTCATGATGCTGAAAAATGGTCCACTGATTTTGTACATGATCCTAAGGGATAATATTGATCATATTTTCAAAAAGGCTACAAGGAGCAAGAATATAAAAAATGAAATACCATGAACTATAAACATTAACAACACCCATTGACTCGTGATTTTGTATAATTTCCAAATGGTTATTTCCAAGTAGGATAATTGCTACATCATCACTACCACTACAAATCTCCTAAATGTGTAGCAAAAGATTACAATTTGGATCTGCAAAATGCCAGCCAAACTTGAGTTTGGCTCCTAGTTCAAAATTACACTTACCTTGTTGCAAGCATAATTTTATGTGTACTTTCGTTCTAATGTTTTTTGTAATGTGTATGTTGTATGTAAAGTGATTTTGTGAACCTCTTCAAGGGTACTAATTACCCATAAGTAATATGAAATTACAAAGTACACGTGCTTCGTTTTTGTGTTAAAAAAGTAATTTTAACAGATGACTCTCGGATAGAAATTTTATGCAAGATGTATTTCCCAGTGTATGGTATTTTATTCTTTTAATAAGAGCCAAGAAAACATCTTTTAGCAAACATACAGCATTAAATATGTACGTGATTTTTGTTCCCAAAAAAAAAAAAAAAGGCATGTACGTGATTTGAGTTATTTTTATTTGTTATAGCACTTACTATTGAAGATCAGCAACAAGGACGCTAGCTAGAGATTGTGAGCATGTAGCAGCACAAGCAAGAAATGGGTTGTTGGCACTCTTGCCTATTCCTATTGGCACCAAGAGTGGAGAGGTGGAGTTGATAGTCAATCAGGGTTTGTGACAGCCAAGTAAGTCAAGGCAAGCATAAGCGGTTTGAATTTATTAGCTCAATGTGTTTTAAACATATGGCGCCACAATATCTATAAAGGCATACAAAAATATGTGGCAACAATGGGTAGAGAGCTTGAATTTCATTAACTCAAGTTTTACTCAAGTTTTCCCTACAAAGCATTTTTTGCTAAACTTGCGGTTTAACATTTTTATTATTCTTGAACACTCTTGGGTACACTACAATTTATGTATTAAAAACCCAAGAATACAGAAAGGCATAGATAAAATCAATTGCAAAGAAAGAACAATGACCATCATAGAACCTACAACAAACACATACTAATATACTATTATTACTATGATTTATGAAACTTAGAGCTTAACTATCAGCACATGAAAAGCACTACTTTTTATACACATTAACTACTGTCGGTGATATTTGCAATTGTGATTAGGAAATCAAAAGTGGTGTGTGTTAGAACTCCCTTACATTTTATCATAACAAGTTGCAGCTTCCAAAGGACAGTGTCAAGAACATAGAGGTTCCATTCTGTAGCATTCATGTCTCTGCAGGCATGCTGTGACAGTAAAATTGCAGATGCACCCTGTAGTGATTCAGCCTGCACAAGGAGGAATATTAGTATTTAGTATATGGGTTCATAAAAAAGAATGTTCTTGGCTGTGAATTCGATTTATCTATACTGAAATCAAGATGAAAACTAGCAACGGAAACAAGAAATTGAAATTCTGAAAGACCCAATAGATTTCTGTCATTTCAGCATCAGTCCTATCAACATGATTGTTTCTTTGAACGATGCAAGATGATTGCAATGATTAACAACTAAAATTGAAGTGGTTTCATAACATTCATCGTGACAGGAAGGTCCAACAGATTCCAACCATTCAAGCGAGAAACCAATCAAATCAGAATAGCATTAGCAACAATGTTATTATTCTAAGTGCAACTAGGTGGGTCTAGTCCTGCCTAGAGAGCAAACACAGCTAGAAGTACCCGCTCTGCCCTGACGGCCTGACAAAATTGGTTACTTCAGAATCAAATCAACCAATATTGGGAAAAAAATAATGCATCGACATTTAAACAAGTAACAAGAACTTCACACAGCCATTACCTTCTGCTTAAATGGACAGCCCAGCAAAAAGCAACTCCAACTCCTCATCCTCAGATGCAGATCTCTAAGAAAAACCAATCAACAATTAATCAGTTAGAAATCAGAATCTTCCAACTTCTTTCACAAGCCCAAGTCACTGGGACTAAAAGTCTAAAGAAGGTTTAAAATAATGTACATATATATATACAGCAATCACACACCAAGCTATGACCACTTCATAATCCCAAATGATCTTAGATTAAAGATAAGATTATATTGTAATGCTATCTTCATGGTTCGTAATAAATGATAACTACATGTGCCTCCAACAAGAAAGAAATCCTCATTCACATATTAAGCAACAATAGCTAAGCATTAGAAATACAGTGAATACGACTGCTATTGACTCTGCATGACAACTCAACCCCCCTCCAGCACCCTTTTTCCAGTATTTCACCCTTTATTTCACGATCATCAAGTGCTTCTGTAAATTTTTGCACTAGTAGCTTGCTTGTCCAAAAAATAAGCATTTTTTTTTTTTGTGGGGATAATAAGCATTTTTCTTAAAGCTTCCTAATTGTGATAAAATAAAATGCTGAGGAACAACCATCCCCATACATTTTATACAACATAATGACATAATCAGCTAATTCTAGAGTTCAAGTTTGTATCAAAAGCTAGGAGTAGGTTTCCAACCACCATATTAGACTAAGCCAAAGCGAAACTCTCACATCTGCCAACAACTTTGCAATTAAAAAACATTTCTCAAATTTCAAATTTCGCAGAGTTCCAATACATAGCTCCAAACTTCAAGAACCCATCACAACAAGTTTCATTTTAGCACATGACAATCATAAAAGGTAGACAGAAGCAAAGCTAAGAGAAAATAATCATTGTATTCATCTCAACCTAATTACATACATCCTCCGTTTCACTAAAATTGCAATACTTGCCCATTTTGAATGCTTTAGAATAATTGCAACCTTTTCTTTTTTCATAACTTTTACGACTTCATATATATGCCTAATTTATAATTGCTTGGCCCACTATTTCTCTCTTCCCTTATCTCTATCTTCTTTCATATACATTTCTCACTTTTTACTTTTTGCATTCCGTCTCCACTTACTTAAATATATGTGCCACAATCAAAAGTTGCAATTCTAGTGAAACAGAGAAAGTAGTAGATTGGAACCACAAGCTAGTTATTTACCTTAACTCTGTTTGTGACAAGGGATTATAGCTTATGTGATAACAACATAAGATAAATGACCAAGCCCACCATAAAAACTAATTGAGAAAAGGCAGTCCAAGGGCCAAACAACATCATTGCTCTTCAAAAAAGGTGGGTTACAGTTACATAAAAACAAACCTCTACAGTCATGGGTTGCAGTGGAGGGTTCCAACTAAAAAAACTTCCCTGAAACCTTGCAAGGTTAAAGGTTAATCCTCATAACCTTAATATATATATTTATTTTTTGTTTTTTTTTTTCAAAAAAAAAATTTACATATAGTCACACCTTCGGCCTCTAATCTCCATCAGATGACACCTCTTTTTGGGATTTCTTTGAATTTCAGCCCTTTAAGGACACTAGGTCCATAGCTAATAACAAACTCAAGAACATGATGATTTGCACAGGAAATCATGTCTGCTCAGCATAATGATTAAGCATGGAAGTAACATCTTGCAAGCAAAGTACAACAACAACAACAAAGCTTTAGTCCCAAAAAGATTTGGGGTCGGCAACTTGCTAAAAAAAAATATAGGTTTGCCAATGAATATAGCTCAAAAGATAAGCAAAAGCCAATTAAAACATGATACACACACATTCAACAGGGTTATTAGAATGGGACATAGATGTAATAATGTATTTCGTATGAGGTAAAAGTAAACATCAATACCAAAGACAAAAAAAATTTAATAAACTACACCTACCTGAATAGTCATGAGCTGGAATAATTTACTGAGAACACGGCGACGGTGAATGGCATAGCTACTATTAGCAGGCAATTGATGCACCCTCTTCATCTCTTCCTGAACTGCCATCTTTCTCTCCTCTTCCCCCAATTGCTTCCATTGGTTTCTGGAGTCAGCAGTCACACCTCTACTATTGAGCATAGCAGAGGATTCTGGATCTTTAAAGTGATTTTGATAATCCGGTTCCATCATTCAAAGATGGCAGAAGATATTTAACTACAAATTTGACATATCAAATAGAATGAACAAAATGTAGCTTGATGAAACAGCATAAGATGCCACACCTAAAATCTTACTCATTTCATAGAATGAGCTTAGAAAAAATATTAGACATTGATTACTTAAAAAAAATCTTATAATTTTTCCGTATCATAAGCTATTTTAGTAAAACAATGAAGTATTTGATGTAAAAATTTCAACTTTTACCTTCCGCTTTTCTCTGTTATCACCTCAATTACCTTCACATAATGCAATGTTTAAGAAGGGCCTTTCAGCCAATTGACCTACTCTGTTTAGATATTCCAGTACTTTTTAACTGTGCTGTACCCCAAATGCTCTATACTATGAAAATGTCATCACCTAATTCTGCCTTGACAACACAGCTTCCATAAGATGCAACTTTAAAAGTTACCTAACCATCTATTCACAACTTTTTTCAATCATCAAATGACTGGCCTAGAGTGATCAGCGAAAATATACTATGCATTATATAATACGAATGAATATACTTCGACATATAGATGGCTAAGTACGTCATAGTAATATGCCGGAAATTTTGTCAAGAACTACCAATTAAAGCACGTGTTTTGGAAACAACTACCTATTAAAAAAAAAAATTCAAACAACTACCACAAAGTTGTAAAAAGCTTAACTAGCACTACCACTTTAGCAATTCCGGCTAGAATCTCCGGCATGTGGGACCCACTTTTTACCTTTCCCACATGCTTATAAAGTTGTAAAAAGTTTAACTAGCACTACCACTCTAATAAAGTGGAACCCACATGCCGAAGATTCTAGCCGGAATTGTTAGAGTGGTAGTGGTAGTGCTAGTTAAACTTTTTACAACTTTGTGGTAGTTGTTTGAAAAAAAAAAATTAATAGGTAGTTGTTTCCAAAACACGTGCTTTAATTGGTAGTTATTGACAAAATTACCTAATATACCATGTTTCTTAGACTTCACTGATCTTGTCATACATGGATACTTGTTCCAGTGGTAAGTTCAGGTCATTCAGCTATCTTATGAAAAGCGTTGCATGGTTTAAGTCCAACATTAAAGTGCCAAGTGGACTACTTGAGGTTTTAGGGTAACTAAAAAAAATTTGACAGCAAAATCACTACTATTATAACATAAATTTCTAACTTAGTTTCCCACACTTGAAGACATCAGACTAGCAATTTACGCTACTTCCTGACAGGTCTGATATCATCTACTCCATCTAAGGAAGGAGACAACATTTTGGAATAAACACTGCAGACTTCCACCTAGTAAACAAAAGAACCCACCAGACATCATCACCTGCTCACCTTCTCCTTAACACATAAGCTTAGCATAAAAGTTAATAAAGCACAAAGCTACCATTACCAAGCATTGAGAAAACCTCAACTGCGAACCAGTTATCACACATTCACACCTCGTGCGTTTAACTTCAAATTCATGTGAAGATTTATACCTATATTCAGACTCTCAAAGCTATATAAAATTATGAAACTTTATTTCCTACTAAATTCGCAAAATCACGCGTACTTTTGCATAACCAAGCTCTTTTTCACCAAGGCAAACCATTCAGTTCCTACATCAGTAATTGATCGTCACACGATCCCAACCCCACAATTGAAACTTTGACGAAATTTCAATACTAAACCCTTTATATTAGCCAATTCATTCTTATGCTCTCCTCATCACTTGACCCATGTAGCAGCACATTAAGAAATCCAATCATAAACTAACACCAACCTCGAACAATCGAATACGTACAATTCAAAATAGCATACTTCGTAGTTCGTATGTAAAAAGTTATTTCCAGACATATACAATATTAATTTAAAATCAATCACAATGGCAAATCTTAAAACTCTCTTGATCACATTGCAGAATATAAAATCCTCAGCAATCTCACGATTACATGATTTATAAAAGATAATTATAAACTCTAACCTGATCATTAATAAAATACACCCAAATCAAATTTCTTATACCTAAAATTCAATCCAATTATAACCGCAAATATCTCAAATTTCTTCCATCTTTCACTTTATAATCGAACTGGGTTCATAGAATTGAATTCAAATCAGTAATTGAACACTAGATAACAATCTGATTAGCCCATGAACAACATATATATAAAAAAAAAAATTAAAAAAAAAAAAAAAAAAGTTCCCTTTTTTTTTACAAAAATAAAAGTAATAATTTGCTGAAAAACTTATACTTGTAGTTGCTTGAAATTAAGCATATAAATAAAGATATACAAAGCTCACCAATGCCAAATGCAGAAGATTATCTTCAGAAAATTCGCAGCCTTTTCAAATGATACTTTTTCTTTCTCCTGGTTCGTTCTCTTGCCCAGATGGCTGTTGAATTAAGGAGACTGGCCCTAGTTGTAGTTTTAATAACCTTTCAAAACCATTTCACTCACAAACCACGGGTGAATTTGACTAAGCTAGAAAAGTAGTAATTAAAGATGGTCGTGGGGTCGTACTGGATTATGTTAGACCTGGTAAATGGGTTATTTGGGTCGGGTATGGGTTGGGTCATTTTGGGTCGGGTCGGGTCATTTCGAATTTCGGGTCAACTGATAGTCGGGTCGGGTCAATTTCGATTCGGGTCAGGTCAATTTTCGGGTCGGATCATATTCGGGTCGATGCATTGGGTTAAATTCAACTCTATATATATATTTATTTATTTTTTGACGAGAAACTCAATATATTTATTTAGGCTACTTTTTTCATGGAATACAGTAATTGTTAGACTTTTATTGACCTTGTTTTTTTTTGGTGTTTAGATTGAGAATCACTTTTAGGATCTCCTGAAACTAAGAGGGATGCTCTAACTAATTAAGTTATACCTCACTCTCTTATTGACCTTAGTTTTAATACTCTTTTTATCATTGTCACTGTTCACTATTGTAATAATTTCTTTGTATTATTCTTATAATAATCTATGTTTTTTAAGCGCTCCATTAATTTTAAGTGGACATACATTGATACATGTATGCAGGCATACCAGTGCAGGAAATTGATCAATAATAGACTTCCTATTATAATTACTAGTAATTTACATTATAATTTACCAATTGAATATTCTTAAAATATTTATTGTGGTGGCGATTTCAACAATTACACACAATGACACAAGAGTGACAAGACTATATTTTTTCTAATAAAGACTTAAAGAGTAGTAGCGCGTGGATGGACGCCAAGTACACTTACTCGCGCTGTGAACTTTTCTTAACCGATTCGATCAGATATATGTTATGACATGCTTCGTTAGAAATTAAATTTACTGCAAATTGCAAATTAGGAGTCCAATCTCTCTCTTTTGTCTTCACTCTTCTCTAATCTCTACACACTTCATCTCATTTTCCATTGAAGCGTTTTTTACTCAAGTGGCCTAGAGGATTTTGTATTCCAAGAATCTCAAAATATGTAAAATACTTACACTGTTACACATTACAAATTAATAAAAAAAAATTAAGTCAGTTTGATTGCGGTTATTTTCTATTTCGGTTTGCTCAGGTCAAATCGTTAACTTAAATAGATTCTGCTCATTTCAGGTATAAGGTAATTTTAGTTCGGGTCACTTTGGGTTTCGAGTCTATTTGGGTCAATTAATTCAAGTTAAAGGTCGGGTCACTTTGGGTATAGGGTCAACTTCGGGTCGGGACAACTTCGGTCTCGGGTCACTCCGGGTCTCGGGTCAACTTTAGGTCGGGTCATTTCGGGTCGGGTCGGGTCGGGTTGTTTCGGGTTTCGGGTCAAGGTCAGGTCAATTCCACTTTGGGTCGGGTATGGGTCGGGTTGGGTTGATTTCGGGTTTCGGGTCAAATTCTGGTCATGGGTCGGGTCATCGAGTTTAGGTCAGGATTGCCAGGAGATTGTGTGTTGTGCTGAGTTTATATGGTTCGGCCCATAAGTTACGCGTTGTGTTAAATTGATAAGAGGTCTAGGTTGTACCCTGATACAGCTAGAATAGCTGCAACAGGCTCATAATACGCATCAGCTTTTAAAAAAGGAAGGCCCAAATCAACATACTTCCTTCTTACTCCCTTTAACAGCCATACATTCAAAAAAATTGTCAGATCATAATTAAAGCCCTAACTTCTCTCAACATATTCACTTAAACAAACTTCACATTCTCTCTCCTCTCTATAATTTTATCTCACTAAAATATTGAAAATCGCCATGGATATTCAAGAAAACTCAAAAATCAACCAGATTCTCCAAAAAAGAGGTAAATTTACATGAAGATTTACTTATTTTACATTGAACATTGTTTACATTTGTTAGAAGTTACTTGCTATGGGGTTAAATTGTGTAATTTGTGTAGAAAATTTTAAATATACAGACTATCTTTTTGTGTGTGGAACATCACAACAAACAAGTACTATATAATACAGATGAAGTCACGATGCAAGTATAAATTTGTTAGAAGCGAATAATTCATTATTATATTGTTGATTTTATGGAAATGAATTTTTGATGAAATACCCTAAATTGATTTAACAACCCATTTTCTCAAATTTTCAAATCGAAGGCAAGAAAGGTGTTAAAAGTCCAATTGTAGATCACAAAATATTGAAGTATTTAGTAAAACAAGTTGAAAATGATAATGAGAGAAGTCCAAATAACAAGTTTGTTCGTTCTGTTATTATACATGTTCATATTATTTGTTCATATGTTCATTACTTCATTTCTTGTAAATTAAAATTTTCTTATTAGTTGCATTTATTCAATTTTATGTTTATTATGTGAGATCCATTTTAATATGCGAGATCCATTATTCACATATTATATTTATAATATGCATGTGAGATCCAATTTAATTAATCTTTTTCTCAATTGTTTATAATTTTTTGTCTTTCCAATCAAATTTATAATCATTGTAATTGCTAATGCTCATTGTTAAAGTCACTTAATGTTTGTATTTTTTTTCACTTAATGTTCATATAGATTAATGGTTTTGTTCACTATTGTGGAATAAAAATTATAATTATTATGTATTACAATTTATAAACAGAGATGAAGAACCATCTTCAAATCCTTGTGAACAACCCCAGGAAATTTTGATGCTCCAGTGTTTGATCTAGGTGAAGAGCCAGTGCGTTTGTGTATTGGCCCATACACGGATGCTTGTCAAGTAGTTAAATTGCCTCCATCTCCACACATTTTTCACCTATGGGTAGGGTTCGATGAATATGCCCAGTCTATTCCTGGGTACTATAAAGTTGACCTAACAACATTTGACGGTGAAAAGGCCCTATATCTTGCAAGTGGAAGTAATGTATCTATTCCACCCGACATTATAGTTGTGTGCTGGAATGTAAGAGGGTTAGCACGACCATCTATTGTTCAGCATTTTCAATCACTATATGAGCTTCACAAGCCTGGTGTTGTTGTTTTGTTAGAAACAAGGCAAGGGCATGAAAACACAAAGTCCCTTATCAACGCACTTCCTGGTAATTATCGTTACTTCTACTCCCCATCAAAAGACGGGCTATGTGGTGGTGTGGTGGTAATGTGGCTAAACGACGTTCTTGCTGGTGATCAGAGGCCAATTTTTACTGACTTTGTGAGGGCAGATGTCTACTTTAAGGTAAATTTAAATAAAATATATAAAGTACATTTTCATTATTTCAAACACTAATAGAAAAACTTTACTAACTTAACATCTATTGAACTAATGGAAACCAAACTTTGCAGGGTCATCCAAGTTCAAGACGTGTGTTATTCTGATTTGTGGCGGCTTAATTTCATCGTCCATCAAAGATATTTAGTGCTGGCTCATTTGCCATGATTTATAAGACTTTTTTACTCCGTCGTAATTTGTGGCGGTACTTTAATCGAAATGGTTTTTATGTTATGTGTTAAGTTGGTAATGTATTTATCAACTGTTTAAATAATGTATTTGTATTTTATGTTATGTTATTGAAAGACATCTGAATTAGCCCAATATTAGTGCATAATGAGTAAAATCAAACGACCTACTAGTTCATTTTGTGGTGATTATGTACTAGTTCATTTTACCAAAACTCATTTATTTCAAACTAACCATGTTAAATTGGAAGGAGAATTAAATTCTATCTCAAAGTACATAATCACCACACAAAATATCAATATTGCAAACTCTACTGCTTAATTCCTCACCATTTGAAATACATACTCACAACAATCAAAACCCAAGATAGTACAAAAACTACAACAAGTAAGTTGTTTTTCCTAGTAAGTCCAAGGTTTTCGTTGCATAACCTAACCACCAATGAAATGGTGTTGATTAATTCGGCCTTCAGTTCATCCACGAGGGACTCAATCTTATCAACTAATTCACCATTCCCAGTGTTCCTCTCAGACATAGATTCTTCTTCCCATTCGAAAAAACCGCATCTCTTTGCATTACCCTGAAACAATTATGATTATAATGTTAGGTGTCATTGTTGATGAAGTTATCAATAAAATACGATTAAGACATTATTACCTGTCCGTAAGGACAATGTAGATAGCGTTTTCCAGCATTATGCCCCCTACGGATGGCACTAATTTTGGCAGGTATTCTGTGTTCACATAACACTTTCTTATCACTGGAGCTTGATGAACAGGCATTAGAGCTCATTATGGGTTTGAGTTTGCCCTAATAGCCCTTATCAGCATCCCATTTATAAGCCTAGTTGTTACTATTTAACATACTTAAATATGATAGGTGGACTAACCACAGATTGAATTTGGATTTATAATGTAATGCTTAACTTGCCCTTAACTTGAGTTTGAGGTGTTAGCATAAACTTTAAAAGTACTTTTATTAATTTTTTTGGACAACGCTTTTAAAAGTACTTTTATTCATTTTACTTGTTTACATAAATTTTTAAAAGTTTTTTAATTGGAATTATGCTTGGTTCTATTAAAGCATACCACTCGTGTATTACTGGGTAGGATTGCTTATCAAGCGAGTCACCCACGAGCTTGGGGTGCTTGACTCGAACCATTATCCAATTCTTGAGATTTAATAAAGATGTTTTGTAAGGTAATTCATCCAATTATAACTGGTCTTGAGGATATGTTATGCCGTCAATTTTTTTAGAGGATTTTGGTGTCCACTTTTTAATCGTTTTTTTGTTTTACGTTTTTAAGTTGTTTACTTTATTCGTTTGATAAAATGTGAAGTGTTATGTACTCTGTCAAACTTTGCAGCGGATCCAAATTGAACCACGTCTATTTGGAAAAAAACAATATGAAGTCGTTTGTACGTAAGCTTGTTTAGGTTTTTTTTTTAAAAAAATTAAAATGGTGATGTTCAGCTTTTTTACCTTTTATTTAATGTTGAGATATGTTAGAATCGTGTTGAGCAATTCTTCATCATTATCACTAGTGCACAACCAAATAACTCCATTGTTTAGATCGGCATAGTGTATTTTTTGTTTTCATTTATTGATAAGAAAGTTAGGCATATGTTACTATTGGTCGTTATATTATCCGTAATTTAACAGTGTTACAAAAGATAAATAGAACACTCAAAGTATTAGATACATGTTCTGCATGTAGACCTATGTTGTTTTGAATATTGTTTACTACATATACTGATTTATTTAGTTTGAGACATGGAACTTATTAAAAATGGATAGTTGTTCCTTAAAAATAATATCATAAAAAATCTGGACGTAGTTATTGTTGAGTGTGTTGAGTACGCAATGTCTAAGAAAAATTTGCGTCTCATAATACTACAGTTTTAAACTATTCACATTCACATTTATAATTTTGTTCATTAGTTTTGCTTGAAACTTTTTCCTTAATTATGTTTCGTAAATTTTAGTGGTTAGTAGTGCATTGTAGAGTATATGGTAAACACAATTTTATGGAAATATATGCATTGGTTAATGATAAAAACACTAATGTCTTTTTTTATTGATTTTGTTAGAGGACATAAGTCAACCTCATTTTTAGGGATGCATGATGACATATTATTGAGTCACTCTTTGCCAAAATAAATTGAAGTGACTTTTCACTCTTTAGCATTCAATGTCAAAGCTTAGCTTCCTCCAACTTGCGGGTTTTGTGGCAAATCAACCTTCACACATTCACTCCACTTGTTTCATTCAATGATCATCATTATCAAACTCAAATGTTAGAACCTCAAGTTAACTCAAAGTGATAGTGATGTCACATATTTCATTCAATGTTAAAGGTGAAAGTAGTTGGTTGTTTTTTGTTACCTATTAAGCATTGTAAATTTGTTATGATATGTCTCAACATCCATTATTTTAGCTTGTTAGTAAGATGCTAAAGAGTAGGAGGTCAATAGGCAAACTTAAGCAATGTAAAATTCATGCATGGTTGCAATATGCATGTAATATTAAATGGTCGTATACTTAATTCATTTCGTACACATCTATTATAGGTAGTTAACAATATAACATGCATATAATAAACCAATTTTAGGTCGTAAAACCGGTCGTGTTGTTAACTTAATACGCATGTCGTACTTATTAATTGATTAATATTGTACTGTTTTTTATGAGATATTGCACAACTGATTAAGATCTTTAATATTCCTCACTAGAGTTATATACTTATTCACACATATCATTAGATTAGTACTCCCGCAACTCATGGTATTTACATCATATTCTTTACATCATGGTATGTACATCATATTCTTTATTAATATCTACATTATGGATTTATGGTATGTCGCTTATTATTTGCGAGTCGAGTAATGAAAGCTTAAATACTCGATTAGGGTTACTTGAATACAATAGTTATCTTACTAATCAAACTTATATCTTTATATAGGAGTATACGTTTGTTGTTTCACATATTCCATCAACAAAAACTTGTTAGTTCTCATCTACATTTTTGTGATGTGATGGAGCATTGGCTAAATGAATGTGCACAATAAATTGTGTCTTTTCCAATACCGGAAACAAGCAGTATGACACAAAGCCGAATGTTAGGTTTTTGTAAGTGTATTCATTGGGTGGGTGGTTGGGGAAATCTAAGGGTTATATACCCTATATATGTATGCCTATTTTGCCCATATTGTTTTTAGGTCACAATATAAGTTTGTAATTGTATGCTCTTGATCTTGAATCAGAGTTATTATGTACGGAGTATTTTATAGTGCACTCTGGTTAATTATGGTTATACTAATATAAGAGTATCAATGACGGTGTAGATTATCGCACACATTATTCGTTCAACGCTGCCTTTCTGTTTTTGTTGGATTGCAATTTTCAGTGAAAGATTTGTATATACAATTCGGGAAGGATCACTCATCCAAACATCGAATTACCTTTCGATTTGTTCAAATTTCCCTTTTTAATTGGCCGTCTTAATAACTACCAGAAAAGGCTGCATATTTGTATTGTCTTAATTATTATTTATATATAATTATTAATTAATTAATATTATTGTAGAATTGTGAATTGTGAATAAACTTTGGCTTGATTTCCATTAACACACTAGCAATCAATTTATAATACAAGCAATGGAGTTTCCTTCCCTAACTTAAATTCTAGGAAAACAAGATAAAAGATAAAAGATATCAAAATATTTTAATATGCGAGATCCATTATTCACATATTATATTTATAATATGCATGTGAGATTCATTTTAATTAATCTTTTTCTCAATTGTTCATAATTTTTTGTCTTTCCAATCAAATTTATAATCATTGTAATTGCTAATGCTCATTGTTAAAGTCACTTAATGTTTGTATTTTTTTTTCACTTAATGTTCATATAGATTAATGGTTTTGTTCACTATTGTGGAATAAAAATTATAATTATTATGTATTACAATTTATAAACAGAGATGAAGAACCATCTTCAAATCCTTGTGAACAACCTCAGGAAAATTATGAACAAGAACATATTGAACAAGGTGCTAACAGTCTACTGAAATTTCTGAACAACCACAAGAAATTTTTGAACAAGGTGTTGAACATACTGAACAAGGTGTTGAACATACTGAACAAGGTGCTGAACAACCACAAGAAATTTATGAAAAACAACCTAAAGAAATTTATGAAGAACAACCTAAAGAAATTTATGAAAATCCACAAGAAATTTCTGAACAAGGTGCTAAGCAGCCTACTGAACAAAGTGCTGAATAACCAAAAGAAATTTCTGAATAACAAAAAGAAATTCCTAAAGGGTATGCAATTCCATTAATGTTTCCTTAAATTCATATTTGTTCTCTTCATGTTCTTATTTTGATTGCTTTTGTTCACATTTACATCAATCCATAAACTTATGTAATTTTATAAAAAATTCATATATATATATATATATATATATATATATATATATATATATATATATATAGTTCATAATTTTAATGTTGGTATTCACTTTCATGTAATAAGAATGTAAGTATATTATTTGTAGTTCATAAACTAACTATTCTTTATTTGGACACAGAAATGAACTAGTTCCAAATGCTTCTGAACAAGGTGCTAACCAAACTAATTAAGAACCTGAAAAGACTCAAAGCAACCTACACTAGAAATAACAAGGTTATACACTATTATTTGAACATGTTCATATTAATCTAAACTTTATTAATTATTTTTCTTCTCATGTTCATATTATTTTCACAGAGCTAAACCCAAGAAAAAAAAAATTACACTTGAACAACTTGCCATTGCTTCTGAACAAGAATCTCTTGCAATTGCTGCTGCTAAGTAAGACATTTAATGTTCATTTTTATTTTATATTTTGTTCATTTTTATTTTTATTCAAATACATATGTTGCAGCTACATGTACATTTACTGTTACTTTATATTCAATATTTTAATGACTTTGTTCATTTCTTGATACATACCTCAATTGAGAAGAAAACATGTTGCTACAAAAAAGAAATCAGTAGGAAATCCAAAGAAGGAGAAGAGAGAAAGAGTTAAAAGAGAAAGTTCAAAGAAATTAGTAAGAAATCCAAAGAAGGAGAAGGTGTTGCAGGAGGAAAAAGTTGAGAAAAAGAAGAAAAATGAAAATAAAAGAAAGAGAAAAACAAAAACAGATTACAATTATGAAGAAGAAGAAGTGGTGAATCTAGATGATGATGAGGATGCTATTTTGGATGATGAAGATAGGTTAGGAGTTAGGGTTGGCAATTTGAAATTCTTGAGGTATGTAAAACATTTGAGCCCGCCTCAAAAAGAACTTGCTGTACAAATGGGATTTGGATCTATACTAGATCTTAGCCTCCTACAAAATGACCAAAAATTTTGTGCATGGCTTGTGAAGAGCTTTGAAGAAAACAATTGCACATTGTATCTACCTTCTATTGAGATTTGGGAAGAGGATGTAGAAATAGTATATGGAATCCCAAGAGGGGACAAAATTGTGAAAGAAGTTGAAGAAACAGTTGAATTTAACGATAAAGAAAAGGAAGAAAGTCTTTTAACAAGATGGAGAAAAGCTTATTGCATTACTTCTGGAAGCCCCAAAACACACCTGATTTTGGGAAAGTATGAACCTGAGGAAGAGGAAGAAGAAAAGGAGAAAAAAAATTAAGAAGAAGAAGAAGGTTGCCAAAATTGTGTCTATTGAAAAGAACATGGGTGAAGCAATTGAAATATTTGTCATTGATTTCATTGTGCTATCTGTGAACTGTTTGATGAAATGCAGCCAAAGCATCCACTGTGATTACAAGTTCCTGTATTCGTTTTGCGATTGTTATAAAATCAAGGAATTTAATTGGTGCAAGTACGTACTTGATAGCTTGATGGTTACAAGCTCTGATTGGAAAAACAACACAAAAGAGTTCTATAAGGGTCCATTGCCTTTCATAATGGCATTCCTATTTGTTCATAAATTTATTACTGTTGTTCATAATGTTATGGTTGTTGTTCATTTATGTATAATTTGTTTATAATTTTTTTACTTTTGTTCAAAATAGCTAGTATGCTTGTTCATTTATATATTTAGTTTGTTCATAACTTTATTACTTATGTTTATATGATCAATTAAGTTTTTCATATTTTTTTTTTATTAATTGTTCATATCCTTATAAGAATTATTCTTATGTTTGTTTAGTTGTTTTACTTTGATCGAGTGCAAAGAAAAAATATTTCACCAACAAGAACTCCGCCTCTCATTTCTGTTTGGAACAAGGATATGGTTTATAAAAGAATGAAATTGGAGAACAAAGGTTATGGATTAGGAACTGTGTTGCCAAGGATCCTCCAAAGACCTGAAGAACAACAAGAAAATGTGCCCGAGAAAACTGATAAGGTATATTAATATCATATATTTATAATGTTTCTCTTATGTTCATAATTTATTAACTTTATTTATAAATTGAATTTTTTGGCATGTTCATGTCATTAACATATTATATTCATATAAAAACATCTCATGTCATATAATAATAGTTTCTATGTTCTTATCTTTAACATATATTATATTCATATAAACACACCTCATGTTGATTTATTTATTATATATGTTCATTTAATATCTCATCACATAACTATAGATAATATTTGTTCTAATGTTCATAGAAGAATACTGAATGTTCATATTATTTATACCTTATGTTCATTTTTTAGGAGCATTTCATGGAGGAATTCATTGATCTGGCTGAGACTTTAGGTGGGTATTGTCAAAGATGGCTGAAAAACTGAACCATGCTAAGGAACTCTTCCCAAACAATCTTCTTTTCAAAGCAATGGAAGAGTTCATTGAAAAGAGATTAAAGGAACCCCCGATCTTGAATCAAGATGAAGAAGTGTTTGGGATTGAGTCTTTCTTGAATGCATTGGATGAAGTTGAGAGAGATTATTTGAAGAGAGAAGCTAAAAAGACAGCAACAGCTAAGGGAAAACAAAAGGTTAGGGATTCATTTGACCCGAATGATCCTTGGAACTTGAGGATTCATGGAACTCCAACTCCTAACCCACAACAAGCTGAAACTGTAAGAGGAAGTGGGATGAAGATTAACTTGGAACTTGGGCTAAAACCCTCAAGTGGTGTGCGAGAAGAGTTTGCAATGTTCGTTTGAATCGTCTGAATTTGATAACATGTTCAAAAACCAAGAAGCAACCATGGAAGAAATCTTTAACCACCCGCTGTCGGATGACTTCCAATATCATGAAGGGTAATGTAATTCTAAATTGAACATTAGTGTTTATTTTGGGGAGCTAATGTAATAGAACATCTAATTTCATGTAATTTTTTTGGGAAATCTAATGTTATTTAACTAGTATTATACTGTAATGTAATTTAAATGAACTACTTTTGTAGTGTAATTTTTTTTGGAAAAACTAATGTAATTAAAAGGAAGTAGTATAATAATGTACATTTTTTTTGAAAGAATAATAATGTACATTTTTTAATGAAAAGAAAAAAAAAATGTGATGATAAAGTATTATATAAAAGTTATGGTTAATTTTGTTACACTTGTTCATTTAATTTTTCTTTATGTATGAGAGAGTTGACCAACTTTATTTATTTAGCCTAGCTAGCTTTATGATAGATATCGAATAGGAGAAATCATGGTACATCTAGTCGCGTCAATGATCGATGTCCTAGTCAACTTTATAGAATTACAAACCTCCTCCTAACCCATTTTGAAATAATATGGAGAGCTCTTGGAGATGACCTACTAACACCCGCATATTATAAAGGTCTCCCACTCTCCCCTTCCATATTATTTCGCCTTAGATACCGATGGTGCAACGCTAGTTGAGGCTCCCCTAGGTCAATAAAGAAAGGAAAGTTATACAAAATCACAATGAAATTTTATAATAAATATGCTTTCTCTACTGTATTTGGAATTTTCTTTGTGCTGAAGTTAAGGATATAGAAATAGGACTAAATCTAACACTAAGGATAGGCGTTAGCCAACTATTATAAACAGATAATCAAGTGGATATCTTAGCTTTACAAAGCTTGGTGCCTTACAGAGGGATTGCGTTCATCTAATCAACAATTTTTGTTAAATGATAAAAGGAGATACGTGGGAGGTCTCCCATTAGGGCAACATGGCAGCAAACTGTTTGTCAAATATTGTAATGAATTAAACTGCGAAGATGGAAATTATTCAAATTCCACCTACGGAATTAGAGAGAATTATTCATAAAAACATAGTTAGAGTGCTTGGCCACATCTTGTTGCTACTTAATTTGTTTTTCCCCTTTGTTTTCGAGGCCTAGCCCCTCGTTTACACTTTCTACTTTATCTTTTCATTTGTTGTTAATTGTTATATTTGTAGGATTTTTCCCAACCTTTTCAAACAAAAAACGCATTTACAATTTTTACTCTTACATATATATATTACTCGTTATAATTTAGAAACTGATACATTACAATCACACAATAACTAAGATGGATATCATATGACCATTTATTAATTAACAATATTCTCATTTCCCTAACTATTAAATTTATCAAAGCTCAAAGATACAACATGTTAATGCCACGTACCATCCTTCCCCCACCATGGCTTGACATTATATAAGTAAAGATATAACAAGTCTATAAAACCTCTTATTCAAAGTATAAATAACTTACTACTATTTATTATTGTGTCTATTCAATCTCCCTAATAATAATTACCTTATACTAATATTTTGTGGTTTCAAAAACAAAAAAGGAAAAGTTTTAGTCATTATTTTCCGTTATATGTATTACATGTTATTTTTCTATAATAACCATATACGCAATATGTCTTTAAACTTTGATCACAAACTATTTATTATTGTGTCTATTCAGTCCGCACCCAATATTTAGTGTGGCGGCCCATTTTCACTTCAAACACAACAACCCTAAGAAACCCACCCATTCATTTCAATTCTCAAAGAAAACTGAGATTTTAGGGTTCAGAATTCCCAAAACAACATCATTATGCTTGAATCAGCCAACCAAATCGAAGAAAATGATTTCCGATTGAATCAAAAACCCCTGAAAAAGTAGATGACGAAGATGAAGCGGTGCGATTTGCGGGTGCTGGTGGAGTTCGCTTTGGTGCTAGTGGAGTTCTCTTGGTAATGGCGGTTTGCAGGTTCGATTGGTGGCGGCGGTTGAGGTTTTTTGGGAGTAGGCTGGTTGTTTTTGCTGCTGGTGGCTTGGTGAGGGTGGCTGGGGCTGCTTTAGTACGGTTGTGCTGGCTGGAGTTGTGGGTGAGTGCGTAGGCTGGTGGGAGCTGTTTTGGTTAACGTGAGCAGGGGCTGTGATGTGCGGTGCGGGCTGCTAATGGTGGGAGGTGGTTTGGGTTGCAATTGTAGCTGGTGAATTACATGCATTCGATATTGTGAATGATCTTTCATTAGTGGAGGTGTTAGTAGATGAGTCACTTGCAGAAATTTCGACAATACAATTCAGTGAGAACCCATTGGTTAAAAGTGAACGAATTTGGACAATCCACAACTGTGGTATGATGAGGGAAGACAAGAAAGGGAACTCTGCTATTGATGTCCTATTGCGAGTTTCTCGTACAACTGGACCTGTTTGGGTGTCAATTCTCATTTGAAAAAGAGAGAAAGAAAGAGAGGAAGAGGGGGAAAGAGGAGAGAGGAGGAAATAAAAATACTAGTATAATGTATGTTGTTAATCATATTAGCCAACAAATAACGCATATCAGCCATTAAACTGAATATAACAGCCAATTGATGTCTGATATCAGTCAACATTAGAGACATATCAGACATTAATAAAAAACGTATCAATCAACACAGGGAACATATCAGCCAACAAATGAAACATATCAGCCAATAAAAGGAACATATCATCTAATAAAAGATACATATCAGCCAACAGAAGGAACATATCAGCCATCAAATGAAGCATATCAGCCAATAAAAGGATGAAATTAGCAAACAAAAGCAACAAGTAAGCCAACAAAATAAACACATCAGCCAATACAATGAAACATATAAACCAACAATTAAAATATACATATCAGTTAACAAAATAAAGATATAAGCCAACTAAAGAAACATATCAGCCAACTGATTTCTTATAGCAGCCAACAAAAGGAACATATAAATTTTTTTTTTTTAAAAAAAACATATCAGCCAACAAAAAGAATATATTAACCTATACAAAAACCATAATAGCCAACAAATGAAACAAATCAACCAACACATGAAACATATCAGTCAACAAATGAAATATATTAGCCAAGTTTGCCGCACGTAATTATGCGTACGACAGTCTACACCCAATACCTTCTCTAACTTTAGATTTAGGCGATTGTTTGAATTTGTTGATGTTATAATGTCAAACTATTATATTTCCAACTCAATTAATATTGTACTGGTAACAATTTGGGACATCATCTACGCCAAAAGCTAGTTGTAGATTAAAACCAATATCCCAAAGGACAAGACACCACTATATAAGTCATCAATCATATCATTCATAAATCAAAAATAAAAAAAATCAGTATTAATTTCCATAAATATATGAATTTCTTTAGTGGGAAGGTTTGTTGATTTGATTAACCAAGTCAGACCACAATCCCTCTAATTGCCAGGCTTTGCTTAACCAGAGAGAGAGGAAGACAGAAGAACAGGAGGAGAGAGATTTTTATTCCAATTCAATTACCTAATCATCTGTTTCTTCTGCTTCTTCTCAATATCATCATCATCTTTAATAATTCAACAAAATGAACGAGAAAGCCCACGTCACCAAGGAGCTCAACGCCAGACATCGCAAGGTCCCTTTCTCTCTCCTTTCGATTTGTTTGCTTTTTTCATTTGAAATTCGATCCCTAAGTTTGATTTCTTGATTACCCATGTTTTATTTTGATTTGGGTTTCTTTGGTTTGATCTTGATTTTGTACAAGTGGGAATCTGGGGAAATGGTTGAAAAGTTTTAATTATGATTATTAGATGATTATGATTGGAATTTGTTGGGTTTTCTGGGGAATTTCTGATATTTGAGTTTGTGGGATCCTGTGTTTTTCAACTAATTTGGGGGTAATTTTTGGGATGATTCCTGTATAATTTCATGGTCCTCATTTTGATGATTTGGATAATTGGATCTGGGTTTATGCAATTTTAACCATTGAAAGAGCAATATCTCGAATTGATATGATCATTGAGTTTGGAAAGTTTGCATCTTGGGTAGATAGGTGTTGTTTAAGCACTTAGTTGTGTTCCATTCTGCCTTTTGAGTGTGGGTAGCTGTTTATTAGGGCTAGTCATGGAAGGCGAGACTTTACGTTCGTTGTATCGGTGTGGAATTAAGAGTTGAGTTACTAAACCGTTGTACATCGATGGTCTGTCTATATAATTCTTGTCTGACAAGGTAGCAATTCTTTTACTATCTACCTAAAGCTGCTTGCAAGGGTACAGCTTATGGTGAGGTTGGGGGTGGTATATGTATGTAGTTGTAGGTGTGCTATACCGCGATCAGGGATTTTATCTTTTATTTTTTTTGTGTAATTATATTACGGAAGGGCGTTTAGTTGATTGAAAGAGCAACAACTAGGGTCCTACTGTGCAACAAAGTAGGCGTAAATGATCATTATGTATTGTGTTTGATTTTGATACTGTATTCTAAGTGACTCTTTAAGGTATATAGAATAAACTCTAGTCACTGTACTCCAAGTGACTCTATAAGGTTTATTAGAAGAAATTTTTGTCACTGTTCACTATCAATCAAGTGATTTCTTAGGGTCAGTTTAGGCTATAAAGAAGAAGATGGACACGCCTTTTTAATTCAAACTTGTCTCCCTTTTTACTTACAAATTTAGATACGATAAAATGTTCTCCAATTCTGTAACTCTATCCTTTAGGATGTTTTCCATTCATTGATCCAATTCATCATCTGTGTTTAGTGCTTTAATACTTAGTGATCTAATTTTTAAAGTGTATAATAATCAGCTCAGCGTCTTAGGTTATGCACCTATTGCAGTGGAAGAATACCATTTATGTTGTATATGGACCTTTGGTAACTTCATAGGGTTCATACTTTTTAACATATTTGAGTGTAAGCTTTTACAATAGTGTCTCATTTATGTTATGGGGATTGCGTAATGCACTATGTATGGTGTTTGTTTGGTTATATGATAGGAATTTAGGGCTTAGGCTTTGTTTTCTTCATCTTATATTCTTATTCTTGTTGACCATATCATACCAGACAAGAAAAATTCAGACCACATCAGTCCAACCCAAAATTTTCAGATTAGACCAGATAAATTTATACAGATAACTTTTCAGACAAGAAAACCAATTCATACCAGTCCGGACAAAATCTGATCAGACCAAAAAAATCAGATCAAATCAGATGAGACTAGATCTTATAAGACACATATCATAGCACCTTAAATAAGGTGAAGTGAACATAACATTAGTAGTGAGCAAAATTGATACTCCAATTTCATAATATTTGCCAGTTTAGGCTTAGAACTGTACATATTACTAATCATACTTGGAACCTGTGTTTATAATACTTTTGAGAATTTAATCTTTGGGGTTAACAGCTCACACTATGCTGGCTAGCTGGCCGCTAATTATGATGCAATTGTTTTCCCTATGTAATGTGACTTTGCTAGTATTATTCTAGTTGCACCCAAGATATTGATCTTGTTTTGACCCAGTGGCCAGTGGCTCCAGGATTCATCCTATCCCAAAGGATATCATCACTATCCAAAAGCATCATTTTATGTTATTTTACTAATATTGTGATTCCCATCCATGCCCTTACCGTTAAGGTTCCATTTTGTGACAACCATTGTTGCCACATTCTGGCTATTCCTTCTTTAATATGTATTCCTTCTGTCTATATTTGAGGATAGTGACACGCTATCTTGGTTTGACATGACATGGCTTTGAGGCCCAAGGCCTGGTATAGTGGTACCTCAGATCTGTATTGTAGTGGAATTTGATAGATTTGGCATTCCCATGCATGTGTTGAGGGAAAGGTGACTAGTGCTGAGTTACCGAACTTTCAAATGATGGTGCTGTTGTTGGGTTTGGTGGTCTGCAGGGTAGGTTGTTCTAATGTTGGCCTTCCAACTGTAATGGTATGCAATTGATTGGGGTGATGGTGAAGGCTGTTCAATAGTCCAGGTATTCCCTGTTTGTGTAAGTGTTCTTCTACTTAGCTTCCATTGGGGAAAAGGCACAAGCAAAGTGACTTTGGCTAATGGCCTTCACGTGAGAAGTTTCACTTGCAGATGCATAATTCCCATGTTCTTAGAACCTAGAGAAATAGGTATACAACCATTTCCGAGCTAGATTAAGCTGCACAGGTTTCTGTAGAAAATTGCTAGTGCCTCCTTCTGTTAATACAAGTGTCCTTGGTAAAATGATGAGCTGGATAAAAGAGGCATCTTGGAGTTCTATAGTCCAAGGCTTCTTTAGTATCCAAACGAGGATGTTGAAATTGGAAATTGGGCCTTAGATTGATCTTTGCGTTAGGTCCAACTTTCTGTACTTATCATGACTGACTTCTTAGTAAAGTAGGCCTATTCTCTGGTGCTTGAATCAGAATGCTTTAGTTATTTAGTAATTTAATGTGTAATTATTGAATAATTTTTGTTAATTAAATATCTTTCGATCATTGAATTTACTTTTTCACTAGATACCAGTCTTTATTAATTTTTTTCCCTGTGCACAGGTTTTGGAAGGGCTTCTTAAGTTGCCTGACAATAGGGAATGTGCTGACTGCAAAACGAAGTAGGTCCCTGGAAACATAAGGCCTAAATGCGTAATTGGTCAGTTTATTTTGGTGGATGGCATTTCTGTTTATCTGTATCACTGATTATGTTATTTCCGACACACAGGGGTCCAAGATGGGCAAGTGTAAATTTGGGCATCTTCATATGCATGCAGTGTTCTGGAATCCACAGAAGTCTGGGGGTGCATATTTCGAAGGTATGTCCTAGTATTCATGGTCAGTTGGCTCTGTTGAATGTGATTTTATATGTTATTTCCAAAGCTGTTGCTGTCTTTATTTGTTGCCAATCAAATACTATTTTGTAATCTTTTATTGCTTTATGGTTAAGATTTGCTTCCTCCAGAAGTAGAAATAAGGCCTTGTTAATGTTAAAATGAAACAGACATTTGATGGCTGGGGAATTTGTTATCGGTATAGCTATTTTTCCTCGTATCTTTTTAGGCCAATTCTTTTTACTTTCTGATACTGGCAGTTGGATTGCCTTGGAGATGTTGGAATTGTAATTGGGAATGCTGCTATTTGACTTGTACAAAATTGTATTTAGTGAAAGAAATCTTGTCAGCCTTCTTTCTCAGCTGACTATCCTACCAAGTGAGTCAGTAATCAGCACTTTGTTGTTGCCTTGTTGGACTCCTCAATGTTATTTCGAATTTCAAAGCCTTATCAGCTGAGATGCTCAAGCTCACCAGGTCTTGTTGGGCTCTCATTTTGGCTGCTAATTTTGTAACAACATCCCATCTCTTTGTTTTCTTTTATTAGTATGAGCGACATCATTAAGTTGGGCAGTGTCAAAATCATCAACCTTTCACTCAATAATAATCTGAAGAAGTAGAACCATTATGTAGGATGGTGATTTTTGGAATCTACTATTTGACTAAATTAACAATTTTCAAGAACTGTTCATATCGAATGATGGTGTTTCTAGTGCTCCTTGTCCAGGTTTAGGACAGCTCTCTTTATAGGAAGCGGTATGGAGTTGACTTTCTTTGTTGGAGTAGGGTATTCCAAAAAGAAGTTGATCATAGGTTATTAAAGAGCTTAACGTTGAATTGATTTTCTTGGGCCAATAACCCGATACTAAGACATTAGATAGGGATGGATTGTAGTTTTATTCGCAATAAGTCTATATTGGTTCAAAAATCTAATTTAATCCAATAATTTGCTCTTCCATTAAGAGATGAATATGTTTGTCCTCATGAAATAACTGAGGTGAGATATAGTCTATATATCTTTTGCATCTTAGTTTATACTGTTTTTAATGTCCCTTTACACTGTTTTAAATAAACAATTTTTTTTTAAATAAAGTACAACCTCCTCCTGCTCGGATATTATAGTCACATCTATGTTTGTAGATGTCATGAAAAAGTTGTCACATTTTTTAAACTAGTTATGAATTTTAGATGTGTTACTAAAATGCCCTGCTTTACTTCTCGCTTTCAATTGAGGAATGAGCCTCAAGCCAAGGCAGATTAGTGTCACGAACTCACAGCAGTCACAAGTGCGACATCTCTAAAACCATTCTATCTATATATGTAGCCAAGGTGAATCGGTATGTATTGATTATAAATCAGCAAAATAAGAGCTAACATCATCTACTGCTAGCTGCCTGTTATTATCAATTTCTTCCTGCTATCATGGATGTATCATTATATAGAGAAGAAGTAACTAAAAGCATGAGGGAGATGAAGAATAATTGCCTCTTTATTGAACATCAAAGATATTCTGCCTTTTTTTTTTTTTTTTTTTTTTTTTTTTGATGATAGACTACATAACAATTAATTCTGGACGGAAGGATTACTACTTAATTTAATATAATTTATTTTTATTTAATCAATGGTACGACATGTGATATAAGTCTTCTGCTTGAACTACAGCCTGGATGAATTGCTATTAGTTGACGTTTCATTCAGAGACTATAAGGAGCTATTTTTGTTATTAACAAAAAAAAAAGTGTCATTTTATTTGGGAGGCAGGATCACCTTAATATTACAACATAAGATGGTAGTTCATCATGCTAGGGAAGAAATGGGTCAGTTTGGAGCGCTTTTTTTTTTTTTTTGGCAAACTATGCCAGTTTTAACATGCAAGAGGGACTATGTTAATCAGATTAATATGATGCTTACTCTTGTTGGGAATTACTTCGTATAACTAACTTTGGAATAAAAATTTAAGAGAGATCTAGACTAGAGTACTTAAATTTGTACTGACATACTAGAATGTTCAAGATAGTGGGCATTATGTGATTTCTAGTTGTAGGGTTTCACTGCCTAATATGTGTCCGAAGAAAAGTCAGCACACACAAAAGAAAGCAGCTAGAATAATTTTTAGTGCACAAGAAAACTGTGAGTTTAGCACTGCCATTACTGGAATCATGGATTAGCATATTAGCTGACGTAAGTTTTGCATAGATGTTACATAGTGTGAGCTATTTGTGGAGTGGTATGTTACAGGTGTGCTGGGTACACATAAATTAGAGTAGATATGTGAATGTGTGGCAAAGTGTATGTGTAAGTGAGAGTTGGAGCTAGGTACAAAGTTGATTAGTGGGAGCTCCTCAAAAATAAAGAGTGTGTCTACAATCTTCATGTATTAGGGAGGTATCCTAAAATAGTTTGAGTGTGTCCTTTTGATGTAAATTTTGTTCACCTTGCAATTTTCAAAAGTGTGTATGATGATAATATTGTCTTTATTATTAAATTTGTTCTACTTAGATATCAACAACCCTTCATCTTCTGTCTTATGGAGATTGAAGCCAGGAATATGTGGCAAATGAGCCCCATAACTTATGACTTATGTGCAAATCAGTCCCTTTATAATTGATTGAAGCAATAAGCCTTGCACCTTTTGTAAACGTGTAATTAACACATAAATGATATATTCCGACCATATATAATCTGAAAATTATAATTTCGCCGGAATACCACTATAATTTTACCACTATACTATCCATATACAACCCTTGTACATTTGAAGTACGTTATTTATAACCCATATATACAATAACTCTATAATGAAATTAAAAAATACATCAAAAAAAGAAAAAGAAAAAAAGTGAACTACATGAACAGCAACAACATGTTCAAGCACTACGCTCTCCAAAACATCTCAACTCTCTTCCATGACTTCCTCTACAGGTAACTTGATTTCTCTCTCATGATGTAAACCATGATTAAAACCTAATTTTAAATTGTACCTTTAGAAACACATCAAGATATTATGTAATTGGGAAATAAACTTACAACATTCAGTTTTATATATGAAATTTTGCAACTATTTCAGTCTATAAATCAATTAACAAATAAACTTACAACATTCATAATAAGATAAAAATATGAACCTGATTAACAACTTTGTAATTGACAAATGATTATTACCTTTGAATATTTAGTTTGATGAAAAAGAACCAATAACTTCGCAATTGTAGTCCTGAGCTGCGCTATGTTTGTTGGAGCCCCGATCGACAATGGCTATGGCGACGGGAAAGTGCTGGAAGTTCTACAGAAATTCTTTGAAAGCTAAGGTAGAAGGTCGTAGTGAATTTTGACTACTAATAGGATTCGTAAACAACCCAATTCTTCCTCTCATTATATTAGCTACTTTAATTTGCACTTAAATTGGAAGATAATTTGCCATTGAGAGGAGAGAGAAAAAATGGGAAATGGTGGGTAGAGGGAGAAAGTTGTGTCTTATAATTGATGAAGATGAAGACCAAAAGTAAGTAAGATGAGAATAATGGGATACAAATGTCATGAACTATATTAGCATAAATATACGTGTACAGTAGTTATTTGGGGAAAAAAAATACGTAGTAGTTGTTTTCCGGTTTGTTTTATGTATTTAGATTTAATGTCACCGGAAAATATCTGATGGGAGTTAAATTGCACGATTTAAAAAGTAGTGGGGTTAATTTGCTGTTATTAGTACTTAGGGGGCTATTTTGCACATATGTCTTAAGTTATGGGGCTCATTTGCCACAAACGCCGATTGAAGACAATAGTAGCTTCAAAGCCTTGAGCTGGATGTGGTGACAACGTTATTCCCAAGTGTCACTTATTTGCTGAAAATTTAGTAAACCATTAATCAGGCTCTTTAAATTTTCCATGTGAAGGTCCTTTCTTTCTTCTTTTGCTATGGTTGTATAATGAACTGAATGAAGTGCTCTCATTTTGCCCACAATCTTTTATGCCCCATTGTGACTTGTCCTTAGCTTTTGATATGTTGCATGATAGACATATCCTCTGAAAAGGACATTGTTAATTTTGCGAACATTCTGCAGGTGAGATCAGCAACACTCGACACATGGCTTCCGGAACAGATTGCATTCATTCAGTGTAAGTAGTGTCCATTGTACTTTGAAAGTTGAACTCTTTCTTGTGGACTTTTGCTTCACCTGAATTACTCTATTGCACCTCTCTCCTTGTGTACACAGCCATGGGAAATGAAAGAGCAAATAGTTATTGGGAAGCAGAATTGCCTCCCAATTATGATCGAGTTGGAATTGAGAACTTCATCCGTGCAAAGTATGTATTTTGAGTTACCAGAAACCACTTTGTTTAATTTCTTGATTTGGATTTTCTTTAATCCTAAGATTTCCTTTAAATCTTCACATTGAGGGTTAAGTCATTGGCTATGGCAATATACAGGTATGAAGAAAAGAGGTGGGTTCCAAAAGATGCTAGTCATGGATCACCGTATAGCGGAGGGGAAAAATACACGCCTTCACATCAATCAAGAGTGGAGGAAAGGAATGGGCATGTAAATGCCAACAAACCTGTTAATGTGATCGAGGAGAGGAAAAACACTGTTCTTCCTAGTACTAGGGAGATCAGGTCAGCAGGGAGAATAAGTATCCCATCCCCTCCAAAAGGAATTGAGCATGTAAGTTTGTTCCTGCAGGTTTGAACATCACATGTATGATGCACTGGTTCAATTTTGATTTGGGTGTTTTGCCTTTTGTTTTGTTATATATATAATCTTTTCTGATAGTTTTTGCCTTTTCCAAATCTTGATATATATGCCAACTGGATGGCAGTTGTTAATTGAATAATTCTTATAAATCATTTCCTCTAAACTCTTCTTATTTGGCATACTTTTTTGAATCTTTTTGTTTCCAAGATTTCATATGATTTTACTTCTTGTTGTAGTTTTTCTAGGAAATGCTTGTCTAAATCTTCATTAATTACAGTTTTGCTAGGAAATGCTTATGTCTCTTATGAAATGTTTGTTGACACTCTGGTCTTCTAGTGGGAAGAATAGTATGAAGATGATTTGATTTTTTGTGGCTACCTTTCTCATTAGAATCACTACCCAATACGAAGTATATCACTTGTTTTGTCGGGTATTTTTCGCTTTTGGCACTTGTTTCAAGTTGTTGTCGACACACTATGTTGTTTCTGATGAACTGCAAGTAATTGTGTGTTTAGGAAGAAAGCTTACATTAACTGGTGGAAAAAGTTTATTGAACCAGCTGTAGGGAGGGGTATGACTATAACTGCTCAACAAATCAGTTAGAAAGCTTGAGCAAAAGGCAGAATTAAGTTAAGGAGGGAAAGAGGAATCATGAAGTCTATATATAGAGGAGGCTAGGAAGAAAATGGATCATCAGAAGTGCTGAGAACTTTATTTTATTAACTAGCATAATTGGAGCAAAATTTAAGGTAGAAGGATGTTTTAATTGATAAAATTGAAATTAAAGTAAATTGAAGACAAGTGTCAAGTATACGAGAGCTTGGCGCCTCCCAAAGCTATGTAAAGCTCAAAATAAACTTCTTAATTCTTCTCACAATCCATTTTCTTCCTATAGTCCTCTATTTTAGACTTCCTGATTCCTTCCCCTCTTAAAATTATTGTTTTTTTTTGCTTCCTAACTGATTTATTGTGCAATTATAATTATAGCCTTCCCTATGGCTGGTTATTGACAAAAAGTCATTTTATAAATCATCATTTCGTAGTGTCTGCAATGCTCATCCAATATGGACCAAAGAGTTGTTTCTTCTGGGAATAGTGTGCATATATATATATATAGCTTCTCCCCCCCCCCCCTCACCCCCTCATACGTGAGGGCATAGCTTTATCTGATCCTTCTTCTTAAAAAAATTTAGACCAACTCTTTGCTATTAGAGGGCTTTATAAGTTGGATTTTGTGGCCATTTTGGCAGTGTATGAGATTTGATTCTGGGATTGGGTATTCAAGATGTTACATTGCTGTTGTTGGATATGACTGTTGAGATCTTTATAAGGATATAACAGAATTAAATACAAATACAAATTTATAATGCTGGAGGCATGATCAGCGTGTAAAGAACCTGCTGTTAGGCTATTAAGTGTAAAAAAATCCCTTGAATTGATGTTCTTATGTCAAATTCACTGCATAAAGCTGAAAATATTACATTTGTGTTTGTTATATTCTATTTTTCAGTTGTTAGTTGTTCTACTTATTATTGGGTTTCATGGTCTATATAAATCATTGGATGGATTGTTCTGCATCTGACAGTAGGTTCTAGTTTGATATTCTGCATAATTTTATCCTCTGGTTCTCTGGCTTCTGTTCTTTTCCTTAATCTTGTTTGGTTTTCTAACAGTCTGCTCCAGTTCATCAGCCTCAATATGAGATACAGAAACCTGAAGCAACTGTTCAAGAACCAGAAGTAATTGAGCAGTCAGCTAACACATCTTCAGCCCCCCCTCCTAAAGTTGATTTTGCTACTGATCTTTTCAACATGCTTTCTATGGATGATCCCGGTGAAAGTCCTCCTGAGAGTGCCAATAATGATGATAATGGCTGGGCAGGATTCCAATGTATGTACACAGTTTGTCTTGTCTAATCTGTGTGTTAAGTTCAATGATTTTGTTGTTGGATTTGTGAAATGTACTCAAATTTCAATGTCTGCAGCTGCTGGGCAAACGTCAACTTCTGAGAAAGCTGAAGTGAAGAAGGATGTTGAAACTGGCAAGAAATCTTCTTCTGAATTTGAAGATCTATTTGGTGATTCTTCAGTATCCACTACTCCAGTTATGCAGCAACCTCAGAAAGATGCAAAATCAGATATTATGAGCCTTTTTGAGAAGGTTTGCATCTTATCATTAATTAACATCTTTTCACTTGCCATTGATAATTATGTATTTATTTCGTCTTGCATAACAGTTTATCCAAACTTTCTATACTATTTTTTTTATGTCTATGTAGGGTTATGTATGTTTTATTCAGGAGTTCTCTGAAAATGCAGTAATTTTTTAGCCTTTTTAATAGGAATTAGAGAGTGTCACCCAAATTCAAAAGGAGGACAATGCAAACTCTAGACCTTTAACTGTCAAGAAATAATTTATTTACAAAATTTTAGAAATGCAAATTGCATGGAAGCTGAAATTTGCCTTCATCTATCCTGATGAGGATAAACTATACTCCTACAAATCTATTGGTTTCTTTCATTCCAAGTGCAACACCCAATTGCCAATTGACCATCCTCCACACATTGGCAAGCTTATCTTTATTCATCCTTCTTTTCCAATTGCAAGAACATCTTCCTCAAAATAGGGCTGGCCCAGTTCAACCTAAATAAGACTAGAGCTAAGTGCTAAAGAGAAAGAATGCAAGGGCAGAAGAGCACACATGATTACATGTGGGGAACATAAGTAGCATCACCTAAACTAGGTTGCTGTTCCTTTTCTGATAGCCAATAATATATTTCTCTCATAAGTGATTCACATTGATTCCCTTGCTTCATATTTTCATTTTTCTTGAAGTGTGTGGTAGTCTTATTTTCCCTTTTCGTTCTCTGTTGGAAAAGATTTCATGTGGGAAGGATTTTTTTTATTTTTTTATTTTTTTATTTTTTAAATTTTTAAATGTTTATTTATATTTTATGTTGTCTGGGAGAAGCCTGTGTTCATCTCACTTTTCCTGGGGCTTGTTTTCATGAACTTTGTGTAATCTTGGCTGAGCTAGTGAGCTCTATTTTTAGCAGGTAGCCAGTGACTCAGTGTAGCCACTCAAAATGTTTCTGACGCTCCACTATATATATTTATTTTCTAAGTTGATGCTTCAATCTAAATTCTGTTATAATGTTATACTATTCAAAAAAAAAAAAAAAAAAAAATCTGTTATAATGTTTTATATGGTTGACATGCAGTCAAACATGGTATCACCATTTGCTCTTCATCAACAGCAAATAGCAATGCTGGCACAGCAACAGAGTCTTCTTATGGCTGCAGCTGCTCAAGCAGCTAATGGGGCTTCAAAATCAAACGTCAATATGCAACAACCTGGATTAAATGGCACCAACATGCCGACTCAAAACTGGCCAGGTCTTGGGTATCAAATTCCTGGTTTAACTATGCAATCAGCTGGTCAGAATGAACCGCCAAAATCAGTTCAGGTGAAAATTCCTTGTTAACAGCTGGAGTTTTTTTTGGTGTCATTTTTTGATTTTGTAGAGAGGACTTAATAATGAATTTTATTTTTTGTTGAGCAGGTTGGGAACCCTCCGTCAATGCACCTAACAGGAAATCCTTCCTCTTTCCCAGCAATGGGGTAAGTATAAGAAGCTTATTAGCTTGTCTATTAGTCAATGCTACTCAGTTTAGAATATTGTAATTAATCTTTAATGATGAAGAAAAGGATACCATACACTGCTCTTTGGGTTACTGGTAGAGTTAGATGAAAGATTTCACGCCTTCACTTGAATCTGTAATTTTTAAGGTTGGACTTCTCTGTAGTAATAGTGTACAAATTTATAGCTTATGGTCACAAGGGAATGACTTATTTTTTGAAGTCGTGAGTTGATAGCATTTTCAATCTGCATATCAGATATTACCTGTATAAGGAACAAGCTTAATCTTTTGACAATTGCTACACCAACCATAAAATTGAGTCTGTCATGGTCTCTGTGAGCAAGAAGGGATACCTAGGTTGACTCAGTTAGCTTTTGTTCCACTTTAGTGATGACTGCAATTTTAAAACTCCTTTTTCACAAGCTTCAACTGCTTGACTCATTAATCATCATTCCCGTAGTAAATTTAACTTTTCTCTGCTAATTTGTGTGTTGCCTGTATTTTCTGGTAGTTTTAATGCATAGTTTCTTCCCTGTCCTTTTCTACTTATTTCTTCATGATTACTTGTACTCCCTCTTTGGCTCTGAGTGTTAAGTACTAGATCCCTTCGCTAATCCTGACAAGCTGACTCCAGACTTAATATTTTCATCCTCTGGAAGATAATTTTAAGGATTTCGAAGTAACATTCAAGTATTCTTACATATCTTGATGTAGGGTGCTTAAAATGCATAGGTTGAGATGTTTGATCCAGAAATATACTTCGTATAAGTTTAATTGGGTATTATATCCTTGCTCTAAGTGGTGGTTATAAGCGAATAGAAGGGTAAATTTGAGACATAAGATCTGCCTCTCCTACATGCATGTTTTTCCTGAAGTATTTGACAAGGGGACATTTATCTTGAGCGTGCACAATATGGACAATGATGGCTTTTATTATCTTTCTTTTTATATTCTGCTGCTTTATCTTGCTTGCAGTTTCTATTCTATAGGTCAAGCTATGCCTGTCAATGGCGCAGCTGCTGTTGAAACGAGTAAAAGTTCTGCAGCATCTGCAGTTTCAACTGGGACTTCAACGCAAAAGACAAATGATTATGACTTTTCGTCACTAACCCAAGGGTTGTTTTCAAAGCGATGAGTTACCCTTGGAAGAGTTTTCTGTTCAAGTCGTCCTAATTAGGACCAGAAAAGTCGCAGGGAGATGCAAGTTTGAGAGCAATATCCTCCATTGGTTTCTGTAAAAACTATACGTAGGGCATTTTTAAACTGTTTGGTATGGCTCTTTTGTATGATTTGTGCTTGAAATGTAATTTTTTTGGTGGGTCAAATAAGGATGAGTTTTGACAGACCAAACCATTTGTACCTTATGATTTAGCTTCTCTGGAATCTTTCTACACAACCGATGATTCTGAATTTCTTATGATTCATTTTTATTCTGTAGATTTCACCATTACTGTCCAATTTCGTCACCTTGGATTTTATACTGAGCGTGTCATCTCATATTCGTATCTCTATATACTTGTTCTTTTGTGGTTACTGATATTTTTTTTTGTCTTATTCCATCAATCTTCAGATGTTATGTAGTATTTTTTTTTCGAAATTCAACTAGTTAAGCTAAAGACGCATAGAAAAATGTAATTATATCTAATTAAGTATGAAAGACGAGAAATTCCAAGTTTCTCAAATGGCAAAGACGTAAATAAAAGAACTTTTTTTTTACTGTTCATCGACAAAACCGCTACTTGCCTGTAATTTTACAAATTTGTTTCTCATGATGAGTACCTGGGGCGGCCTCATGAAAGACATAGAAACACTACTGTATGGATCCACAAAGTTATATTCTATAATCTAAGGTTGTAAGCTCGTAACAGTAATTAAGATGAGAAAGATTCAGCTTTGATTTTGCTGAAGGCAAATGACTACAACTTCTCGTTGATCCCTATCTCAAGTGCTGTATTCGAAGCGATGAGTTAACCTTGGAAGAGTTCTGCTGTTTAGGTCGTCCTAATTACAACCTGAAATGTTCCTCCAATGGTTTCTATTAAAACTGTTTAATCGCGAGCATTTCCTCCAATAGTTTCTAAAAACTGTATGTATTGGATGTACCAAATCACTTGTGCCTTATGATTTCACCATTACCATTCAATCTCATATAGACCGGAGGTTTAGATGTGGTTTCAATTTCATATAATTCAAAGTTAGTTAAAAATCAGTACAACTTCACTGTTAGGCAGTAGACTCTAAGGACTCAGCTGATACGCAATTCGGTTAATCTTGCACTAAGTAGAGCTGTAGAGTAAAGAGTGTGACATAATAATATAGAATTATAACTTAATGATGATAGAAGACTGATAACATCATGTCAAATAAGGTTGAAGTGACAAGCATTTTAGCTATGCAAGGTATCTCTATTAGCCATACATAAAGGCTCTTCGAGTATTTTTCTTATGGTTTGCATCACAATGTTTGGACCAAACTTTTCTTATGGTATTTGAAACAGTTAGAACTTGAGGGTTACATCAAAATGTTTGGACCATACTTGTTAGTGTTTGCTCTAATTTTTGATCCCCTAATTGTCACATTGTTCCTCGTAAACTAGATTTAGATATGTGTGATTCGTGTTTTAAATTTCAAAAAACATGTACAACGACTAATTTAGAAGTGTACATAAAAAAAAGTAACAATATTTTTAAGTACATTTTAGTTATGTTGTTCATCAAACTTCTCAAGAGTTGACTTATATAATAGAAATGAGAAGAAACTTTCCATCAATTGTTAAAGTTGTTGTTCTTTTAAAGAGTCAAGTATCCCAACCCAAATCAGAGTCCGGCTGCTCTCACCAATATTACTACACTTGGAACAATATACGAAGTATAACAATCAAAGAAAACATGTTATGTAACATATAAAGGTACTCCTCATCCCTACAACCGTCCATCACTATCTCTCCTCAGCACTACGACCATCCATCATATTTTGTCGCTCCTTATTATCGTTAACGAAAAAAATCATGTGAGTTTAATATATCTGACATTAATAATCTAATATCTGACATTAGATTACTCCCTTCGTGTTTTAATAAGTGTTACACTTTGACTGTCACATAGTTTTAGGCAATTTAATTGACTTAAATAAAAAAAGAGGTAAGTAGGGTAGTGAGAGTATTAAAAATTGTAAAAGAAAGATGGTGGGGGTTAATAGTTTATTGAAAAATAATGAATGTGAGAGGAGAGAAATAATAATAATAATAAAAAAAAAAAGTAGTAGTGGGTTTAGGTGGGACCTTGAGAGGAGAGAGATATAATATTAAAATGTAGTTTTTTGCCAAAAAAGAAAGTGTAACACTTATTTAAATACGGCCACATTTGGTAAGTGTAACACTTATTAAAACACGGAAGGAGTATTAAATTATTAATGTCATATTAATGTCAGATATTAAATTATTAATATCAGATATATTGGACTCAGGGTGAGTCCACTCTCATACAAAACGTTTCCTTATCGTTAATTCTCGATCACAAAAACGAAAAGAACAACTTTTCTTCGGAAAATCCAAAATTAATAAATAGATGTAGGATGTAGCTATTAATTTAAGAAGTAACATTTAGCTATTAGGCTATTTGCACGGCACCCACACCAGAATGATTGAGCATTAATTAAATTACTCACTCACATGGCACATGAGAGCAGGGTACAAGTTTAACGGTCGACTATATACATATATATATGTAGCCGTTCCAAAGTTTCAGTAAAATAAGCACTTTAAATTTTTAATACAAAAATCATAGATGAGAAATTTTTAATACGTAGTACTGATAAAGCCAAACTAATGAAGACAATAAATAGAATTATCAAATGCTAATTGACAGCCAGCTGACTAAATTCATAGTAATCGCGCAACTCAAAGCAAAATGGAAGACCTTAGTCAAAGAGATGTACAAAAAGCTCGTACAGATTTTTATTTGACAATATAATAAAACATCTAGGTCATTCTAAGAGCTAATATTGGATAAGGATCAATTAATCAAATCATATCAAGATTAGCATGGAAAGATGACAACAAGAAATGAAGAAAAAAAAATTACGTGTCTTATCTACAATTTATTTATTTATACCATTTTTTTTTAAGATATAAAATTATAAAGAACCAGCTTCTTTCACAAGTTACAATTTTTTTTTTTTTTAATGTAAGATGTATACATGCTATATACTTTGTACAAAATATTAGATAGTGTTTTCTTTATTTGAATTTTCTTATACTGTTTTGAATTTTATATAAGGTGTTAGTATTACTTATTAGACTTGATTAGAACTTTTATTTAATATTTACCCTTAACTTATCTTATTAGAGCTTCTTTGCCCTTATACTCTGTATTACTTTGTATTTGAACTTATTTGCTCTCATATACTACATGGACGACTGGACGTGCATAACAAATTAGACTTCCTATGTTTTAGGCTTTTAGCTCATATAGTCCTATGCCTACAGGCCAGGAATGTTACTCACTAGACATGGTAGAAGTTGCATTGTTATGACATTTCGGCACACAAACATAAACATACATGAAAGTTGGTGCTTTGTTCATTTATTTTGTTTCTCATATATAGCTCCAATGCATCCAATCTCTTGCCTCGCTTCTAACCTTCACATACTATCTATCTCTAACATGCCTTCAACTCATTTAAACATTCAACTAAACTCAATATTTATACCTCCCTTATCTCTATGTATTGTAATTTCAATATTTAGAGTATTTAGTTGATTATTATTCATGTTATGTTAAGTTTAAGTCATTTGATTAAGGTGTCGTGACTTAGACAACATATGATTAAGGTAGTAGTATACAACTAATCAAGAGAAAGAAAGAAAGTGGCTGATTCGTCACTAATTATGTTGCAACCGCTACATAAGATTTCGGTTTCGGTATCTCTTGCATTAGTATGACAGTTACTTAATGCTTTATAACTTAATGTATTAATTGATGTCTTAATGCATTGTTTAATGCATGTCTTAATACATTGTTCAATGCATGTCTTAATACATTGTTCAATGCATGGCTTAAAGCATTATTTAATGCATGACTTAATGCATTGTTATGTTTGAAAAATGCAGTGACATACTACTATCTTATATATATGATGAGAAACTCCTCATATGATGAAGGTAGGTTGAGAGATGAAATATAGTTTCTATCTTATCGTTTTGATATAGCTTAGGAAGTTATAATCAGATTGTTCATTATCACAAAATACAAAACACTTTAATACATTGAATTGCTATCATCCTATAAGTGATAATAATTGTTCTTCGTTGTATCTCCTAAGTAATTTCCGTGATACACGGTTGTAGTATAGGGTCGGAATTATACTTTTGAGAAAGTGATCCCGTTCACCCCTCGAAGGTTTTTTCCAATAATTTCATTTCCATTTCTTTGTGACCCTTGTTTACTAGAAAATCCCCAACAATCCAAAAGTATAATCTACTACAAAGATGGCAAATGTGAAGGAAATGACTAATTTCCAGAAATTGGACAAGTTTGAGGGTGTGGATTTTCGAAGGTGGCAAAAGAAGATGCATTTTCTGTTGACATCACTCGGTGTGGCTTATGTTCTCACATCCCCGAAGCCATCAGAGGAGGAAAACGAGACATTGGAGGCTACTAGAAAGAGGAACAAGTAGATGATGACTAAATATGCCGTGGTCACATCCTTAATGGTATGTCTAATGAATTGTTTGATATCTATCAATTTCATGAGTCCGCTAAATTGCTTTGGGATGAATTAGAGTATAGTACATGGCCGAGAATTCATCTAGCAAGAAATTTCTTGTTAGTAAGTTCAATAATTTCAAGATGATTGATAGTAGGCCGGTTATGGAACAATTTCATGAAATCCAAAGAATTTTAGGGAGTTTTAGGCAACACAATATCAATCTTGATGAGATCTTTATTGTTTCTTCTATAATTGATAAACTATCATCATCTTGGAAAGATTTTAGAAATGCATTAAAGCATAAGAAAGATGATATTAATCTTGAGGGCTTGGCTTCTCACATTCGGATTGAGGAGGAAATTCGAGTGCAAGAGGGACAAAAGGATGTTAATCCTAGTTCTACCACGGTGAATGTGGTGGAGGATGCTAAGTCTTATGAGAGGAAGAGAGGAAATGACTCAAACAAAAACAAAGGCAAAAAACCTAAAGTGGGAAATGATGGTCAAAATTCACGAGCTTGTTGGATTTGTGGGAAACCCGGACATTTTAAGAAAGATTGTACCATTTGGAAGAAAAATATGAGCAACAAGAAAGCTCAAGGTGGGAAAGGCGGGTCAAGCCAATCCCAAGACAATCAAGGTAATACTTGTGCACAAATTTCATTTAATTCTTTAATGAGTTATTTGTGTGTGATTTCTGAAATCCTATGTGTACAGGATGATACTTCTTGATACATCGATTCGGGTGCATCGAGGCATGTTTGCAAGGATCGTTCGTTGTTTAAATCCTTCGTTGAGGTGACCAATGGAGAGATTCTTTATATGGGGAACGATTCACCGCAAAAGTATTAGGCAAGGGATATGTAGAGTTAATGTTTAACTCGGGCAAATCTCTTATTTCAAGGGATGTGTTGTATGCTCCCCAACTTAGGAGGAATCTTGTTTCCAGTGCTATCTTGAATCGTTTAGGATTTAAAATGGTGTTTGAGTCAGATAAATTTATATTTTCTAACGGTGGTTTATTTGTAGGACTTGGTTACTTATGTGATGGAATCTTTAAGCTTAGTATTTCTAAAACTTTGAAAGACAATTTGTTTGTTGCTAATGATTGCTCTTCTCTATGGCATGTAAAACTTGGACATGTTAATTATAAAAAGTTATATTTTATGTCAAAGCATGATATAATTCCTTCTTTTGATCCAATGATAGAGAAGTGTAGGACATGCATGTTAACAAAAATCACAAGGAAACCATTTCCTAATGTTATAGAAAAGAATAATGCGTTTATTGATTTAGTGCATATTGATCTATGTGATTTTCATAGTACAACTTCCTTAGGCAACAAAAAGTATTTAGCAACTTTCATTGATGATTTTTAAGATTTTGCTATGTTTATTTATTGCATTTTAAGGATAAAGCCCTTGACAAATTTAAAATCTACAAGAATGAAATAGAATTGCAAACAAACGGTAAAATCAAAAGATTAAGAACCGATAAATGAGGGAATACTATAATCCAAGTTATTTCCAATCAATAGAAATAGTACATGAAACTACCACAACATATTCACCACAACAAAATGGTGTAGTGGAAAGGAAGAATAGGACTCTTGAAGAAATGGTTAATTCCATGTTGTCCTATTCGAGATTAAGTGATGGATTTTGGGGGAAAACTGTATTAACCGCTTGTTACATTTTAAACCGAGTTCCAATGAAAATGAATGAGGTAACCCCATATGAGATATGGTATAAAATGAAACCAAACTTGAGTCATCTCAAAGTTTGGGGTTGTAGGGCAATTGTAAAAGTGCTAGAACCTAAACATAAAAAGTTAGGTGAAAGGGGAGTGTAATGCATTTTTATAGGATATGCGGAACATAGTAAATCCTATAGGTTCTATGTGATTGAAAAAAATGACTATTGGTTGGTTCATACCACCATTGAGTCTAGAGATGCATTGTTTGATGAAAATAGATATTCATCAATTCCTAGACCAAAGGATATAACTCCAAATACATACTGATGCTCAAAGTTTTGACCAAATTGAATTTGATCAAGAAATTGATGACCAAACTCATTTAGAGGAGGCATCAACATCATCACCTCAACCTAAGAGAAGTAAGAGGGCAAGGAAAGGAAAATCTTTTGGCCCGGACTTTCATGTGTACTTAGTTGAGGGTCAAGGAATTTTTTTACGACACAATTTCCATACATTTTTAATCTGGAAGATGATCCTTTGATCTATGATGAGGCTATAAGGTCTCGTGATGCTTCATTTTGGAAGGAAGCTATTAATGATGAGATGGAATCCATCATGGAAAACAATACTTGGGTGTTAGCTAATTTACCACCAAAATGTAAACCAATAGGGTGTAAATGAATCTTTAAAAAGAAATTGAGGATTTATGGAATGGTTGAAAAAGTTCAAAGCCCGATCAGTGGCACCAGGTTTTACACAAAAGCCTGGTATCGACTATTTTGATACATATGCATCGGTAGCTAGAATCTCAACTATAAGGTTGTTGATTGCACTTGCGGCAATCCACAATCTTGTGATCCATCAAATGGATGTCAAGACAACGTTCTTATATGGAGATCTAGAGGAAGAAGATTACATGCGACAACCGGAAGGATTTGTTGTGGAAGGTTGATGGGCGTTAGAACGGTCGCACATTCCACACTCAATCAAATAAATTTATAAATCCTAAAACTAACCCCTAAACAAGTCTAGTGGTAAGTTCGGAGTCGAACCACAAGGAACGGTAATGCTAGATTGTTCTTAATCTAATGCCTAAGCTATGCCGAAGTCGATTTACGGATAAAGGACACTACAACTACACTAAAACACATATAAAGAACAAGGTATGATAAAGTCTACTAGGGGAAAAGATCCACTTAGAACAATTAATAAGCTAATGAGAATCCATTTGATAATCAATCATGCAAAGAAAGAATTATAATGAGAATTAACTACACTCAAAAGTAATCTCTCAAATTCCTAGCCTAGATCCCTCATTGACTAGGTGCATAGAAGAAAATTACCCAAAATGCAATCAAATATATCAATTCTAATTCACAATCCCTTGTCAAACTAAAACCAATATGCAATTAAGTGTGCTATCATGGGAGATCAATCCAATCTAAAACAAACAACATGCCAACATCAATTCAATCAATTTAATCACACAATTATCATCAAATTTATCTCAAATAACTCAAATAATCATTACAAAGCCTCACTCAACACCTAGTAGAAGGGAAACTACTCAAGCATAATGAAAGCAACTAAATAAAGCAATAAGAGAAGAGAAAGTAAGAAATGCTCATTGATATAAGGTGGAGATCTTCAAATTCCTCATTTGATTATCCAAAATCCATGAAAACCATTGTGCTCCTCAGTTTCTCTCTCTAAAATTTTGAGAGTTTCTCTCTCTAAAACCTAAAACTAACCTAAAAATCTATTCTAAACTGAAAAAAAATCCTTTTTCTTTAATGAGCAAAAAAAAACTATTTATACCCCTTACAAAATTGCTTAGGAAGCTCCGCAAAAAGTCAGCTGAAACGGGAAAAGGTCCGACCGAACTCTGGGTAGGTTCGGTCGGACTCAGGGTAGGTTCGGCCGAACTCAGGGTAAGTTCGGTCGAACCTCCCTGATCCTTGTTTGGTCGAACTTTCCTGGTTCGACCCCTCCTGTAAACATGCTGAAAACTTGGTTGAAACTGCCTTGGAGGTTCGGTCGAACTTTTCAAAAGTTTGACCACACCTTGGTTCGACCGAACCTCTTAGAGGTTCGGCCACACCTCCTCTTGAACTTCCTCTTCTTGCTTCCTCTTTTTCCCTTTTGCTCCTCTTGTCTTTGTCCATGCCTCCATACTTGGCCAAGGGGCCTCCTACCGTGCTTAGGACCGTCATGGAACCTGCAAAAGATAGCAAAGATCACGAGAGCATGGGGATGATAAAATTATGCATAAAGATTATCAAAACAAGCGCAAATAAGCATACTTTTCATCCATAAAAGAAAAGGAAGCCATAAGAGGAGAAAAGAGGTAGAAAAACCTAAGAAAAACAGGAGAAAAGAGATTAATACACTACCCCTAAGGGTAACATAAATGTCACTCATCAAACACCCCCAAGCTTAACTTTTGCTCATCCTCGAGCAAAACAAAACAAACACAACGGAAAACGATGTATATTTTTTTTTAAAAAAAAAACAATAAAATAAAATAAAACTAGAAGAGAAAGAATATACACTAACTCACTTTCGTAGGAATCACGAATGCATTTAGCGCATGCATCAAGCACTTTAAACCCCATAGATCGCTCTAGAGGACGAGTATGCTCTCGTAAGGGTATCCTAAGAGTTTAACCCATAACTCTTGACAAAAATCAAGGCAAGGCAATAAATAAATAAAATAAAATAAATCGAAGTAAGAGAAAAGTTACAAGCGTTCTAGAGTGGACTTTTATGATGGAACAAACACTAATGAATGTCAATCTTTCTAAAATAATAAAGGTATGCACGTTCTAAGATGTCCAAGGTTGATTGAAACATAACATATGCTAAGCATAGAGAACTAAAGGAAACACATTCCACCTTTTGTTTCAACCAATCAAACCACGTTCTCTCTACTAGTTTCAAATCCACTTTCAAGTTAGCTTCTCATGATTCCACGAAGAAACCGGAAAAAAAAAATAAGAAATTAAAAACATTGAGAAGGTTACCCGACATCTTGGCTATGCAAACTCGCTCTATAGGCTTGATTCCTATTTCCTGCCACCACTAAATGACTTAACCATCTAGGATCAAAAGGACTTTCAAGGTTGTAATAAACAGGCTAGGAGAGTAAAGGTGTGGAAAACTTTTGAAATTGGTGGTAAACCTACATGTGAAGCTCGGGTGGAACTTTTTCCACAAGATCCAAACGAATCCAAAACAAAAGTACCAACTATGTTCATAAAATAAATTTCCCCCAAGCTTATTTAAAACAAACTAACAAAAATAGGGAAAAAAAACAACTATAACAAAATCATTTTGTGCTTTTCATTCTTCTTTTACCTTTTTTTTTTTCGACATTTTTTTTTCATTTAAAAGTCCTTGCCTCTTTAACTTTTGACGACTTTTTCTCAAAATGCATTTGCTTTTATGCACAAACTTATATACAACACATACTTGCTTTGCAAATAAACTCATAATTCTAAACTTGCACCATAAAAAATAAAACAAGCTCGAAAACTAAATTGCTTCACAAAACTAAAGGTAGAAAGTGAAACCAAGGCTTCAAGGCTTGTATTGTGGCTAGAGAAAAGAAGGTATATGGCTCAAAAGGGCTATCAAGAGGGGAAAATATAAACTAAACTCAAAAATAGAAAATCTATCCTATAAAAAGAGAAATTCCTTTGTCATCCCCTAAAGTGGCACGGTCGATCTTGGGAGCTAAAAGTCAAGTTCTAGATACGAGAATGCAATAGCCAAGGATCCAAATATGCCGCTCAACAAAGTATGATGAAGGCTTGAACAATTTACCTCACTAGGGATAGCAATAACTAACTCTTGATTTCATATCCACCATAGAGAGCAACTCCATCTTACCACAAGCAAGTGAACTAGGGCTTCATGGTCTCAAAGTTCTTAACAACTACCTTAGCATATCATATCCTAGAGTCAACCTAACACATTCTCAAACCGTGCATACCTTTATAATTTAGGAATAAAGACATTCAAGAATACAAGTCCAAGCGTATTATGTCAAAAGTAAGAACAAAACAAAACACATTGCAAATTTGCCTTGATAGAAACAAAATCTGTTTGGAATTTTCAAAATAAAGAAAATGGAAATGCATATACAAATGTGCATGGCATAAATGAATCAAAATTCCACCAAACATGATAGAATACCCTCCCCCAAGCTAAGCTTTAAACCAAAGAATCCATGGGAGGAGAAAAGAAAGAAAGTCATCCAACCAACCAACATATGTCTAACAAGTCACAAATCATTAGAGGAAGAGCAAGGAAGGATATTACCGGATATTAGGTGGGTATAGTACCCGCAAATGACCCAATTAAACCTTCTTGAAGCCGACTACCTCTAAAATTGAATCTTGTTTTCCATGCTAGCAAAAGTGGAGTCAAACTTCCTTGATTCTTGATCCAAATCAATGCACCAAAGTATATCAAGTTATGTACCTAGAAAAAGGCACACAAACATTTCCATGAGAGAAAATCTATTCTAAAAAGAAAAGAAAATGAAAGCAATAAAACACGGGTTACTTCCCGAGAAAGGCTTGCTTAAGGTCCAAGCTTGACCGCTCTAGTAAATAATATTGCAACGATCGCAAGAGCTTGTCAAATGCACTACTACACATCTCATAAGATAACAAGTAAGCAAATGATATAAGAAGGGCATGCACCAAGATTAGTGCACGCAAAAGAAGGTGAAGAGGGAGTTTCCAAGAAGAAGAAGAATCAAAAGAAAATTCAAGAAAATAAGAAGAAGAATAGAAAGGCAAACTCTCTTCACAAAAATCTTTTTGGGTGGCAAAATCACCCTTTTCCTCAATTGAAGACGAATGAGGGACATAAAAATCTTCATAGGCAAGGGGGTCCCCAATAGGCTCATTAACAAAGGAAGGAAGGGATATAGGAGTGTAGGGGATATGGTTGAAATTCCTTGAAAAAGGGACATGAGAGAAGGGGATAGGAGCAATGGTCTTACAAATGGTCTCTTCTTCACCACCATTCCTCAAATCACCAATTTGAGCATGAAAATCAATCATAGAATCCTCAAAAGAAGAACACTCATGATCATGATCTCCCTCAAACATCCAACTTCCAAGAGGAACTACATAATCCCCTTCACTACAATCATGAACAACAACTCCCTCAACTTCCTTAAAGCCTAAAATCTCAAAGCCATGCATGAATGGATGCAAATTCATTTCAAAATGGTCTCTCTCCCATGAAGCATTCTTAATGAACTCACTCAAAAGGCTATGGGTTTTCATTTGACACTCAATAAACACATTAGACATAACCTTAAATGAATCCAAATACTCATGGATAAAAGGATCACAATCATGCACTTGAGACTCATCAAGATGGGAAAAAGGGTTAGGATTTTCAAAATCAACACTCTCTTCATTCTCAACTCCTTCACCATCACTCATATGCTCACCAATGGGATCCTCACACTCTCTTGGTTGCTCAAAATCATCATCATCATCCTCAACACACACATTAAATTGGGATTTTTCACAAACAAGCATCAAGGGTGACAATTGGCTTTCTAACTCTTCTTTTCTTCTCCTTCCCTCCTCAAGACGCTCCTCATTCTTTTTCATTATCTCTAATTGACCTCTCATAGAATTAAGAATCATTTCCTTACTAGGCCCAAGCTCATTATCAAGCTCAATGCACCTAATTTGAGATTCAAAAGTAGCAATAAGGGATTCAAAAGGTGTTGAAGGTTGAGGCTCAACAAGAGAAGAAGAAGTACAACCAAGATTGGAAAAATCAACATTAAGATTATGAGCATATACATCACATCGGGGAGTGGGGGCACAATCAAACACATGAGATTCATCATTAAGGGAACGAAGCACATCACAAGAAGGCATGGTAAATAATGAAGAATATTGAAACACACCATTAGCATCAACTTGAGCATGTACCTCATCATCATGAACAAAAGAGGAAATAGAGTTGAAATCATGTGTTTTAGGTTCACTTAATGGATCATGTAACAAATCATGGGAATTCATGCTAATATTAGAAGTATCAACACATTGCATATCAATAATAGAATCATGATTACCCTTATTATAGACATCCCAAGCAAACCAAACATAAAAATCCCAAGCATCATCAATTGATAATGCTCTAAATTCACCATTATGCATGCATTCAACTTCATCCCTAGTTTGCTCATTCAAACCAAAATAACAAATCTCACAAGCCTCCCAAAGACTACAACAATCAAAATCCAAATATCCCACAAGTCTATTGAAATATTCACAAAAAGGCTCATTGTCATATTGAGGAAACGAGTTACTTGCCATTTTTTTTTACAAAAACAAGCAAAAATTAAAAAAAATAAAATAAAAAGAAAAGTATACACAAAGACCTAGACTCAAGCAATCAAAAACAATCAAGCATTGACACCGTTCCCCGGCAACGGCGCCATTTTGATGGGCGTTAGAACGGTCGCACATTCCACACTCAATCAAATAAATTTATAAATCCTAAAACTAACCCCTAAACAAGTCTAGTGGTAAGTTCGGAGTCGAACCACAAGGAACGGTAATGCTAGATTGTTCTTAATCTAATGCCTAAGCTATGCCGAAGTCGATTTACGGATAAAGGACACTACAACTACACTAAAACACATATAAAGAACAAGGTATGATAAAGTCTACTAGGGGAAAAGATCCACTTAGAACAATTAATAAGCTAATGAGAATCCATTTGATAATCAATCATGCAAAGAAAGAATTATAATGAGAATTAACTACACTCAAAAGTAATCTCTCAAATTCCTAGCCTAGATCCCTCATTGACTAGGTGCATAGAAGAAAATTACCCAAAATGCAATCAAATATATCAATTCTAATTCACAATCCCTTGTCAAACTAAAACCAATATGCAATTAAGTGTGCTATCATGGGAGATCAATCCAATCTAAAACAAACAACATGCCAACATCAATTCAATCAATTTAATCACACAATTATCATCAAATTTATCTCAAATAACTCAAATAATCATTACAAAGCCTCACTCAACACCTAGTAGAAGGGAAACTACTCAAGCATAATGAAAGCAACTAAATAAAGCAATAAGAGAAGAGAAAGTAAGAAATGCTCATTGATATAAGGTGGAGATCTTCAAATTCCTCATTTGATTATCCAAAATCCATGAAAACCATTGTGCTCCTCAGTTTCTCTCTCTAAAATTTTGAGAGTTTCTCTCTCTAAAACCTAAAACTAACCTAAAAATCTATTCTAAACTGAAAAAAAAATCCTTTTTCTTTAATGAGCAAAAAAAAACTATTTATACCCCTTACAAAATTGCTTAGGAAGCTCCGCAAAAAGTCAGCTGAAACGGGAAAAGGTCCGACCAAACTCTGGGTAGGTTCGGTCGGACTCAGGGTAGGTTCGGCCGAACTCAGGGTAGGTTCGGTCGAACCTCCCTGATCCTTGTTTGGTCGAACTTTCCTGGTTCGACCCCTCCTGTAAACATGCTGAAAACTTGGTTGAAACTGCCTTGGAGGTTCGGTCGAACTTTTCAAAAGTTTGACCACACCTTGGTTCGACCGAACCTCTTAGAGGTTCGGCCACACCTCCTCTTGAACTTCCTCTTCTTCCCTTTTGCTCCTCTTGTCTTTGTCCATGCCTCCATACTTGGTCAAGGGGCCTCCTACCGTGCTTAGGACCGTCATGGAACCTGCAAAAGATAGCAAAGATCACGAGAGCATGGGGATGATAAAATTATGCATAAAGATTATCAAAACAAGCGCAAATAAGCATACTTTTCATCCATAAAAGAAAAGGAAGCCATAAGAGGAGAAAAGAGGTAGAAAAACCTAAGAAAAACAGGAGAAAAAAGATTAATACACTACCCCTAAGGGTAACATAAATGTCACTCATCAAAGGTCAAGAAGGAAAAGTTTGCAAGTTGATTAAATCATTGTATGGGCTAAAAGAAGCACCTAAGAAATGGCATCAAAAGTTTGATGAGGTTGTGTTGTCTAATGGTTTGAAGTTGAACAATTCAGACAAGTGTATTTATAGCAAATTTAATGACAACGGTCAAGGTGTCATAATTTGTCTATATGTAGATGACATGTTGATCTTTGGAACGGATTTGTCACAAGTTGGGATGACAAAATCCTTCTTTAGTTCTCAGTTTTCCATGAAAGACATGGGAGAAGCAAATGTCATTTTGGGCATATGAATAAGGAAGGAAAAGGAAAGTTGATCTTATCACAGTCTCATTACATTGAAATTGTGCTCAAGAAATTTAATGTGAGTGATGACTCTAATTCTCTTTATTCAACACTTATGGATCCTAGCATAAAGTTAATACCTAATGAAGGTAATGCGGTTTCACAACTTGAATATGCTGAAGTAATAGGTTGTTTAATGTATGCCATGATAAGTAATAGGCCAGATATTGCTTATGCAGTTGGTCAACTAAGTAAGTACACTAGTAATCCTAGTATGCTACATTGGCAAGCGGTTGAAGTACTTGAAGAAAACCATGGATTATGGTTTGTCTTATAGTGGATATCCTTCGGTTGTAGAAGTTTATTCGGATGCAAGTTGGATCTCTAATAAAGATCATTCGTCCACAAGTGGATGGGTTTTCCTATATGGGGTAGATGTTATTTCATGGGCTTCTAAGAAGCAAAATTGCATTGCGGACTCCACAATGACATCGGAGTTCATTGCTTTGCATTCGGCTGGTAAAGAAGCTGAATGGTTGAAGGATCTCATGTTTAAGATTCCTTTGTTGTCAAAACCAATTTCACCAATAGTGATACATTGTGATAATAATGCTACCTTGGTAAGGGCTTATAGCCAAGTTTATAATGGTAAGTCAAGAAACATTGGAGTACGGCATAGTTACATTCAAGGCCCTATCAAGGATAGTGTGATCACTATTGATTATGTTTGAAAAAATCTTAATCTTGCTAATTGTTTCACAAAGGCATTGCCAAGAGATGTTAACAATAGGATTGTAATCGCTTTAGGATTGGAGCCCTAAATAATTACAAATGAGGGAGTCTTAACTTAACGCCCAATAAGACGTTGGGTCTTAAGTTCAATAAGATTAACTTTTTCATTTGCTGATTGGGAACTTGTTTATTCATCCAAGGTGAAGTTCCGGATTTTCTGTGATGTATAAGAGGTTGTTTAACTTAATAGAATTCCTGATATTGTGCTTTGTCACAGGAGCATGTTTTGGAAATCTACCTATATAAGTATGAGGTTTAGCCGCTTCAAGAAGTTATTATGGGCATAGCTTCGGTGTACTTATGAATAAATATGGACACATGGCTTAAGTGTCAAGTTAATATGTATTTAAGTAATTAATCTTGTATGTGTAATATTTTCAAGTATCCAATATGTGTTGCTTTTGGTTCAAACGTTTTACGATACCGAATGGAGACGGATTCTTGGATTGTATGTTGCACTAAGTGGGAGTTCAAGTCTTTGTACACTTTCATGTATGCATAAGATTATTTTTGTGATGATGATGTGTTTATGCAATCAATCGTTTTAAATACTCTAAATGGGAGAGGATTGTTGGAGAATTTAGAGTATGTAGTTGATTATTATTCATGTTATGTTAAGTTTAAGCCATTTGATTAAGGTGTCACGACTTAGACAACATATGATTAAGGTAGTAGTATACAACTAATCAACAGAAAGAAAGAAAGTGGCTGATTCGTCACTAATTATGTTGCAACTGCTACATAGGATTTCGATTTCGGTATCTCTTGCATTAGTATGGCAGTTACTTAATGCATTATAACTTAATGTATTAATTGATGACTAAATGCATTGTTTAATGCATGTCTTAATTCATTGTTTAATGTATGTCTTAATACATTGTTCAATGCATGACTTAAAGCATTGTTTAATGCATGACTTAATGCATTGTTACGTTTGAAAAATGCAGTGACATACTACTATCTTATATATATGAGAAACTCTTCACATGATAAAGGTAGGTTGAGAGATGAAATATAATTTCTATCTGATCACTTTGACATAGGAAGTTATAATCAGATTGTTCATTATCACAAAATATAACACACTTTAATACATTGAATTGTTATCATCCTATAAGTGATAGTAATTGTTCTTAGTTGTATCTCCTGAGTAATTTCCGTGGTACATGGTTGTAATATAGGGTCGAAATTATACTTTGAGAAAGTGATCCCGTTCACGCCTCGAAGATTTTTTTCAATAATTTCATTTCCATTTCATTGTGACCCTTGTTTATTAGAAAATTCCCAAAAATTACAAGCTAGTGACTTTGGCAATGGTCAATAACTCCTATCTTAGTTAAAAGGTGTATTAATAGTTTTTCAAAATACATTTTCCATATAATATTTAAATTGCAATTAACGGTAATGATATACAAGTATGTTCTTAGAGTAACATAAACATTAAATATCTTTTTAATTGAATTTTGCTAACGACACGGATGTTAGATAAGCATTTAAAATATCTCTTAAAGTGTTATTAATTTGGAAATGCATGTCAAAATCACGCGTCAGTTTATTTTATATTCATTTTAATCTAATATGTTTGCTTTTAGTTATCTAATTCAACGCCTTGTAGCGTTTGTTAGCTTTTACCTTTTTAATTTGGTATAGTAATAATTTAGAAATGTATTCACTTTGTTATTTTTAAATGCATCACTTGAGTTTTCACACTTGTCGAGGCATAACTTTGACCCTCAATATTTTTTATTAGATTTTATTAAAAATTTTAAAAAATTATTTCATGAAAATAGACATTGTAATAAATCTAAAAATATATTACATAATCATGTTTATAAATTATATTGTAGTAAAAAAAAAAATAGAAAATTTGCCAATTACAATGGGTAAAAGTATCAATTTTGCAGGTTACAACCATGTAAATTGATTTTTGCAAATTACAACAAAAAAGTCACCAAACATATTAAACTACAACCAAAATCCAATTTTCGATAACGTCTAGGGATGTCAGTGGCGCGGGTCAAGTAGGAGATCTGTCCCATCTCCGCCCCAATGGGACGAAGATGGGTCTCGGATTGGCGGGTGGTAGGACGGGGATGGGTATAAAAATCATATCCGCCATGGATGATGGGGCGGGGGTTGATTTTAGGTTGTACTCGCCCCATCCCCGCTCCCTCCACATCCCCACCCCATACCCATTTATATATTTTTATAAAAATTGTATACTTTTATACTATTTCATATAAAAAAAAAATTATTATGTAAAATAAAGTAGTAAATATTAATACATTATCATACACTTATATTATAAAAAAAAATAAAAAATAAAAAATAAAAAATAAAAAAAATAAATTAAAAGTGTAATATAAACAATGAATTTTTTTTACAGTAATACTTACCTCCGTTTTTTTTAGTTGACACGTATTCCTTTTTAGGAAGTTTAATTTTAGTTGACACATTTCCTTTTTGGGTAAGTTTTATACCTTGCTTTTTTAGTTTACCCCACTTGCTTAATAATTCTCTCTCCTCTCTTTAATATGTATGCCAAAATTAAACGCATCAACTAAATAGAAACGGAGGAAGTATATATTATGTAGTGTTGTTGTATTTGGGAGGCGGGGGACTAAGCGAGTTTTGGATGGGGTTTAAGTGGGGGTGGATATCCAAATGGGGGTGGGGCGGGATGGTTTTAAAATTGGATTCGGCACGGGGATGAGGATGAGTTTTGGACCCGCCACGGGGATGGGGATGAGAATGGGGATAGGGATGAGAATATAATGTTAGGCGGAAATGGGGATAAGAAAGCTAGCATCCATCCCCTTGCCCCGCCCCGTTGACATCCATAATAACGTCACTGTATTATGTTTTCAAACTAGTATCGATTAGGGGTTATTGTTTTTATATAATTAGTTGATTGATGACGTTATATTATGATGACAGTGGTTGGAAATTGAATTTTGGTTGTAATTTAAAATATTGAGTAGCTTTTTTTGGTTGTAATTTGCAAAAATTAACTTAAATGGTTGTAACCCGCAAAATGACTATTTATACTGGTTGTAGTTGACAAATTTTCCTAAGTCAAAGGTAACTAGTGCATGAGAGAAAGTGAGGGATAACTCAAGGAGTTAGAGTTCCCCTCCCGGATCAAAGAGATGTTACGATTGATTCTCTATCACCCATCCTTATGGCTATCTAAACACCCAAAAAAAAGTTTATACATAGTATAAAATCTTATATGATTCTTAAAAAAACCTGAGAGAGTATGACTAAATTATGCATACGATGTAATCTTTCGCATTATGACTTTATGAGAGTTCGATGATTATCTTATTAATTTTTGTTTTTTTTTTTTTTTTTTTTTTTTTGGAGACTGAGAAGTAAAAGAACCATCCTCGTACAATAAAAGTAGATAATCTACCCAAATGGCACGTGTCACGTCTACCTTACATAATCGGTGAGCCGGTAAGATTCCACTCATCAAATCAACGCTCTCACAATCCAACGGTTGACATTGAATCACCCACCCCCAACAAATCCCTAACCCTCCATGTCTCCCCCTTTATATACCCCCATTTTTCTCTCTCCTAAACCCTGTTCATACTTCATTTCACAAATACAAGAAACAAAAACCCAACAAAAAAAAAAAAATCAAAATTACAAAAATAAAAAATGGGAATGTTACCGTTGAAAGCAGTGGTAGTATCAACCGGCGTCGTTTCACTAGCTGTGATACTCAAACTACCACTGCCGGTAATCTTAGACTTCCTCACCTCCGAGCTTCCTCTCTTCTGGTCGCTAGCACTCTCATGGCTCAGACCTCCATACATGTACCTTCTCATCAACTGCATCATCATCTCCATTGTTGCATCCTCTAAGCTTCAGCCACGTGGCGGTGATGGCAATGCCGAAACCCTAGTTCCGGCGCCGGCGAGTTTTCCGGTGGCAGATAGTGAAGATGTACACGTGGCGGTAATGGAGGTCGCTAAAGAGGATGATGTGGTGGTGTTCGGATACGTTGACAGTCCAATTGTTACTAAAATGGATGAACCTGTGAAAGTTGTTGGAGGTGGTAGTGATGACGTGGAGGAGAGAGAAAAATTTGAGGATGGTGATGAGTTTGTGCTGTCGAAGCCGGTGTGGAACTCGCCGGAGAAATGTGCGCCGGTGGTGGTGCCGGAATTTTCGCCGGTGTCTTCGGCGGAGAAACCGTCTTTTTCGGCGAGGTTTGGTCATCGGAGAGCTGTCAAAGCTAGTCCTGAAGGTAATCTTCTCTCTCCTCTTCATTTGTACTAATTTCAATAATTTCTAAAAACTAAATTAATTTGTTGTAATACTTGCTGAAAATTTAAAATCAGTTGTATTTTGAATATGGATTAGTTCACTGTATTGCAGATTTTTGTGTGATTTATATTGTATGGAGTACAAATAATTACAAGGAAGTAACTAATATGGATTAATATAGAGGAGATTTGATTTCACATTTAGAATAAGCGATTTAGCTTAAAATTATCCACAAATGGTTTGATTTTGACATTTTTTTTGTTTTACAGTTTTATGTACAACTCTGTCATTATTTTTCAGTAGAGTAAATTGTTTCAGAAAGACAACTAATTTTAGTTTGCTTTCAAATTTTTTAATTTCAACGGTAAAATGATGAATAAATTTGAATTTCAATCGGTATTCTAACGGTAACAAATGACACTTGTGAGCAGGAAAAGCAGTGCTGAAAGTATCAAGGCCAAAAAAACAAGAGACACTGGAGTCCACGTGGCGGACGATAACAGAGGGACGGTCAATGCCGTTGACACGTCACCTGAAGAAGTCCGACACATTCGCCGGAGCATCGCCGGAGGAGTCTCCGGTCAAGGTGATGAAGAAATCTGACACTTTCAACAACGGAAGAGGTAGCGCATCGCCGGCGAGTGCGAGTTCGAGGCTGAGGAGAGAGCCGTCGCTGAGTCAAGACGAGTTGAACCGCCGTGTTGAGGCGTTTATCAAGAAGTTTAACGAGGAGATGCGGTTGCAACGGCAAGACTCACTTAACCAATACAAAGAGGTGGTTAGTCGTGGGTCCCACTAGATGTAATGAAAAAAATTAAAATGTAAAAAAGATATAATAATTATCTTTTTCGGATTTAAATTTTTTTATTTTTTTAAGGGGTGGGATTTTGAGAGTTCAAATGTGAGCTAGGTCATGCAAAGATTTCTTTTGCAATTCTAGCAGGAAATCAATTTGGTATTGTTGGAACCCTGTAATTAGCTTGATTTTTGGTTCTCTAGTGGCTATGTTTAATTTGATTTTATGAAGGAAATTGCGAATATGGCAAGAAATTTTCATTTGTTTGCAAAAAAATGTTGTATCGAAGGAAAAAAAAAAAAAAGTTCAATATACACAAATTTGCTAATTGATTCCCGTTTGTCTCTGTGTCTCAGACTAATGGTTTTATTTTCCTACATGAATATGATATTCAAATCTTTTTTAGCATTAGATCAATTTGACATAAAATTTGACTATGATAATGTTTGATTTGTGATCAAGAAGTGCATTGTATTCTCAATTTACAAATTATACATATTGGGTTTGGTTTATATTTCCACATTTTTTTTTATAATGATTTTCGTACTCTTATGTACGAGGAAATACAAGTTCATTATTGTGATAAACCAAGTTGGTATATTAGTGATTTTGTGGTGCAAATGGGTCATTTTATCAATGAAATTGAGGGCAAATTTGTAATTACAATCCTTTCTTCCACCATTTTTTCTTCTCTCACCACGCCCACATGGTAGCTCAAAATTCCACCTTCTTCCTCCACGGGATTTACCCTTCCCCCCACAAGCCACCATTGTTGTTGAGATGGAGATGCCGCCGCAAAGGAGATGCTTTCCTTAAGGGGTTACATGACCTTACTTTAGTCTTTACTACTAGGGTGTTACAAAGCAACTTTAAGGCCATTGTTGTTGGGAAAGGAAGAATAAGAAGAAGAGGACGATAGAGAGACGAAAAGATAGGCGAGAAAACGGTGAGATGGTGGTGGCTGTGATGGGTTTTGGGTGGTGGTGGTGTGATGGTTGAAGATGGGTTTGTTTTATTTTTCTTAAAAGTAGTAAAAAACCAGATTGATCAACACAAAAATGTTAATTAGACCGATGAATATGTAATAAAAAACAAGATACTCTCATGACATGGAGAGTTAATTTCTCCAATTAACGGTCTAACATGCACGATAATTTATTTATTTTATTTTTTTATTTTGAAAACTAACTTAGTTGTCGTAATCTTACAATAATAACCAAAGGAAAAGATATAAAACTGACCTTTGCATAGATTAGTGACGAGTGACTATGCATGATGTGTAACTCTCAATGACCTCAAACATCTTTAGATTGTCCTTCTTTACAAGCCAAACAAGGAAAATACAAAAGAAAATGTTGATGGTTAAGAATATTGGATAAACAAGCAAATGCCTAAAAAGTATAGCTAAACAAAATAAGGTGTTTTGGTCCTTGGTCATCCAATTTTTGCCTTATCTAAGCAATGGTACATGCATCGGTGCATTAGTCTACCAAATACATTCTTGATGGTGAGTGAAATGTTACTTAAGTGCGTGTGTTAAAACAAACAATTGACACTGCGTACTTATGCACGCGGGTATAACGTATAATCAACATGTTTTGGACATAAATCATTGTGTACTAATGTGATAACACGATAATTCAAAGTCAGGGTAGATGACAATATAGTTGTATACTGTATTAGATTGGTTATGGTTAATGTAATTCAATTTGAAACATACTCAAGAGACTTAATCATTCAAAGGCTCAAAGCAAATCAGACCAGGTTATATGTGTAAGAAATAACCATTTTTATCCTTGTAAAACTTTAGATGAGTGTCTATAATATTAATCGGGCAATCTAGTTTAATCAATATTCAAGTGCGTGTAGGACTGTTCGGGTCGTCTAACTCAAATTAGGTTGGTTTACCAGGTCAATTTAGAATTTATCACTAGATCCTTTGATGTACACCATTATACAAAGTACAATCTTATAGACAGTGAGATTCACTTACAAGTAGAGCCTCCTCCCATTAAACAAAACTTTGCAAAACACAATAAATCCTTTTCCCATCCTTCATTATCGAGAGGATCTCATTAGCACGTGATTTTCCGTAATTTAATTAATCCTGATTAATTAAGAAAAAGATATTTCCTCCAAAAAAAAAAATGTCAGCTACAGAGGATTTGACAAAGTAAGGATTGATAATTACTAGCATACACTTGGATATACATGGTTCAAGTATGTTAGCTGATACAAACTAAGTTTTACACTCGGAATTCGGAATTGACTATTGTATGTCCTACAAAGTGTACAGGAACTTGGATTCGACGTTTGGCACCTTTGATCTTATATACCTCGGCACACGAAGATAATACTATGTATTCTTGCAAACAAATCTAATTAAAACTTTTAGCTCTGGGTATCTACATCACCATTGTTGTAGTAGGGAAAAGTCTATCCAGCAAACTATACAGACCTCCACCTAGGAGGAGGGCGCCGCTGCAATCACAATCAGATTCAAGCAGAGAGGAAACAATAATACAAGTGACAACCGGAAAAATGATATAGACCATAAATGATACTTTGTATATCAAACTCCAAGACACAAAGTGACCAAAAGGGAAAAGAAAAATCAAGTAACTGAAAAAACTATGTTCCAAGGTACCTTAGTGGGTTGATCCAAGCTGAAAACTTGCGAAATGAAAGCAACCTCTGCAGATAAATAAGACGGTTAGCAACATGGAAGGAAAATAATGATTGTAAAGCTAAACACAAACCTTTTGAAGGACTTTAACAAAGAAAGCAAAGTGTTCAATGAGAACTCATTATGTTATCATGTCCGGGTAGATCCTGATTTCCCACAAGGATTGGTTGATTTTGTATGCACTCTTCTCAGTTCTCTAAAGTCGTAAATGGTTTCCTACAAGTGGTTAGCAAGGAGAAAATGGTTTCCTACAACAATGTTTCCTGATTTGTTTTAATCTTTAGTATAATTAAGCACACATGCTGTTAAATCAATAAATTTCTCATTTCTCAGTAGTTTCCCAGTTGAGGTTAAACCAATGAAGTTGAGCAGAAGGATTCCACACAAATCTTATGCATAGTTCTTAGACATGACCCTCTGAGACGGGGACAGACTGGGGGATTGCAGGAATCACACTTAACTCCAAGAGAAGCATAAGCTAGCCCTTAAACTATCTGGGATCATGCTTGACATTATCAAGATTAGGTACCTATCTCTTTAGTAGCCACTAATATTTTCCTTTCAGTGGGAAAGGGATGGAATGGAGAGAATGGGTTTATAAAGTGATAAGGAAGTGGCATAATTGAGTGACAAATTATCATGGCTGTCTATGTGTATCACTTACTCTTCATAGCTGATAAAATTTGGCACACTACGAAATGTGGATCAAGATGGTGACAACTCTGACAAGAATATGTTTGTATGGTGATAGTCAACATCAAGCAAACTCCATAGGAAACACAACTCTTACGCTTCTAAAGCACATGAAATTGTTTCACCTTTTACTCTTGTTTCATGACACTAGAGGTGTATCAGTCTCTTCTTGTGGATGATGTTCTGATAGGGTTTAGACTAAATGGACAAATTGATATTCAGAATGTACCTCCTTCCCCACATTGGTACTATGAAAAACTCTAGAAACCACTTTTCCTTTAAAAGGAAATCCAATCAAAATTGAGACCATTTCCTCTGTCAGTCAATCAAAATTCTATGGAGTAAAATTCTCATTATTTCATCCAATACTAGCCACCTTCCCATAATGTTTCCAAGATATATTTTGAATTGCAAGTTGTCATCCTGGTGATGAAGCGGGGAGTAAATTATCAATGATCCTATATGATCCATTTCTTTCTGGAACAATTCTAGTGCTGTCTTACCGAGAAAATGATATTGAGTTGATCTGATTAGGTTTCCATATTTTTAAGATCCTGATTCCCTGATGGCATGAAAGGACAACTGACATAAAAAACCTTTTCATCTAGGACCCCAACAGGTTGCTTGGGCCACAATTATTGGACCTATTACACTTATGTTACTACACTAATCTCAAAATTTTCAACACACTCGGTATTTCAACAATTGTCCTCAGTTTCACAATGACCAGCTCCTGGTATTATTCCATCACGTTCGGTATATGAGCCTCTTCAACCGGACTGTATGCATTTGATGCATTGCCTTGCAAAAAGCTGTTCTTAATGGTTTTTTGTTTCTTCCACTTTTCTCAATATTTGTGGAAAGTGAACTAAGATAAATCGTGAATTGAGGTGGTATTACTGAATTTATTGACCAGCCATTATTTAACACTCATACGTCATGAGCATGCAAAACATAGATTCCTTTCACTGTCAAATAAAGTAACAAAAGGTTGTCTTCACAAGTATCTGATCAAAAGGAAAGAAAGCGGTACCTGCAATGCACCAGCAAAAGATGCAGCCAACAGCAGAGGAGCAACATAGCCTGTAGTGTAGGTCAGCAGTAAGCTGCCCCCAATTAGAGGATCCTGACACAAAATTCTCAAGTTAAATAATCATAAAGATAGTAAATAGGACCAAAGCAGCAAGGTTGTAGAAAGTAAAAATCATGCTGCACCTACTCCACAAACTTTATTCTCTACACACATGACTATCAAATGTTTTGTTTGTGATAGATGCTCCATTTACACGATTATTTGAGGTGGAAAGTGGTTATAGTTAAATCAGTAAGTATACAGCATTCAAGAAATCCTAGCATAGTAAGCATCTACCCATTCAACTAGCACCCTCATTAAAATTATACTCTCACCATATGAGTTTCATGAAAAGATCTAGTATACCTTGGTTGAAGCCACATAACCAAGTAGAGTGGCCAGTACAGGTGTGCTGCAGGGTGATGCGGCCAAAGCAAACGTAAGACCAGCCAAATATGCTTGCACACCTGGCATTCAATAACAGTTCCCATAGCTTCACTTGTCAGGCCATTTCTAGGGATATGCTTCAGCTGTTCAGTAAAAACAAAAGGTTTTATATGCTTACTTGAGGGGAAGTTTGCAGCTGCTGCACGGGGATCAAAGTCATTGAAAAATGATGGAAGCTGCAACTCAAGTATCTGCGACATCAAGCAGAGGAGAGGAAAATAATGTCAGACGAGTCAAGAAGTAACTAAGTCAGGATTAGAAATTCACTAAAACATAATAAAGTTACCTCTAAAAGATTAAGGCCCATCACTATAGCAAGGCCAGATGCAGCCAAAGGCAATCCCCTGCCTATTTGTCCATAAGCTTTACCAGCAAAAGAAGCCCCAACACCTAGGAGTGCTAGTGTAGTAGCCAATCCTAATGCGAAAGCAATGGAATCACCAACGACCTGAACAGGCAAAGGTGGAAAGATGGAATTTTTTGTACAATGCACTAATATGGTTAAATAAGCATGGCCTAAAAAATTATGCAAAATAACATTGAGATCCAGGGCTTTCAACTCAATAACTACTACTAGTCATGTAAAATTAGGATGGGATGATGTCCATTAGTTTCATCCTTTATCAATTTTAATAGCCGAACAAATTACTATGCGTAAGAAAATTACTTCGTATTAATTTTCTTTTAGCCTCTACTTTCCTTTTCATTCACGCTTTTTCAACAATGGGAGTATCACTTCATAAGAAAAAGCATTTTGTTATACCAATGGCACTATCATTAAAAAAATGATTTCCTTCTATAAATTATCACCTGTGCACGACTTTTCCCAGAGCCATAAGCACCTGAACAAATTCAATGAATATGATCAACTTCTGATAGGAAATTTACATAGTAGAATTTCTATTGAAGCAGCATAAATTGATATAATTATCATAAAGAAAAGATCTTACCAATATAACCAAGTGTTAACGGCAAAACACTTAATGTACAAGGGGAAAGACTGGTTACTAGTCCAGCTCCAAAAATGACAGCCAAACTGAAAGAAGGGATAGAAAAAACAGAACATTAAAACAATGGCAAGATATTAACATGAAACATATCACAGGCAGCTCGTAAGACAAAGGAATTATTACCTTGTAAAACTAAGAGCTGACAACTGATTCAAAACAGCTTCATTGGCTTGTTGCCCAGCTGAATATAATAGACCTCCAAACCAATCTCCAATACTCCCATCAGCTAGCATATATATAGATGCCGCCTTATCCTGTCTTGAATAAGAATAAACTAGTCCCTGAGGTCATTCATATCATACTAGGGGGAAAAACTACGATCTATCACATAGTGCATTTATACAATAGCACAGTAGAACTCTTCACATAGCATATTAGTTTACAGCTTTACACTACTTAAGTTTTTCAGAAACATGAAATCTAGGTATATCATGATACATTATATTTGTAATCTAATTGTTTGGATGATTCAAGTGAATAAGTGATGACTGTCTTAAATCATTATTAAGCTAAAAAGAAATTAGCACTGGTGGATGAAAGGGGAACTTTTTTCGCAATTGAATAACTACATGTTATGAAAGGCCTAAAAACCCTTTACAAACATTACAATATGGGATAAGACAATAAGTAGGCCTGCAACAAATATTCATTGAATGTATTTACACAAGTATGAAAGAGGAAAATAAAGTACAGCAAGACACAACAAAGAAGAGAAATCGTACATTATATCCTCCATTTGGATGGCATTTGCTGGGTCTATCGCAAGCAAACTTACTACTGCAATTGTCAAAAAAATTATGTAAGTGAGCACCAATGTATCAAACATCAGTGATGAACTGTAATTTGTACTAAACTACAGTAACTATTGTGAATCTTACTATATCACCGAGTACTATTCAACTGTAATACGAATTCACATGCATCGCAGAGGCTCATTACTAAAGTAAACTTACGAAATTACTACTTTGGCAATGATATCATGAAGAACAGAACCTCAGTCTTAGTATCCAAGAGCTAGATGTATCCAATGATAGGTTTTGATCAATTTCGAGTATTATGCTCATTTCGAGACAATGATAAAAAATGCCAACAATAAAAATCACTTAGCTCAGGAACAAGATAGACTTTGAACAATAAGAATCAGACAAATTGTCAATAAACTTTAGCAAGTCATATTAATTATTACATGAGTCCAAAATCAAATCAGACAAGTTGGTAGTGTGATTCGAACTGAGTTACGTGACAACTAAATCCGGACAGAAGTAATACGTATTATATCCAGTTACGAGTGGAAGGATTAATAGAGGGCTTACCAGCCAATGAATTCACAATCGTTAAGGCATTCACTTTGCTCTTCAAATCATTTTTTGACATCAAAACATCATCTTGCACATATTTCTGTACACCTGAATCCCTCTTTAACATGTTTATGGGCACCCTTTTCCCCACTGAAAAAAAAAAACAGTAGAATTGATTAGTTTTCTTACATTAAAACAAATAAATCCAATACCCAACTTCACTTTTCGCAAATACAATGAGAATTTTGCATTTGAAAGATATAGGAATTAGACTGACCATTATAAGTTTGAGCATGAAATTTATGGGTTGAAATTTTGAAGAAATTCCCAGTGAAACCATTGCAATGACCCAACAAACTCATCGCAAAAGAAAAATTGCAGAGAGAATTAGAAGAGAGAGAAGAGGAAATGTGTAATGGCTGGATTTTTCTTTCGTTTCCCTAGCCCTCTTCTTATGTGTGTTAATATAAGCTCCACGAGAGAATAATTCTTTTTTATATTATAAGCTTTAAAAGATTTGTTAATTTTCTATTTATTGTGAGTAAGTTAAGTAGCAACTTTTTTTTTTTTTTTTTTTTTTAACAAGAAGATACAACTTTGTTTTGGTTCGATGCGATGTACAAAATATTACTCCGTATGAGTTTGTATGGATCAACTTAATATACATTAAATAATGTTTATTCTTTATTAATAGTATTCTTTGAATGAAAGATTTGTTTGGTTTGATGAAATACAATTTTTTTTACAAAAAGATATTTTTCATGAAAAACATTTTTGACGTAAAAACACAATCGTAAACTACTTTTTCTTTGATAGTATTCTTATAAGAAAATGAAAATGAAAATGAAAGGATGAAGATAGATGAGACTATCGGAGGAAAGAGGGAGAGAGTGAAAATTTAGATATTTTTTCCTTTTCAATAAAATCATTTTACAAATTAGAGAAACCGGAAACATTATTTTTATACAGTAAAAACATTTTACATCCAACCAAACACTCCTAAGTTAAACACAATTTTTTATGATTACAAATATATTAAAGTAATACTTCGTACTTCATATATTAGTGGTTTTTAGCTTGAGAAATTTGAATAAAAATGATTTCCTGACTGACTAAAATTGAATTTTGTTAATTATTTTTTTAATTTTTTAATTACTACTCCCTCTGTTCCAAATTACTCGCAACATTTTGACTTTTTGCACTATTCACACATCTAATTTTGACCATCTTTTCTAACTATTATATGAAAGCCAATGTAATCATGTAAGATGTTGTTGGGTCTCTTTTAATGTATAATTTCTTAATATAAACTTTTTATACCTTTTATAAATATATAATAAAAGATATTAATAGTCAAACATGTGCATCGGCAAGCGTGTTCAATCAAAATGTTGCAAGTAATCTGGGACAGAGAGAGTATTTACTACCAGTTTTCCATTTCCACTTCTGCGAATCATGGCATAATTGGAAATTCTCCACAGTTTAAAAAAGACATGGCATCTAATGTAGATTTTTTTTTTTTTTTTTTTTTTTTTTTTTTTTTTTTTTTTTTTTTTGTGTGTGTGTGTGTATTGGGTAAAAGAAAAACAGAAATTATTAACCATTGTGTTGGTAGATTTGAACACGGTCCTGAGTTCGTGCCATTCAAATTAGAATGTTCAATTTGTAGCAATGGTAGCAGACAGGCAAAAATTGTACTCCGTATTATCTTAGGAACATTTCCTCTTCACGAAGAATTTGAGCTTTTCACATATCCGAGTGCCACAAGAAGTACACAAATTACGTCACATCCACTTTTGAAGTTGACGTATACCATTGGAACTTGGAGAGCTAAGGCAGGGTCGCAGGGAAGTCTAATAAGTAATAAGAAGCAAAAGAGGCTTCAGGAAAAAATAAAAATTACACGAAATTGTAGGTCCAAAATAAATTTTTAGGTCTTACCAATCTCATATTAAACACGCCAGTATTATCTTTGAAAACACCCACGAACTGACTAGAAAAAAGAAAAACATATAAAAACCAGCAAAGTAGCACAAGTTTATTCACCTAATGGAGTTTTATTTTTTTTATTTTTTTTTATGCTATTCATATTTAAGAAGAATTGAAGCAACAATCGGCACAAAGAAGCATATGCCTGAGGTTGCACCAAGGGCTTCTAAGCTCACTAATCAGTCCCGGGTTCAGGAGCTTCAGGTCCTTCAGCAGATACAGCACTGAAAAAAATGACAGCAAAAATGTGTTAGTGTCTTATAGAGCAGATTCAGTTTAATTTTACAAAAAATTAAACTCCGCTACAGAACATCAATAAGTTTCATTTCACAACCACGCTAAACGAGTTTCTGAAACCAACGTTTCAACTAATCAGATATAGACCCAAGGAAATGTGGACAGTAGATCTAAATTCAGATGCATGATTTCATGAAAGTCGGATCGATTTATAATTGCCTTATGAAAGGATTCCTTTTTTGGTTATTGACTTCATCTTGATTTAAAAGCCATGCCTCATAAGAAAACCGTGTGAGATAAGTGCCAAAGTTGGCAACTTGAGGTAACACATTTTAGACATGGTATCACTATGGCAAAGATCTTAAGCTACCATATGAGGAGTCAAAAATACAAATCAAAGAACCTGCTGAAATAATAAAACCTGCATGAATACTCCACAGTAAACAAATTTTTGGATCTTGTTTAAGCAATGTAGGCCAAGTGAAGAGATAGAAGTGCAACCAAGTTCAAGAAAATGCACGAAATTTTTAGAAATTAAGATTTTGAGACTTGGTCAAATCACAGAAATGCAAAATTAATAAATAAAATCAGGAAATTACTTAGATACAGCTTTGGTGTGCAGGAATAATAAAACCTAATCCTTACATTCAAACATAAAACCACCATAAGACAGTATTGTTATCCAAGTACATACAGAAAAGCAACTCAGTTAACAGAGCAGAAAGATCAATGAAGAAAAGACCCAACTCATTCAAGGGGATAATGCAGATTATAAACCTAAGGATACTGCAAATTTGTTACAATGTATTTAGGTGCCATGAACATGTTGCAGGAAGATTGCAAAAACTCTTTCTAACCAATTGCCATAAGCTTGCTACAGGAGTATAAATATAAAAAAAAATTAATAATAATGATAATAATAATAATAAAAATAAAAAAAAAAAATAAAAATAAAAATAAAAAATAAAAAAAAAATCTAATATGAAGCAGAAGGCTAATGGCACTAGCTGACACAAGCTTGTGCGTCATCTTACTTTAATGCTGCCACCATCATACAAGATTACAAAGAGATATAGTCTACATGCTTCCAACTGAAGAACCTTAGAGATCCAAATCAATTTTTTGGACTGCAGATTGACAGAGGGAGTATTCTCTGCCTTAGCCAAAAACTGTTCAGATAAATGATAAAATTTCAGGTGCAGCAAAGACATGATGACATTGTAGTCCTCAAATGGAGTCAACATATTTGAGGGTTTGACTAGTATAACTCATACCACCAAAGTGCATCTTCCATTTCCTCAGCCCAAGGCACTGGTTAATCCAAACTACACATTCTTAATTGTATATTGAAGAGGGATGACCTAATGGAAAATTTCTTAAAGAGGACAAAGGACATGTGTAGGAACATTGCAAAAGAAACACTTGCATCAATTTATGGGACATAACATATGTTTATCATTTAATTAATGTCACTAGTTCACTACCTATACAGGCTAGATATCATGCTAGTATGTCAGACAAAAACATTATAATTCATTTAAAAGAAATGTACTCCATATATATCTATATGAATGTCAAAGATGGATATCAATCATATTATGCACATAATGAACTATAGGACATCAGATGTTCTAAAGATGCATACCTAACTGAATGATCTGCACATGCATTCCCAATGACAGGATTGGCACACCTGAAGGTAGAAGAGTCAAAGCCATCCCCAATGTCAGAGGCAGAGGCAACAGGGTCATCCCCAGTGGCAACAGCAGAGGTGGCAGCAGGGCCAAAGACAGCCCCGATGGTAGAGTCTGTAACATCAGAGTTATCCCCAATAGTCGGGTCAACAGAAGAGAAAGCATAATTAATCACAGTGAAAGAGTCTGCTAAGGTATCCTCAATGGTAGGGTAATAGGCATCCTCGGTGATAGGATCAAAATAGGCATCCCCGATGATAGGAGGGTATACCGAAGCATACTCAGTGGCTAGGTCAATAGGGTTGGAGGCAAAACCATCTTCAATAGAGTTGAAGGCATCCCTAATGGTGGGGTCCGCTCCAGTGGCAAGATCCCCAAAGACACCCCCGGCAACAAGTTCCACAGAGACATCCTCGGCGACCGGGAAAGTAGAGTCATCCCTAGTGGAGAAGTCAGTAATGGCATTCCTGATGATTACGGGGTCCGCATCCCTGACATTGGTGGGATCGATAGAGGCATCACCGACGATGACGGGGTCCACATCACTGATTATGGTGGGCTTAGCAGAGGCATACCCGATGATGGAAGGGTCCGCAGAAGCATCCCCTATGATGGAGGGGTCCCTAGAGGAGGCATTCCCGGAGGCATCGCTTACAGCGGGGTGTGCAGGGGCGTCACCGATGATTGCAAAGCTCACAAAAGTATCCTTGATGGTGGAGGGGTCCACGGATACATCCCTGATGGCATCCCCGACGATAGGATCGGCAGAGGCATCATCCATGGAAGGGTCTGCAAGGACATTCCCGGTGGCGGTAGGGCTAACAAGGGTATCCTTGATGATAACGGGGTCAGCAGGGGCATCCCTAATGATGGCAGGAGCAGCAAGGGCATCTTCGATGACGGTGGGATTAGCAAGACCATCCCCAGTGATGGTGGGGTCAACAAGAGCATCCTCGGTGATGGTTGGGTCAGGGAGAGCAAGAGCATACTGAATAATGGTGGTAGGGGCATCCCCGATAATGGCATCCCTAGGAGCATCCCTGGTGATGGTGGGGGCAAAAGGGGCATCTCCTATGATGACGGGGTCTGGGGTATCCTTGGTGTTGGCAGGGACAGCAAGGGCATCCCTGATGGTGGCGGGAATGGAGGGGTTAACAACATCCCCAATGATGGCTAGCTTGGCAGGGACATCCCTGGTGGCAGGGTCAGCAAAGGTGGCATCCGCGATGATGGAATTGTCTGTAGCGGCATCCCCAGTGGCGAGGTCAGCAGGGGCATCCCCGATGATAGTGGCGGGGTTATGATCATCCTCACTGACAGCAGGGGCATCCCCAATGGTGGGATCAGCAGGGGCATCCCTAATGGTGGGATTAGCAGAGACAACCCTAGCAGTGGTGGGTTCGGCAGAGATAGTAGGGTCTGCAACGGAGTACTCAATAGCACTCCCAATGGCTGCCAAAAGATATAATCCTGAAAAAGGGAAAAAAAAAAAAGAGGCAAGATTAGGGTTAGTCTGGAGTCCAACAAAAGCATCACAGTAAATCTATTGAACCTTGATGTAGCATATGCACACACAACAATACACCATTAGGTTGTGAAGTGCACAGAGATTAGAAATTACCAGTGACGCTTTTAGAGCTGCAAGATTCATCCAAAGTTGAAGAAGAAGTGCCTCTAATTGATACCTAAAATTTTACACCAAAATCCAACTAAATTATATGGATAATAAGACTATCAACGGAGGGAAGAAAGCTTCAAAATTCTTGTATCACTCACACACACACGCACACGCGCACGCGCGCACTCACACACAAGGATATTAGATTTCATATAAAGGATATTAGAGAGAGACTTGAAGTGCTATAAGAACTGAGATATATCCTAATTAATGCCAAAACAAACATGACTTATTTGGTATGATAAAGGAAATGACGGTGATTTTATCTAAGTGGCCCATGATCATTAGATATAAAAATGGTAAAAGACAAAACTTAGCAGTGATTCAAATCCTATAAAGAGAAAGCTTGAAGCTTATTTATTATTTTTGAGCTTGAAAGCAATTAACTCAATGGAATATAAGCTCACAATTTCTAATTTGGTTCTTTTGAGGTCAATCTCAATACCTATTCATCCAAGGAAAATATTTCAATAGCCGCAGCCATACTGTTTAGCATTATTTCATATTCAGATTTTATTTCCTATGGTTACTTCTTTTTAAAATTATATTTCCTACTCAATCATATTCTTATCTTGAATATTTACAATTAGAATCATTATTGAGGGAAAAAAAATCGGGCACCCAGAATTTAAGTGGCCATCGTCCCATCCAACTCATTTTCCATGTGATATTTTAACAAGGGAGAAACCTGGATGATTGTCCTACAGTAAAACGTGCATGCCCTGGATGAAGAAAATTCTGTGTAAAAGAGATAGAACCCAAACTAATTTAGAGAAGAAAAAAAAAAAAAAAAAAAAAAAAACATAAACAAATTTTTTAACTGGAAATTGACCGGAAAATTCATGTTTTTGGAGCATTTTTGGAAGATTTGTAGTTAATTACTTATTTATACGGATATGACAGCAAGGATCTAATGGCAAGTTCATTTATTGTGGTTCAGCGATAAATCAAGCCAATTTCCTTGCTTCATTTTGCTATATTCTTCTAGGGCACATACCAGCGCTTCAAATTTTCTACCGATTTAATTTTAACAAGTAATTTAGTTGGACTCTCTTACTCTTACCCTAAGTTTAAAGTAGCATTGTTAGGCAAACAACTTGCTCGCATTAGTTTATTCTGGAAAATTTTTGGAGTTACAAGAAACACTAAATAAGCCATGTTGTCCTTTCACAAATAACTAAAAATTAGGGAGTAAGTTTAATTAATATAGAAAAATGAAAAACAAAGTTTTCACATAAGTTAAAAAGTTCATGGTAACACCACATTAGCCAGGTTACTAATGCAGAAGAAAGTTCAGAGCTACTTAAACAAGATGATTGCATTAGTTGTTTCCTTTCTTCATATGAGAAATTTAACTAACAATATTGTGAGATTTATTTTGGTTGAGTCCTTATAGGAAAAAGTGAAGTATAAACAACAACAGCAGCAGCAGCAGCAGCCACAACAACAACAATAATAAAAATAAAAAAAAATTAAAAAAAGGGTGGCCTTTCTTCTTGCGACTCAAATAGGCCAGTTACAATCTAAAAACAACGGAGTACTTGCAAAATAAGAAAATGAATCAAAGTCAACTCGAGCATGCTTAAATCAGGGATTATTAATTAAGGGGGTAAACGTTAACAAAGTAAAGAAAATTTAGCTTGGAGGGGGTGATTGTAGATGGGACAAAATAGTGATTGTGTGAGGAGGGACGGATGAGGGTATTATTACTCTACTCTTATGACACTGTGAAACAAGGAAGATAGAGACTTTCTAACCCCTTAGCCAATTTAGAAAAACCTTCAGGTCTTAAGATTATCTAATTCTAGTATTTGATTCTTCACATAAGTTACCAAAAACACAAAGAGGGATCCCCTCTCCTAATATCACCCCCTCTGTAGTATTTTATGCGAGGTTCAAACTCCAAACTGAAGCATTTTCCAATTTTGGAAGTCAAAATACCATATGGAAAGATGTTTTCTTTGCTTCCTATGCAGTTTTGAGGAAAACAAATTTAATGACAGCTTACAAATCCACATACTTCCAGAGTGCATCTATCGAGTGAAAGCTTTACAATTACCGTTACCATGTATACCTATCACTCTACTGAATGCTTAATTTATTAACTATGACCATGCCAATATAAGTGGACATAAGAATCTTAACTCCTATTAGCACGCAAAAGATATCATCCATATAGATCATATATAAAAAGATTCTAATGAATTGTAAATATAAGAGACTCAAAAATAGGAAGCAATGAAAAGGCTAATAGTATGGGAATCATATCATACCACAGGACTCATTTTATCAAGGCATTTCTTGCAGGTTACACCACGTGTGTCATTTGTTTCAAATAGATGGAGTGACATAATGCATCCACAGTGAACTCTCTGTCAACAAATATTATATGTTAAGATCCCATTAGCAGTTCCTCCAGCAAATAAACCAAATCTTGTGATCAATAACCATAATTTAAACTAGCAAAAAACAAGAACTTTCCAGCTTACCCTTTCACATACATCACACTGTCTCCATCCATCTTCATGTCTATGATGTTTTTGGCAAAAACTCCCATCACTATAAGCAAAACTGCAATGAAGAACAGTTCATAAAACCATTAATTATGTATTCAACACGCTTAATCCGCCATAAGATAACCAAAAGGATAGTCTACACAGTAAAACTAATATTACAAAGGTGAAGTGATAGTGGCAGTTCTCATAATTTTCTTATTTATATGTTTCCTGTGAAGGACATGATACAAGTCATTTTTCCTTATTATTTGTTTTCTGAAGAAGATGATACAAGTAATTAAGTCAGTGACTTGGGGACATCATTTTTCCTTGACCTGTGTTAATTAAACCTTTCTAGTAGTGCAGGACATACTATTTCTCTAAGTGTCAAACTCTTACATTCTACAAATATTTAGCTCTGTTTTAGTCCAAGCCAAGTGTCAACTGTCAAACATCCAACATCCATACCCATGCCAAATTGTTTTCTAAACAAGGGTACTTGACATGAAATGAAGTGGTCAAGTAAGCATAGATTGCCATTTATTGTGATAAATTAAGACATGAGGTAGCTAAAAAATGGTACACAGAAGGAGAATACTTCAAACCTCAAGCTTTGTAGCTTCTAGAAAACAATGTTAACAAAAGAAGAGTCAGAATTACACAACTAAGATGCATAGAAAAAAAAGAGTGATCAAGGAAAAGAACCCATCAACTAATCCAAAAGTAATGTTCTAGCTATCCAAACAGAAAAATGTCATCAAGTTGTCACCTAGGTAAATCGTGCTTCAGGAAAGAAAACCTAGGCTGACCCCTAAGATAGGAGTGACCAGATTCAGCCTCACAGATGATTAACAAGAATAACAACAGATAGCGAAGATCTTGGCATCCGCGTTCCAAGAGAAATGTAGAACCTCGTTGCTCTTAAAATACTATAGATCCATTTCCGCATCACAAGTGACAATGTATCTCACACTAGTACAGTAGTACCTATCAAACTTTTTTTATGATGACCAACTTAGAAGCACTAATAAAATGGCTGCTTTGGCACTTTGATATCCTTTCGTATAGCCAAGGCCTTGGTTAGAAAAAAGCGAAGAAATGGAATTAGAGCCCCCCAATAGCATCTTCCCAGACTATCCCTTAAAATAAAACCCAGAGCCAATCAACCATCATTATGCCTTGAACTGCTAAAATTAAGCCTAACAAATTCAGGTAGGGGAGGCTTCCAAGGACTTCTGAGTTCACTCCTAAAGATTGAAAAATCAACTTGATATCCATATCAAGCAATGTTGCTAAATATTAATAGAAAAAACCAAACTTACAAGAGCCGCAAATCTTTCCATATCTTCATTATTGAAGATGACTATATTCTAGTGAACTAACTCATATACCACACTAAAGGCATTCTTTTCCACATCTAATATTCTAGTACACTAACTCATACACCACACTAAAGGCATTCTTTTCTACATCTAAAAAATCACCAAATCCTAACAAAGATTGAGCTCCAAAACACATTTATCAGACACTTTCCCTAATGTCAAAGGATGTCAACCAAGATTCTTTTTAAGGAAAAGAAAAACCAAACTTGTATAGCTTGTAGCAATGTTACTTGGAAAGCGGTACATTGAAACATAAATCACAGCCTATTTCAACAGAATTTGTCCAAAGGTGTACCATTGTACTGAGTATAAATTAGAAAATATTGTCCATGATATCACTATGAAATAAAGTCAAGGTCCTCCTTCCATCAAATTCAATTCGTTTTGTAAGGGATTGCCAAGTTACCACATGTTTAAAATTCACACCACCACACCCATTATAGAAAATTATATTACCAGTTTACCACATTAGCCATTTAGATATATTATCACAGCCATTATGAGAATGATATGGTTGAACTACACATATAATTCGTAGGAACCTTTAAACACATAATTTAGTATGTGTATAACCTTTGAGTTTTAATTTCCACAAACTAAAAGATCAAATCTAAAAAAGTATACTTTCAAGTATTATATCAGAAACATATTCTGTAACTTCAGAATACAATGCTGAAGCCTGAAGTCAAATTTCCAAACTTGCCAATCCACACCATAATGGCTGCAAAATGCCACATAGCATCTGCACATGGCACCATTGCAACATCATGATTGTAATCACGACAAATTTAGCATATATGAAAAGTAATCGAAGTTATAATGGATAGTTGTCCACTATAGCAAACTTGATACCATATAATTAAGTAGCCATTATACACCCTTTCAAGCTTGTGAGATGAACATTGATATCCTGTTATACTCCTAAGGTCTTTACCAAGTACATAAGTCACACATAAAAAACTACCAGGAAATTAGACTGGTAGAAGATGTAATGATCATTGATCAGACAGAATAAAAACTTATGGAAAACCACCCTTGTGTGGGCCCTGGGCCATAGGCATTTAGACACTATTCTTGATAAATAAATTAAAAAATTGAGTCTCTTGTCACCACATAACACACCTACAACCTTTATTCTAGCTTATAAAATGTTTTACAAATAATAATTATCATTTTAATTCCATAAACATGAACAATTTTAATATCCTACACTTCTCTTATTTCTTTAATACCATATACAGCTATCACTCCATCATTTATGAAGAATTAGTCACTTGAATTATAACCAAATCTTCCAACAACCACAGCTATACATACATGTGTCTTACTATTGTAAGTTCTCTTCCAGCCCCATGATACATTCCGAAACAATTGTGCAGACCCTTATATCGATCAGGTCAATCCCACTACCAAATATTACTACTTACAATCCACAGACATCAAAATTTTAAATTACTGGACATCCAGCTTTTTCAACAAGACAGTGGAAAGAGGGACAAGCAGAAAACTCCCAGCAATGCTGGCATGCTGCTGAAATCCAATCACAATCTGTTCAACAAGGGAAACTAATAATTTTGAATAACAAAAAACCAAATGAGCCAGCACGAGCCATGTTGTTTGAAGCTAGTTGACTCAATGAAAAGCATCTACTCCAGAGTTCAGACCCTAAGATCTGGAATGGAGGGAAAAATTGAACTTCAGGTATCAGCAAGAACAGAAAATTAATTAGGCACCGGGATAATTTAGGTTGGGGGATTTTTTCTGTACCATTCTTGGGGTAAACATTATCTTTGGTTCCATTTGCTTCACTCTTTCGTTAACCAACTTTGTTTTCTTTATATAGTAATGATAAAGTGTCCGGTAGTTTTTAAGCATGGCTAGGTGCTGGCCTCTTTACAGTCTAAGAAGAAATAGAATAGTAAGTAAAAGGGGGAAGTAGGGCTTGCCACTGTTGTCAGTGAAGGATAAGACCTCTATCAATCAATTCAGCTAGACCTGCTTTGTTCTCCATCATGCCTAACCATGCATCTTCATGCAAATTCTTTATTTATACATGAAATATTCCCTTTAAAGAGTGAAATAGTTCATACTTCCCCCTATCCATTATTATTGTAACACTCCCCTTTTCGCTAGTTTCAAATTAAATACAACATTACTTTATTTGTTGCTTGGTTCTTTCTATCTCTCTTCTCATCACATAAGTCTCTCTATCTCTCGCCTCATCACATGGCTTCCTTAATGTTTGTGCTTTCCCCTACGTTGTAAATATATTGAAATGGCATATGTAGCAAAATATAGTTTCCAAGTATGAAGCCTGGTGGCGGCAAATCCCTTGGAAAAAGACAATAAACATTCTAGAGAGCAAATTCCATTATTTTCATCATCACTGTCATCACCATATATATGTGACAGCGCAATTAAGGCAACTGCCATTTTTCATTACTTCACAAGTACAATCATCAATCCTAATTAAAGCTTCATTGCAATTGAGTTTTACAATTTGAGTGGAATTTGCACTAAAATTTACTAGATGGAGAGCAGTGAGTCTAACATTCTACTTGTCCTTCCTGCGTTGCTTCTTTTCTTCAACAGAAAAACTAAACTCTCCCTGTTTATCACTTACACTTCCTTACAGAATTTCTTTTACCTCTCCAGTAAATTTTGACAATCCCAGGCAAAATGCTCCAGCAAACCCTTTATCTATAAACAAAACAACATACATGCAATACAAGAAAATATGACCTTCTAGATATAGAGTAAAAAATAAATAAATAAATAAAATAAAACTAAACTAAATGAGGTGTTATGGATGAAAATTGCATATGAAAACCAGCAAAACCACTATATGAATATTAAAAGTACGAGTTATGTGGAGATCAACAAATAGAACAGAGATAAGAGAGAAAAGAAATGACATGGATAAAATCTCAGATGCAGATGATTAACCTAATTGTAAAAAGATAAAAACTAATTGAGTGATCTAGCAATCAATCAATCAATCAAAGCCTTAAATGAGCGATCTAGCAGAAAAACAAAAAATTAAAATAAAAAGTTCACAACTTGAAGAAATACAAACAATTACAAAAATTCATAAGGTTAGATTCCAGTATTCAAGACTACATCTTACAAGCAAGGACCACAAAGCTTTGTGTAGGTAAAATTCCTTAAACGCCATCCTTCTCGGGGTGTACTCGTAAATTGGTGACAGAAACTGCATGTATCGCCTTTTGGAGCCATCAAATTTGCAGAAGGAAAAAAAATTACACACAAAACAAAGGGGAAGAACCAACAAAAGAATGAGCAGAATGCAAATACAGATTTCACCCACTTATCAAAGCCTCAAGGTAAAGGAAGTTCCAATAATGACAAACCATTTATGGAAAGAATCATGATTTTTCAAATATAACGTAAAAACTGCGTGAAAGAAGGGGGGAGGGGCTGTCTAAGCAAAGATAAGGACAACATTGACAGCCAATGGCTTTATATGGTATGCAATTAGATCCATGATTATGTTCACACTAATAGCAGATACTACTACTTAACCTTAAGTGGAAATAACGGAAACCTATGTGAAAATATATGATACTACTTTTACAATCAACAGCTCAGCCCTAGGTTTTGAGATTGTGGCTGCAAATGTGACCAAGGTAGCTTTAATGCATCACAAAGCACTACTTTATCGCAATATCGCTCAAAAGGAGCGTGAATAACACGACATGAATGAGTCAATCAATCAAATTTGCCAATATCAACCATTTATAAACCAATTAATAATATTATTGATTTTCTAAGCTGAAAAAGTGATATGTACCGGCTTACATATAACACTTAAGCTGATAACAATTGATCATGTTTCAGATCATAGAAAATTACTATATGCAAGAACCTGAGAACTCTGGCCCTTGGCCATTTTGTTGAACTGCTGAGGGTTGGTATCCTTATCTTGCAGTCACTAAAATCATTCTTATTGTAATGAAGCCCTTAAGTAACCTTCTAACCAAAATGATATTACAACACAAGTTTTCTGAAAATATTGGCAATTATTCTAGCAATTCTCTATATCGTTGTTCTGAATTCATTTTCGTTCATGTTTACTGATTTGACTTTCAAGCATTCCTAGAAAAAATCCTCTTTGGATTAATCCAGCAAACAGTTAGATAATTCATCATACATCCACTGCATGACTTATTACCCAGCCAAAGAAAAAAAAAAAAAAGATTATTAACAAAATCAGAAACACATATGCAGTACATGAAAATTACCAATTAAAATTATAGGCATCTTTCTCTTCCTCCTTCCCCTTGATTTCATCTACCTACAATGATATCAAATCAACCACCATAATAAAAATTAGAAAAAAAAAAAAAAAAAAAAAATCAGCAGCCAAAAATGTTATGGCTTCTAAAAATTGGGTGACATACCAGATCAATTCCTTCAGGTAAAAAAATATTGTGAATCAGCAATCTGGTTTGTGTGAAATAAGAGTAGTACCAAAGGCAGCACCTTCTGATTTCATAATCCAAAATGGAAAAATATTCCATTTGGTAACACAACTGCAGCAGAATAACAGAGAAAACAAACGTTGGAAATTAACAGGTCAGCAGCATCAAATGTTTATGTCACAAATCAACCATTAAATGAAATTATCAGAGAGTCATGAGAAACAGATGCATCAGCCAGTGTGCACTCTCGATAAATCAATTACTGACACTCCCAATATATCAATTACTGATTTATCAGTAATTCAGTATCATCAAATGCCAATTAAAAACAATAAATCACTCAAGAATAGAGGCATTTATCAATTTGGAGCCTAACCTTGAAAACTAAAGTGTTACACTCCAAGTAGAGACACCCAAACAATAACTGGGAAAGCAGTAGACATCTACAACAGAAAATAATTCCCCCACGGGAAAAACTACATGCTTACTCAGTAGGAGATCCACAATAGTAGCAGGAAAACTAATGATCCCGACATACTCCTAACAACCTCCATCATAGTTAAGGAGAGCAACCTATAACATCCAAGGAGAGAACAATCAGTTTACTTTTAAAGTGAGGGGGCTAAAATAAGTTAATTGTCTATCTAACAACATCATATGAGCTTTGAAAAGTCCTATTCCCTAACACAAAAACTACCAATCCCCAAATTTAGAAACAATTGATTCACTACTCTAATAAGAATACCTCAAAACCTAATCTCACCCACAATTTCAAAAGTTCATGCTATTGAAAATCCAAATGCAATCACCCCACAAATAATTCCAAAATTTCTTAAATCTAAACTAAAATTAAAATAGAAATATGAATATTGCAATTATAAGCAACACAGATCATACACTACTAGAAAATAAAAATTGTTCATGAAAGTATAAATAAAAAAAAAATTAAAGATAAACAATTACCAAAAGAAACCGCCATATTGAGCATTGGAGAGATTGCCCATAACTAACTTTGGCGCCGCAGAGAGGAGAATCATCATATTACCGTTTGGGAACACAAGAATTCGCAGAAAACTGCGTATGATTGAAGTATTTAGTGCAACAGAACTTAACATGCATAACAAATGGGTTTTCAAGTTTAGGATTTGCAAATTTTCCAGCACATTGATAGTAGAATTAGAAGGGATGATGAACCCAGCTACTACCCAACTCGGGTTCTATATTTTACCTTGGCGTCCGATCCTCGACATTTTAACATGGCTATTATCACATTGCTAATACAAATAACAGCAATACTATTACTCGCATAGGTTTTCCGGTACATGGGAAATATTTAAGTATAATTGGATGAGGTGGATCTCAAATGGATTCTCGGGTTCAAGTAATATAATTTCAAGTCTTCACGCGCAATGAGTTTGTTTGCTCACAATGGCATTTTAATGAATGAAATAATTCAGAGTGGTTGAAATTTTTTAAACAAAGGTTTATTTAAAATAAAGATTTTATGAATAGATTCATTAGCTGAAGTTTTTTCGCGCAAGATTTTGCTAGTGCTCTATAAAATAAACACAATCAAAATACGTCAATTTGTCATAGGCTTATGAATTGCAATAAATAGATAGAGTGAGGGATAGCTCAAGTGGTTAGAGCTTTTCTTCCGGTTCCAAGAGATCTTTATGTTATATAAAATATAATATTATATTAACTTCTACTCTGTATATTGTTTGGCTATCGATTGTTGGTTGTTGATTGGTTCACTTAGATCAATTGGTTCTCCCCGAAATGCGTTGAGGTGCATCAGTTGTTTAACAAGAATTTATTATATAAGTTGTTTGAGTTAATCATTTCAGTCATAGGTTAGCATTAGGCATTTATAAATATTATACAATATAATTCGTTGTTCCATATCTATGAGCAAAAACCACATAAAAAAGGAGAAGGTGGAGGTAAGTTTACCATTTTGGTTTACTACCTACTCCCTCTATTCCTATTTTTTTGCTTTGTTGGACTTTACACAGTTTTCAAGGCACATCTTGCAACGTTTATAATTTTATTTCTACACTCGTAAAAATTATAAAAACTTGATATTAATAAAATACACAAATAAACTAATCCAACAAGACCCATATGACTATCTTATCTCTAATTAATTAGTGAAAATTTATGGTCAAAATTTTTGAGGTTTAACCCAATTATTTGCAATAGGGCAAAAAAATAGAGACAAAGGGAATACCATGTACTTCAAATTTAAAAATGACTAGTGTATAGCACAATTTTATTATTTGAACATTGAACACATGATTAAGACAAAAGTCAATCCATATTGACAAAGGATTAATTCAAAGCAAACAAACACTTTCAATTTTATTTTATTTTGGGGGGGGGGGGTAAGTAAGCAATATTTAATCAATCAATAAAAAAAAAAAATAGTTAATCAATCAAAGAAACTATACAAACAATGTCACACTTTCATTTCATACATTACCTACTGTCCTCCTCCTACTTTAAAGATGACATGGCATCACGTAATGTCATATTCTCATGGTGTCTTTATCACAAGTCTGAAGCGGAGTCTCAATAAGAGTCTCATGCAAGACTTTGGCAATAATGTCATAAAAGACTATCATGAGTCTTGCATGCGGTTTGACAAATGAAAACCTATCTTAAGACTATGCATGTGAGGGCAATAAGCTGACAAACTTTGCATGGCCAATAATATATTGCCAACTCAACACAAGTTGTTGAATAACTAATGTTAATATTTAGGAGAGTGAGTTTGGAGTGAGTCTTGGGATAATGTGTGAAAATGGAAAAAGTCTTATGTAAGTCTGAATAATAAAAAAAGTAATTAAAAGTTAGTGGAAAACTGATGTAGCAGAGTTTGAAGTCTGAGTGTGGGGATAAACTCACCCTCAATAATGTAGTTTCAATAATCATTAAAACTCAACCCACAAGCCACAACCTTTAGTCGCAATTTCAATGACTTACCAATTAATTTATATAGTAATATTTTATTGCTAATTTAAGAACACACACATTTTATATCTCATGTATCTAATTTGTTTTTTTTTTTTTTTTTCCAAATCACATTTACAATCATCAATTATAGTTTTATAGGGAAATAGAGAAATAGAAAATCTTTCATATGGATAACAAATGAGAAAAAAGGGGAATTGAAGGAGAGAGAAATAAAGGGATTAAATTGTAAATAAATGATATCATTTGGAAGAAAGACTAATCATTTATCCCTCCTCCTTTTTCTTCCCCTTTATCAAACACACTGTTAAAATGTTAATATAGATTCAAGATACAGACTTCAATCATTTATCGGTTCTAATTTGCAGGCAACTGATAACCTCCACAAAGCTTTGTATGTCCAACTATCCAAAATTAAATATGAATATGCAAGTATCTAGATTATTTCTGCAGGTAATCAAATATCGGACAGAGAAGAAAACACAGCCATGCTTGTGTAAGAGAGAGATAGAGCGAGCGAGCGAGCTTGCTTGATCATATAATCAAAATTGCATACATTACCCTGGTGAAATATACTCCAACCTACCCTAAACAAAGATGCAATCTTTGTAATAAACTCATGCTATGACGAATCTATACATTAAATCGGACCAAAGGGCCCACCATAACCCTAAGTAGAGCTGACTCTGCCCAAGATTGATGCTTCTGAAATTTGGCCAGAGCAAATGGCATTTCGAGATGGCATGGATATTTCGAGATCACACTTTTGTGTATCTAGCAAGTCAGTCATACAGGGACTTTGCAGAATGAACTCTCACTCTCTTTGTTTCAAGCTTTGTAGCCTTTTCTGAGTGCTTCTCATCCTTTGCAATCGCTTTTGCAATAGCTTTTTTCTTTCTTAGATTCTTTGACCTCTTCATCTGTACCCCCTTTTTTACCTTCCTGTGATAAGGATAACACGGATCAAAAGATGTTAAAGTTAAAATGATATCTAAATACTGAAAGACAATGCTAGCCACACAGATACATGTAACAATCTGTTTTTTTTTTTTTTTTTTTTTTTTTTTGGGGTGCCTAAATATAATATCCTCCCTCCCTTTCAGTCCATTTTGGCCTGGTTCAAAGAGTTCCGATATTATTTATACCTTTCCACTCACTGTCTTACTTTATCCTACATGAGTAAAGAGTATGTATTTCGAGATAGGGGAGAGAGGAAGTACTGAAGATACTATTGGTTTCCTAAAAATGTTATTGACTAATGACTATATGCGGTTTGATAATAGTGATATAGGATGCATTTAGTACACACAATTCTTAAAGATATTCCTTAATTATCAACTTTATACAAAGTTAAGCATTTCTAAAGGATACTATTTTTTGTTTATCCAACACAACTATGTCAAGCAAATATGCCATTTCTAAAGATACAGCTCAATGGTTCATATATAATTATATACACAACATCTAAAGTCAAATAAAAAATTTGTCTCACAATTCAAGCCTTGTTGAAGCCTAATTCTGTAGTTCCCTTGTCGTAGGAGCATTCCTAAGCTCTAAAGGATAGTACTCATAGTAGATAGTAACTTTGTGATTGTTTATTAGGAGAAAAAAAAAATCACAATGATGAATGCATAAGATACTATCCTCAATTATTATCTTCTTCTTCTGTTTCTATAACATTGCAATGTTAGCACTTTCAATACTATTTCACACACCCTCAACCACATATTGTGATTTATAGGCAAGGAAAAATGTAGTCATGTAAAGTCTTCTTACCTTAATCTCAGTATACGGTTTCACAATATCAACTTTTTATAATCATAAACGTACATAAATACTTATATTTAAGGTTTAAAATGCTACTTAGGAAACGTAATCCTCCCCCATGATGCAATTATGCAATTTCTAAAGATGCACCTGATTGAAAATTTAATAGAATACTTCATGCTTGAAGTCAAGCGATTTAGTTCGGAAATCCTAGGTATTAGTGGCAAATCCTGAGACACTACTTGCATTTCTAGAGCATCTCACTTAATTGGAAAATTAATTAACATGTCACATGTATTGTCATGCAAGTATTAAAGGAAGAAAACAAAATAAATCAGTTTAAATCAAATAAGAAAAATAACAAGTCTAAGCTAACAGCTTGACTATCTAAAAATGGAAACACAAATTTTTCCACTCCTTAACTTAGCTTGTTCAATATATGGAGTACTAAGTACATGATGTGCTTTGTGAGTTTGTGATTTTGAAGCTCACTTCTCTGCCTCCATGTCAAGCACTTAATTGTTTTCCCAGTCAACATTATGATGTGCTTTGTGAGTTTGTGATTTTTTTAAAAAAAAAGTGTAAGCCACTCTTCTTTGTTTACCATAAAGGCAGAGTCTGATGACAAGTGCCGAGAAGAGTACTAGGAGATTGATCTTAAAACAACTGGGGATATTTTTGAAGCCTTGTTTCAAATCTTTCAATTGTAAGAAGAAGAAAATAGATCTCAAAATGATCAGGTTCAATTAAAGGCAACCAAACAAAGAGAATTGGAGTACATACATTCAAGATTATCAAACATCAGAGTGATCACTCGTAACAAAAATGACCCATACAAATATAAAAACCGCACATCAATCATATTTATCTCTAAACCTCACCTCGGAATATGGGATAACTAGATTCACTGTAAATCCAAAATTCCAAATCCAATTGTCAATGCACAATAAAAAATTCTTTCATTGTATATTTTCATTATATATTGTTCCTGCTTTACTTTCAGTATTTTTAAATGTTATTCCTGTGTAGAACCTTAATCATTAAGGTCCATAATTTTTCCCCATTTAGACCCCAAATATTGCACCTAATGGATCCTACTTACACACACTAACTCTACCCACCACTTTTTATCAGTATTCATTAATTAGAGCAATTTCCCTAAATAATGCTAAAATACAAATTAATTCCTAATATAAGTCAGTTTAAAAACTATCTCCCACAATACCGTCCACGTAGGATCAGTTCCTAGGTTTGGAATTTGGTAGTTTAAAACCGCTAACAATATTGGCGGTTCTATATATAAAACTGCTAACAATGTTGGCGGTTCTATATATAGAACCGCTAATACCATTAGAGGTTCTATGCATAAAACTCTAATACCATTAGCGGTTTCAAGTTGAAGCTACCTCGTTTACTTTAGCTTTCACAACTACTAGATTATATAATACCACTAATTGTAAAACCAAATTATATAGAACCGCTAATGGTATTAGAGATATTATATAAAGAACCGCTAATACCATTAGAGGTTCTATGTATAAAACCTCTAATACCATTAGAGGTTCTATATTAGTTAAAACCGCCAACAATGTTAACGGTTTTACACTTGCAAATGCCGAACCTTGAAACCAAGCCTGCATGGTAGGTATTGTGGGAAATAGTTTTTAAACCAATGTATATAAGGAATTAGTTTATGTTATTACATTATTTTGGGAAATCACTCCATTAATTATCCTCGAATGCTTCACCAGGTAATACAAACCCCCATTAACTCCTCTCACCCACTTTTTCGAATATTATGTACCCCCTTTTCCTTGGTTAATTGCCATATTCTAACAAGGTATGACAAAATGAAACGGCAGGAATACAATTTAATTGGCCATTTGGACCTAGAAAGTCCTTTTAGCAATTATTTCCCATATATTTGATAATGAACTACTACTTCTCAACCTAAATACAATAGTCACGTACAATATTATGGGATATCCAACCGATATTAACACCTTCTCTTAATCCCAATACAGCAGTAACTATAACCAAATTGCCCAAGACAACCCCACTTACAGGCAGAGAAGTGAGCTTCAAAATCACACAACTTTCTCAATTCACAAGGGACATTGGTTAAATAGTGTCAAATCCTTAAATTAACATTAGTCCATCAGCGGAAAATTCAATTAATCAAATATACTCCAATCAAACCTATAATTCGTTGCTACCAATACAATTAACAGGTTTTTTTTCACTTGAAAGTATCAATTTCTACTACTCTGATTCAAACGCCCATAATCCAATAATTTTAACCTATAACTCAGTAGTTCACATGAAATAGTGATTAGTGAATAGTGATAATGTAAGTAGAAATATTCAACAATATGACATATTTAAAATTAAAAAAAAATAATAATAATAATAATAAAAAAATAAAAAAAAAAAGATAAAATAAAAATCGAACCTGGTAAGAGAATTGGCTGCTGATTCCGAGGTATCCATTGCTGCCAAAAGTAAAAAACCAAATCAAATGATTAATGATTTACAAACCCAAATAAATTGCGGAAAACTGTAAAATTAAGCTGAATTTCAAATAAAAAAAAAATTAAAAAAAATATTGATGAAAGATGAACCTTGGGGTAAATCGGTGACGGTGATCTCGGAGGTATCCATAGGAGCTTTATCGGAATTCTTCTTTTTGTTTCTGTTCTTCGCCATTGTTGCCTGCTTTGTGAAATTGGAGAGAAAATTGAAGGAAGGCAAAACCCTAAAAATGAAGAAATCGAAGATTTTAAAAGAGGGTTTTTTATTATGTTTGTAAGGCGGGTAGTAATTTGAATATGGGCTTTATTTTGGTTTCTTGTTAGTCTGGGCTTTTGCATAACTCTCAATTTCAGGTCCATTTATTTCTGCGAAGGATCCAACCTGAATTGACTCAAACCGAATCCAAAGGCTTACAACTTACAAATACTTCATATAAGTTCTTTCCAGAATGAACAAAATTAAGGTTTTGTTTACTTTACTTTATTTTTGGTCAACTAAAATTATTTTTACTAAATTGAAATTATTTTTTTAGATTTTCTTGAACTAAAATTATTTTTATTGTATTAAAATTAATTTATTGAACAAAAATTATTTATACTGATTAAAACTTATTTTTACAGATTTCATATTATATTTGTTTTTTAAAGTTATTGATTTTTACTGATTAAAAATTATTAAGACCAAAATGAAATTATTTTTATCAAACTGAACTTATTTTTACTGAAATGGAAGTATTTTTTACTGAATTTAAATTATTCTTACTAGATTTATTTATTTATTTTTTAAGGTGGAGAGAACAGAGCCTAAATTTACCTCGATTGAAACCTGAACCAAATAGCTTGATTTCTAGATCTAATGCAAATAATAATGAATTCTTAGGGTTTTTTTTTTTAATTAACATGAAAATGTTGTATATCATGTATAGTTGAATTGCTTAATCTCATTTGGTTGATGATATGAGGATTTGAATGTTTCATAAATTTGATTGAACTAAGGGAAATTTGATGATTGATTGTATTGTTTTGTGAGAAGTGTAAATTAATCACTTCTTAGATTTTCACTTTTCTATGCCAACCTAAAAACAAAAAAAATACATATTGTATACATGTATTAGGGTTCTAATGTCATCCAAACAAATCATAATACTTTACAAAAATCATGTATTAGTGTGTTTGAATTATAAAGGGACCGAGAGAGTATGTGATAGTTCAAGTAATTTTTGTTAGTCATGTAACATTTAATAATGCCTAGGAAACATTAGAGTGATACTATGATATGATAAAGTCACTCTCAAAACTAAAATTTAAACAATAGGTAAGCCATTGATTAATGATCAAGATGAAAAATATATAGAACGTACATATGAAATTTAGGCAAACTAATGAAAACAACCTAATTAAACACAGTTTGGGGTTATGCAAAATGGCGTATCAAATCAGCGTGCCCCATTTTAAATGGGTCATACCTAGAATGGGCCAAGAAAAAGATTATGTTGTGTCAAGTTTGTGCCTTTCTTTCTTAAATGGAGTTCATACACGACCTTACTTATATTATGTGTCTTGTTTATCTGTGTTATTATGTCAGTGAGCCGCGTTATTTAATTTCATTATATTTTTTGTTAATTGGTCAAAAGTAGCGAGTAGCCCATGTTGGGCTCTTGCCAAAAGTTTTAGATTGAAGGCCATACATGGCGCATAGCCCACTACATCGGCCTACCTCTTGTACTGTGTTAGTCAATCAGGTTTATGACAAAATTGTGTCGTGTCATGTCATTTTCGTGTTAGTCTCATTGATCTCCATACCCGCGAGGCCCATTCTCGATTCTTTCAATGAAGTACTCCTATGTCCTTTAATTCACAATCAATATATAATTATAGTAACGTTATCCAAACCCCTTGTAGTACAGTTAATGATTTAACATATTTACAATAAACTACCCTATATAGTATTGCGTATATCATATCGGCAATTCTTTTCCATCCCCTTTTAACCAATTACAAATCTTATCATAATTTATTTTCTCCATCTTAGAATACGTCACAACTATTTTTGAACATCTCAAGTCACAATATGTGATCGCGATATGTGACCACGGACTCATGAAGCATTACTTTAAGACAATGAGTGATTAACTAAATCCATTGATGAGAATATGAAATCAATAATGTGAACCCGTTGAAAGTATCCAACAACAACAAATAAGATCCAGGCAAAAAACTTTGGCATAAAACATTCCATCATGGAAACGCACGTAGAAATCTTTCCAAAAGGAGAAATACATTTTAGGATAGACAAAATTTAGAGGGGTCAAATGCTCATGGTTTGTCTGACTTTTTCCTAACGAAATAAAGCTTGATTTTACTGCAAATTTTAGTACTATATGCATGTCTATTGCACGCATTTATCCTCTGCCATTTGCATCATACCATTTGCTAGATCTAAGAAGCTTAAGGGAGCCTACGTGGGTACCATGATTGATTATCATAAGCATTCACAACTGGTTATATATTATAGGAAGTTTAATTAGTCTTTAATTTGGTACTTTTGATCTCATTTTTTTTATAAGTATCCCTCTCTTTTTTTTTTTTTTTTTTTTTTTTTGAAATATAAAAATAGGGAAGACAAGCCTAATTATGTTAAGTGGTGTAATGCAACTTTAGCTTGCATTTGATTCAGAAAAATCCTCATGAGCCCGTAACTCATCAAAAATTTTGAAGGACCATTCAAACTATCTTTTTCCTAGCTAGATTTCACTTGGTTCAAGAAAAACGAGTTCAGTTAAGTCAGCTAATATATTCATACACGTTTAAGGCCGGCCAGTAAATTTGAACGAGTTTAGTCTAAGGTCAAACTTAGCTTATTTTCATAAAATAACCAAAGAAATATAAACAATATTATATGTTTGAACATTATTAGACTTTGTTTATTTTGTTCACTTTATTCACATTTATTATAAGCACGTATAAGAGCTACCAAAGCACGTATAAGAACTACTAGATCCAAAAAAAAAAAAAAAAAATAATTTAGGAAGTCCTAATATAGATTAATAAGGGATGCCAAATTTTAATTTACAACTAAATAAATTCTAATACATAGTAATTATATTAGATAAGATATGATAAAATGTCGCAATTTGTATACAACTAATTAATCCAATTGGTGTGGATAATTAAGTTGGATAACGATACTCCATTGAGTGTCCCTAGCATTCTAATCAAACTAGCAACAAACTTCACTAACTAGCAATCAGCAATCAGCAATCAGCAATCAGCAATAGATAAAAAGCAGATTTGAATAGAAAAAAGACAAGTAAAAGGGTTTTGGTAATTTTAGGTGGGCTTTATGGCAACTTTAAGTTGACTTATATGCATTTCATTGATTGATTAATTTATTATATAATTAAATAATGTTGTTAATTAGTTCACTATTTTAGCCCTTTTTTTAATTAGAGCTTAGTGCTAATTGATTGGCTTAAATTAAATTTCTGCCTCAACTACCGTACGAGGGGCCATGCACCCGCATATAGGGAAGCTTTTTAACGATCTTGGTTGGCTTTATTTGGGTGTTAAATAATCATTATTCATCAGTCATCACCAACTTTCGTTTAGTTGAAGACATGCAAGAAATGTTTGAAAAAAAATTGTCATGACTATTAATTGGCTCCATAACTATCCGTTATATACTTATATCCAATTTCAAATAATAATAATAATAATAATAATAATAATAATAATAATAAATTGTATTATGGGGATCATACCTTATGGTCATCTCAAGGGGTTTAGCAGGGTGATCCCCCTTGGGCCTCTGTTTTTTGCTTTGGTTTTATATCCCTTGGTGTGTAAAATCAGGGATTCCTTTGACGTGTGTCTTCGAGCATGGTATTTGGATGATGGCACTTTTATTGGTGATACTTTGGTGGTGGGGAAGGTTATGGAGTTGATTATGGAGGATGGGCCTCGTTTCGGCCTACACCTCAATGTGGGGAAAACTGAGGTTTTCTGGCCTAGCTATCGAAGATCCTCGAAGCACACTTGTGGGTGTCTTTCCCCCGGCATTGCTCGACCTCTACATGGTGTTAAATTGCTTGGTGGTCCCCTCAATTCCGACTCTGTTTTTAGTGGGGAGCTTGTGGGGATTTGTTAAACATCGCCCGCAAATCTCCACATAAAGCCCACAAAATCCACTTGATTTGACAATATTGCCCTTGACCTAAAAAAAAAAAACACTCACACTCTCATCGCTCATCTTCTTTCAACATCTCAAAAAAAAAAAAAATATTCAAACAACGGCAATGTCAAGGCGGCAAGGCAAGGAATTGGCGGCGGCGGCGGAGGGAAGGAGGTCTCAAGGAGGCAAGGTACAATTTGTTAAAAAAAAAAAAAAGGGAAAACCGCCGTGACGGAGGAGGGGCGCCTTGGCCGGACGCCCAGCCAGCGGTGGTGGCGCCAGCTGCAGACGCCGCAACCAGTAGGCTGGCGCCTGGGCTGGACGCCATAGCCACGGTTGTGGCGTTTATTCAAAGCGCCGCAGCCGTGGCTATGGCGTCCAGCCCAGGCGCCAGCCCACTGGTTGCGGCGTCTGCAGCTGGCGCCACCACCGCTGGCTGGGCAGCCAAGGCGCCCCCCCTTTTTTTTTTTATATTTGTATTAAAATATTGTTTTTTTTTTTTTTGTGTAATATCTTTTTCAATTGTTTTTATATTTTGTTGTTTATTTTTATAAATTTTATCAATTTTGTTGTATTTTTTCTATGTTTATATTTTGTTTACAATTATTTGTTTGTTTTATTTGTACATTTTAAAAATACAACTATTTTTTCTATATTTATATTTTTTCTATGTTTATATTTTGTTTACAATTATTTGTTTGTTTTATTTGTACATTTTTATTTTTATTCTCAATTTCAATTTGTTAGTACATTTTTTTGTTCATTTGATATTGTTTTTGGTTAGTTAATTTATTTTAATTTTTATTATTGATATTGTTTTTGGTTAGTTAATTTATTTTAATTGGGAATGAATTATTTATGTTTATATATATTCTTATGTGTTGGTTTTATTTCCTTTCTTAGTGTATTTTTTATTCTATTATTTTTATTTAAGTGTTTTGTTAATTTCTTTATTATGTTAATTTGTTAGTATGTTTTTAGTTTATTTGATTTGGGTAGTGGTAGCTATTTTTCGTATAATTTTTGTATGTTTATATATTTTTAAATTTTTTGTAGAATTCACTGCGTCGTCATGGTGCGGGGAAGAATGTAGAGCTTCTTAGTAGAAGCTATTCAGTGGAGAGGTCGGGGCATAGACATGTTAGATCCCGTGGTATTTCGGCCTCGGCTCGTAGAGAACGGATCCACCGTCGGGATGAGGATGACGATGACGATGATGATGCTGAGGAGGGTGACCAAGAGGAGGAGCAGGAGGAGGGCGCGGATGAGGATGTGGACGATGGCAGTGGACCGTATGATGATTACGGTCCATTCAGTCAGAGGGTTGATGACATGTACGAGACACATATGGTGGAGGTGCGTAAGGGTAGGGGTGGTAGGTTTGTTAGTAGATCTGGCACATCATCTGCGTCCACTGTATCTGGGGCAAGCAGGAAACGGTCGAGGGTCGTTAATGATTCTTGGGTTGTTAGGAGTGAGGTGCCCGGTGGGCCTGTTGACGGGAGTGTGATTCCTAGCTTTCTAGGACACATAGCTGCCCGTATTTGGGAGGACCAGGAGAGGCCTTCAGTTACGGGGTTGTTGAAATGTCATACCCGGGAAAAGACTTGTAGCTTTTTGCGTACATGGGCTGAGGCTTGGCCGGCGGAGAGCGAGATGTTCGAGCGACTGGAGGGCACTGGGGTGAATCACGTTCCTACCACCATGCACGATAAGATTGACAGTACGCTGATCACGGCTTTCATTGAGCGATGGCAGCCGGATACAAACTCTTTCCACCTTCCGTTCGGTGAGATGACGATCATGTTACATGACGTCGAGGCCATTCTGGGGATTCGTGTTGAGGGTAAACGACTTTGTGCTGTGGCTGATGCGGATCAGGCAGATTTGCTGGCGGAGTTGTTGGCGGTGGACAGGGCTGCACTGTACACCGAGGCGCTTGGTGTTTGGGAACACGGCGGTGTGAAGATCGCATCCGTGTTGCAGCGGTGTTTGTACCCCAGTGCACGTAGGACGCACGACGCACAGCTGAGTGCTTATGTTTTTCTACTCCTCGGATGTACCTTGTTTCCGGATAAGAGCGGCGGAAACAAGCTCAGGCCACGCGACATAGTAGAGGCGTGTGACCCCGACAGTGTAGGCCAGTTTTCCTGGGGATCGGCTACGTTGGCGTATTTGTATCGCCAACTAGGATTTGCGAGTCGGGCTGACGCGGCAGGTATCACTGGGTGTCTGACTCTATTGCAGACCTGGATATACGAGTACTTTCCTGCATTGCGACCACATCGTGACCCGGTTCCTATTGATGAGGGGATGCCGCGTGCTTGTGCGTGGAGTCCGCGCTCGGAGAAGAAGTCCGTTGACCGCCTCCGATCGATACGGTTATTGCTGGACAGGCTGTCCCCCTTAGAGGTAACGTTTATAAATTGTTTCTACATTTTATTTTATATTCATGTTATTAAATTTTAAAACTATGTGCAGGTGAACTGGATGCCTTTCGGCCCGAACCCTAGTGTTAGGGTACCCAGGACCCTGTACACGGGACTCATTCAGTATCGTGAGATCGTCGAGGCGTACATGCCCCAGCGTTGTCTTCGCCAGCTTGGATTTGTCCAAGTTGTCCCTCCTCCCCCGGCATGCCCGATGAAGGCGGTCCGACCTGCATCGTCGAGGGACTACGTCGTGCAATGGCCGAATATCATGACCGGGACGTGGGACCAGTTTCCGATGGTGGCCCGCTTATGGACTGCGGAGTTGCAGCGGCCGCCCTCTGGGGTTCCTCCCATGTGTGACCATTACTACATGGAATGGTTCAACCGGTATTCGCACCCGAGGTTGATCGCAGATCTCGACCACAGTGATGATGATTATGTGCCACCGCCTACTGCCATGGAAGCGGTATGTCTCATATTATATTTATCGTTGTCGTTTAATTAAGTTTTATATGTTGTTATTGTATTTCATCTTTTGTTTTTTGTTGTATGCAGTGGATGGGAAAGATAATGCAGGACGTAAAGAAACTCTCTCTTGAGAAGGACAACATGAGTGCAACAGTGAGAGCTGTTGTTGATACTCTGGAACAGACCCTTGCGCAGTGGGAGTCGTCGTCGAGGAGGGATTACTGATGGTTTTGTCATTTTATTTATAGAGCACTTTAAATATTATCGTTTTAATTTATTAAATTGGACATTATGTTGTAAGTTTGTAACATTTTAGATTGTTCTTTTAGCTTCCAACTTAAACATATTATCATTGCTGTTTTTAAATTTTGATATAACCGTTCGTGGATCCGCGCAACTTACCCATGCAACATATAGAATGCAGTAAGCAATACAATATAAAAGATTAATGTTCTCATTAAAAGAGCAACGTACAAATAAGATTACATAGGAAGAATGTAAACATGAAAAACTAAAATGCAGCTAGGGTGTTCCATTCGTGGATCCGGTCATGATATAGCGCATCCCAACCCTCTACGCTCGCTGTGCGAATGGTGTACCACCGAGGTATAATCGGTGGCACTGGAAAATCGGATGACATGTCTAGTCGGATGAAATGTCTGTATGACGACCCAAGAAACGCAATAGCTACCTCTCTGACCGGTGTGGTGACAGTCTCACGCGACCGCCAAGGGAGAACCGTGGTACAAGGATAATAAGCTTGACTATGCACTCCCAGGCCGAAATGCATGACTGCGCATTTGTAAATGTTTGCAACGGAAAACAGATCTAGGGGCGCGTCAAAATAATGATTTTGGCCGCAAGGTCCACCTCCCCACCGGATACGCCGCAGAGCGCCATCCAAGTCATCCTGGTACACATGACGATAAACATTTCGGTTAGAGGCAATTTTGCTGTACATCAACTGACGCACCAAACCATAGTTGTCTTCGCCCATTTGAAAAACATCAGCCACGACCCGGAATCCGCAGTTACCATCTCCGACTACATCATTCCACCCTTCCAAGTACGGCATGATGATCGCAGGTAACGACGCCCTTTCTTCTGTAATAACGCGGTGAATGGTGCATGCGCAAGGTAATCCATGAGTTACTGAAATAGCACACCCACACCGAGTATACACTTCGTCAGCCAAGTCCCTCATCCTGTTCAGCTCAGTGAGAATCAACCCCAAGCAGTAGTGCGACACACGACCATGGAGAATCTTAAATATAAAATGGCTATACATCATACCATGTCGTCGTCTGGAGTCCTCTAGAGAGTTCCTGATGCCGTTCTTCTGAGTTTCAATTGACTTGTTAAGTCTATCGAACAGTGTATCCAAAGCAGCGGTCGATGAATCAATCCAGTCCTTGGTAGCTCTATGAGCGCTCTCAACTCTACATGTTGTAGTGTTCCCGAAATGAAGAACCTGGTTTGTCCAATATTTGACAAACTTTTCCCTGTGAGGGACCCATTGCTGCATCACATAGTCCACCAGTGCCGGACACCACTGGTACGAATCCCTGAAGTTAGCCAATGCTCGCTCATACGCTTCCTCTGTGGTAGCCTGTAGGATCTTCCGCCACTTACCATTCACCAATCTCTCTGCCATTTCCAAATTCTTGTTGAAAAGGTTGTAGGCTTTCACTTTCACGCAGTTGTTGATGTGCCATGTGCACAATAAGTGGTTCGATTCTGGAAACAGCTCTGCTATGGGGGCAAAGAGACCTCCCTCACAGTCGCTGACGATGGCTGCTGGATGAACATTAGGCCCGATGTAGTTTCTCAGCTTCTCCAACACCCAATAATAACTTGGAGCCGTCTCATCCTTGATGATTGCATGACCAATCAGAAAGTTCTGGTTCGTTGGAGTCATCCCCATGATCTCAACCAGTGGGAACTTCTACTTGTTTGTCTTGTACGTTGAGTCGATCAAAATCACAAATGGCCAATACTTGATCATATCAGCACAATCAGGATGCACAAGGAAAAGATGAGTCACCTCCGCTGTATCTTCATCAGAATCAAACCAGAACAGGTAACCACGTGATTGTGCCTGGTGTAGCAGCTGCTGTATAGGGTTCCTTCCCTCTGACCGTTCAAACCTGAGTTGCTGTCTGACGTTGTAGATGTGTCTTCGGTTTGGATGGTCTTCTGGAAATTTCTCTAACACAGATGCTAATATTTTAGCAGGCTTGACTTGAGCATCACTCATTTCTTTCACAACTAGTTTCGCAGCAGGACTTAAGCCGCTCAGCTGTCGATGACCCTCTTCATATACTATCATCTCATGGTTGTGATACCCCCATTTAGAGTAACCAATCACTTCCCAACCGTCACGACTCCGTAGTTGTCGAACCTTTACTCTGAACTCACACCCACAACCTTTCCGCTTTGTATCAAACCGAGTGGTTGTACGAAAATCTCTTTCTTCTCTTTTGCGATAACGGTCACATCTCAAAATGCGATCCATTCTACCATCCCGTTGAGATTTATGAGTTACTACTACCAAGCAAAATCCAGCTGCAATTGCAACCTGTTTTGCCCAATCAATCGCCTGTTGAGCTTCTTCGAATGGACCATCATGTCCAAATATCCCACTGTAATCATTTCCGTCTCCACCATAATCCTGCATCAATTATATATTATAATAAATACATTTAACGGATAATACATTTAATTTCTATATTTACACAGAATTAACACAAAAAAAAGCATAATTATGTATAATCAAACTTAATTTTTATAAAAACCCAATTCGAATTTTCAAACTAAATTTAAAAATATACCATTTCGAATTTTCAAACTTAATTTTAAAAAAAACCTATTTCGAATTTTCAAAATTAATTTTAAAAAAAACCCATTTCGAATTTTTTTAAAAAATCATTTTCGATTTTTTTTTAAAAAAATAAATAAATAAATAAAAAACAACAACAAAATCAAAAAAGAAAAAAAAAAAATTAATATATAAAGGTGGCGTCTGCCAGGGCTGCCACAGCCACTGGACTGGCGCCTGGCAGGGCCGCCTCAGCCAGTAGAGTGGCGCCTAACCAGGACGCCAGTCTGGTGGTCTGGGCGTCTGGGCTGGACGCCACTGTGGTGGTTTTGGCGTCTGGCTTGGACGTCCAGGCTACGGTTTGGGCGTCCATCCTAGGCGCCGGAGCCACTCTGACGGTAAACCGTGAATTTTAACGGTGACTTACCTCGTTTTCCGTCGACGACGACGTACGTCCGGCGTCCCCCGCATCTCCGGCCTGCCCTCCGGTCTCCCCCGGCGAGCCAGTATGGCTCCACATTTTTTAAATCGAGATTATTTCAATTTTAGAAAATGGGCATAATGGTCACACCAAGTCATATTTGTGGGCTTTATATGGTAATTTGCGGGCGATGTTTAGCGATTCACAGCTTGTGATGCAGAGAGTGACCAAGACCATTGCACTTATGGACAAGGTTGTAAAGCTTGATGATCCTCAGTGTGAGTTGTTGTTAGTTAGGGCATGTACGGGCATTTCAAAGCTCTACTTTGCTTTGCATACTTGTCCTCCTAATGTTTTTGAGGCAGCTCATCGCTCATTTGATGGGGCTCTTCGCTCTTCCTTGGAGCTTATTGTTACTGCTTCGGGGCCGAGATTTGGCGATTGGCAGTGGCATCTTGCCACTTTACCTTTTGCTTTTGGAGGGCTTGTTGTTTATTCAGCGAGTGATGTTCGACATTATGCTTTTCGCGCTTCTCATTTGCAGTCTGCTGGCTTGCATACTCAGCTTTTACGGCGTGCTGGTATTGTTGGTCCAGGTCGTACCTATGATGATGCGATGGGTCTATTTAATAGAACTGTGGAGTCTGACATTTTAAGTAATCCTAGTGAGGTTGCTGCCCAAAAACTTATGAAAAAATTGGCAGATATATATTTCACAAATGTTACTGCTTCTACAGAATCCACATTTTCTTTATCTCCTCGCCAGTTAGCTTTGTGGAAGTCTCAGTAGAGAGAACACACCTCGGCTTGGCTTCAAGCGGTCCCTATTTCTGGGTTGCACTACTAGAAAACAACCAATCAATGACGGAAAAAATCCGTCGGAAAACCTTGAAATTCTGTCGGAAATGCCCATTTCCGACGGAATTCCGTCGGAAAGCAGTGTCGGAAGACCCTTTGTAGGTATTTTGCAATATTCCGTCGGAAAGGTCTATTCCGACGGAATTTCCGAGGGATTTTGTTCTGTCGGAGTCTGATTTGACTTAATTGGAAAGTCCGTCGCAAGATTCCGACGGAATTTTCCGTCGGTATGAGATACCTTCCGACGGAATATTCCGTCGGAATAAACCACCTCCGACGGAATTTTCCGTCGGAAGGTATCTCATACCGACGGAAAATTCCGTCGGAAAAGTCAATTAAAAAAAAAAAAAATTCCTCCACCCAGACCCACCCCCACCACCAGCCCACACCACCCACCACCACCCCCTACACAGACCCCCTCACACACCCAAACCACCACCCACACAGACCCCCCCCACACACCCTAACCACCCCCACACCGAAACCACCCCCACCAGCCACCCTAAACTAAACCCACCCACCCAGACCACCCCCACCCAAACGACCCACCCAGACCACCCCCTGCCACCACCACACCCACAAACTTCACCCACCCCACCTAACCCTAACCAAATCACCCAAAATAAAAAAAACCACCTACACAATTAATCAAATCGAGAAAACAGCCAAACCGAAATAAAAAATACGATCGAAAAAAAACAAAACTATATAAACAAAACAAAACAAATCAAATACAAATCGAAAAATACGGTTCCAAAAAAAATACAAATAAACAAATGAAATCAAACAAAACAACTATATATACATTTACTTCTGAAATTAATAAAGATCCGGAAAAAAAAAAAAAAAAAAAAAACCCTAGTTCTACAAATCATCATATGCTGCTAGTTGTCGTTGATGTCGATCGAAGTTCACGAAGATGTTGTTGGTGTCGTTGATGTGGTGGTGCGTTGCTGGTTGTCGACGGAAGATGTGGTGTCGAAGACGAAGGGGACGAAGAAGAACCAAGGGGACGAATGAAGAAGACGAAGGGGACGAAGAAGGATAATGAAGGGGACGAAGAGAGATAAGGAAGGAGAAGAGTAAGAAAGTGATGGGGGAATGGAGGAGTAGAAGAGAAGAGGAAAGAAGAGAGGAGAGAGAAATAGAGGAGAGAGAGAGAGAAGAGAGGCGGAAAGGAGAGGAGAGAGAAAAGTGAAATGAAAGGGGAAGGTAGGGTTTCCGGGTTTTATTTTGGGTTTTTTTTTTTTTTTTAAAGGCTAAAATCCGTCGGAACAAGTGTAATTTCCGTCGGAAAATTTATTTTCCGACGGAAAATTCCGTAGGAAACTTCCTACGGATTTTAATTCCGTAGGAAGTTAAATGTTCCGACGGAATATTCCGTCGGAAGTTTGCGACGGATTTTATTTCCGTAGGAAAATTAATGTTCCGACGGAATATTCCGTCGGAAACCTTATAATTTTCCTACGGATTTATTTTCCGTCGGAAATTTCCTACGGAATAAAAATCCGTCGGAATTTCTGTTTTTTCCGACGGAAATACGTGTCCGTCGGAAGATGTCCGTCAGAAAATACCCTATTTCTAGTAGTGTTGGGCAAACGATGAACGCTAAGACTTATCGCTGTGTGTTGTGTTATCATTTGGGTGTTCCTTTGTTTTCTATTTCAACACCATGCTCTGCTTGCTCTAGGGTATTTGCTGGGGTGGGGATCATGCGGTGTCATGTGCTAGTATGGTGGGTATTAAACATCGCCATAATGTTGTTCGGGATACCCTTCTTGATGTCTGCTATCGGTCTGGGATTTTGGCAAGAAAGGAGGTTGACAGTGAGTTGTCCAGGGGGAATGACAACGCCCTCAGACCTGCAAATGTGTTACTCTACTCTTGGTAACGAGGTCGCGATGTGTGTGATGACTTGACAGGGTCTTCTCCTTTTGACTCAGACTGGGTTGTCTGACTTTGTACCTGGGTGGGTTGACTGATGCGACTCAGCATAAGCGGGTTAAGTACGAAGCTAGTTGTCAGGAGATTGGATACGGTTTCCTTCCTTTCTTTTCCTCTTCACTTGGAGAATTAGAGAAGGAGACGATTGCATTGCTGAAGCGGGTCCAGAAGTTCTCAAAGACTCAAGACATCGGGACACGTGTTGCTGCTCATATCTTCACTGGGATAGGATTTGCTATAGCTAGAGGAGTGGGGCCCAAATTGTATCTCGGCTTCCCACTAATTTTTTGTAAGTTGTATGACTTTGTAGGTTTTTGATTTATAAACTTATCTGATCTAAACTTATAATAATAATAATAATAATAATAATAATAATAATAATAATAATAATAATGATGATATATCCTTAATTATCAACTTCTTCTTTGCATTTCCCTCAAAAAAAAAAAAAAAAAAAAAAAAAACTTACTCTTTGCATGATATGATTTATCGAGAAAGGACATCAAATGATTCGGATCATGTTTGGGACGAAGTTACCAACTTAGAGTAGCATTGAGGTGCACCGATAGTTTCTATTTAGAACGAACTATATATCTTTTCTTGCATACATATAGGTAATTGATCATTGTTGCATTGATCATTACTACTGTATTAAAGATAATGTTATCTACATGTACTATAAAATGTAAGAGCACAATTTAATACTTCGTACTTCATATATAAAAGCATAGCTAAATGCGTGAAAACATACGAATAGCACAAATATCATCGTAATTTGAGGCCCAAGCTATAGTTAAGAACGGTTCATTTTAAACTGTGTGTGTGGCCTTAGCTTAACTTAACTCTTGATTAAAAAAAGAAATGTGACCCATTATAGATTTTGTATACGGAGTATAATTTAATTTAATTAGTAAAACTAGTGAAAAGAGTAATGAATTAGCAAAAACATAGATTTGCTTGGGACCAAATTAAGATAAAGAATCCTATATAATTATAGCCGTCAGATGAAGTTATAAATTAAGAGTAAGACCAAATCAGTGCCGCTCAAGAGCTTCACTATCAATCTATCATCATCTACTTGTACTTTTATTTATTAATTATATTATTAATGGCATAGAAAAAAAGATGCATGATAGTGTTTCAATTCATTCGGCTTCAACATGGGGACGTATAATTGTACACCTCGCTAGATTAGTGAACACCACTAAGTGCATATAACCATTCAATTTTTGTGAGGCTTAAAACAGAAGTACTCACAATTTTATAATAAGATAACATTATTATACTACGTAGTTTTATTTATAATTAAATTCACAATATATAAAAATTGAAAAGGAGAGATTAAAGAAAATTGAAAAGGAGAGATTGAAGAGTTATGCATGGTGCTTTAACGATTTTGTTGGTGAATATGATGGACCACTAATGGGGATCTATATCAGACAGTTCATATTTGAGGCATACATCAAATTATACTTTATCCAAAAAAAAATTATTTGTATTATCTTAATTGTAGTAGTAATTGTCATTAAGTAAAATTGAACAAATCTTGACTTGAATTACAAACACTCATACATATCGAAGTAATTAATTTGTTACAAAGGTGAAAACAATTCAAGACAACCTTGATTCGCAACTCACGCTAACTCATATTCGAGCTTATTGCTCAACTTGTTGAACTAAGCTACAAAATTCTTGTTATTAGACTTGATTTGAGTTTTAACCGAGTTTGCTAAGTGAGTTCAAATACTTCAAAATTGGATCAAGCTAAGAGCACTAATCCATAAAGTATTATTTCAAGATAATAAGCCTAACCTAATTACGATATACGGAGTATTTACGAAAAATAATCATAATTATTTTGTCTTTCTTACTAAAAAAAACACATATGTAGTAAAGATGGATGTAGGTCATGATTCGTGCCAAGTCCACATGCTTTAGGGTTAGATAAGTCTAGCCTTTGCTCGGCCGACGAGTTGCGTGTTGTGCTATTCCAAAATTTTCAAAAGGTCAACCTATGCACTGGCCCTGTCCACGTGCCATTGCTTGTTCAGGGTCGAGTCATGTCGCGCGTGTTTGCGTGCCTAAGCCAAATTTCATTGACTTAATGTGTTTTGTCGTACATTATTGTGCTTTTTTCATATAAAGGATAGACCGAACGTAGAAGGTAATTAACGTGTTGTGTCATGCCTACATCGTATCCGTATTATTTCGTGCTTTTCTCGTGCTTGGACCGGCTCAGCCCTATGTCATCTCTCAATTATGCATAGTATTTTCATGATGATTTTACCAATCTAAGAGTGCAGTAATTGGTAATAAGAAAACCTTGGAGAGAGAGAGAGAGAGGGACAAGGGGACAAGAAGGCTGATAAATTCATGTGGCCTTTCCTTAATGAGAACTCTCTAACATTCCCTTGTCTTGGTTTTAAAAGTAGTGTTGTAGCATCACTATAGTATTATAAAGGCGTAGGGGCTCCCTTTCCCTTATATGGTGCTACGGATAATCATTGGATTCGGTTCATACTACCAGTCACCCATGTGATTTGTGATCATCTCTACTCTGATTTCATGCTTAGCTTCTTTATGCACATTACGTACACATTAGCAGTATAGATTATAATTCAACTTTTTTTTTTTGACAGTGAGAATAAAGAAAGTAAACAAACAACAAATTAAAAAGACCAAAAAAGAAACTCCCAAGCACAGGCCTTCCCAACCAACCAATGCGCAGGAGACACCCATTTCCTAGGAACCTTCAAAATCCTGCAAGCCTCAACAGTAGACAGAAGTGTCCGGATATCCCGAAGTAACCAGCATAATGAGACATCATCCCGCTGCTTTTGGGCCAAAATCAAACACAGAGGCTCACAATCCGACTAAATAAGGATCCTACGAAAACCTCTAGAATAAGCATTCCGTAATCCCAAAAACAAGCCTGTAACTCGAAATGCATAGCTGATGATGAAAGAGAAGCACGAATGCCTCCCCCATGTACTGAAGGCAAATCACAATCACGAAAAATCCAACCAGCTCCAGCCGTATTGTTCGAAGAAGATCATGACCCATCACAAATCATACAAATATCAAAAACAGAAATAGCCTCCCTCCCCCCCCCCCCCCCCCCCCCCCCCCCCCCCACAAAGAGTGGCAATGAAACTCGAACCAGACGGCCTCGGATGAAAACCCAAAGAGGAGAGACGAAGGCGAAAATCCTGTAACTCGGAATGCATAGCTGATAATTCAACTTTTGGTAAAAAAAAATGTGGCTTGTGAATAGGTTAATTATTACTCCTACCTCTCTAACACTCCTGATGAGAGGTCACATAATTTATGTTAATTGGCCGCAATATTCATAGATTATCGATCGTACGTTTTTTCTAAGTAAGGACTTGCTAATTGGACTGTTGGAGTATTTTAAATCAGATAATTACTCAGTATATCTCTAGGGTTGACAACTCTCACGAGATAAAACGAGGTGAAACCAAATCACTATGATAATAGGGGAATAACTTTTGTTAACAATCCTTCAAATCCTGGCTTCATCAACAAAGAAACTATGTGCACTCTAATTCATAAATAGAATAACATTTAGCAACAGTGTATGTTTATGATTTTAATTTCTCTTTTTTATCCATCGAAAGTTAATATTTATCTCATTATTGGGGAAACACCTTAAAATCAATCCACTTTTATGTTTTCAAACTCCCATATTGGTGAGCACCAAAAAAAAAAACCATATTGGTTGATTACCAGACTTAATGTCCAATATATCATACATCATTTTTTTTTTAAGTATGAAGTGCATATATATGTGGAATATTAGATAATATTTTCTTATCCTAAGACGGTTGTCAACCCTAAAATTTACTCATTACTACCTAAACAATATTTGCATGAATAGACATGTCAAATTTTATGTGCCAATAATTAGCAACGTGGTAATAATATGTACCATGTAGCTAGTCTCAACTTTCAAGTCATATAAATGGTCATGATTCTAATCTTTGTATCACTGGATGAAGATTATGCCTTTCTTGTTAGGGTAAAAGGTATAATAAAAGCTTGTAGGATGGTGGAATGTGTCGGAAGCAAATTTTAGATGTCCTTGTTATCCTAAAAATGTGTGTAATTATTATTGGTCTCTAATAATAGAACAAGTTAAAAGAAACAAGCTTGGTTATAGTGAGTGGTACTCTACATACTGGGGAAGAGTAAGGGGCAAAACCAGTTTAAATCTTCTTATGAAATTGGATTATTTTTTTTTTGTATTAAAGCTAGTTTTAAAATAATTTTTATTTGGGATCTTATTCTTATAATAATAATTCCAAGGGTTTTGATGTTAACAAGGAAGAGAAAAAGGAGCAAAATGAGTGTCTTACACAACCATGATCCAATTCAAATTGACTTAACTCATACAAGCCGATTATCACCTCTACATATATTATAGTAAGCCGGTACACATACAAAAAAAAAATGTTGGTTTTGGTTTTTGATTTGGATTTGAGTTTGTCTCAATGTCAATCCAATCTAAAATAAAATTCGATTAATAGATGTCAAGTCTAATACAATTTTAATTTTGCCACACTTCCATTTTGGTCTGAAGTAATCAATTCATCTCTTAATTTTCAATTTTTTTTTTACATAGTATTCTATCGATCAGCTCACAAGCTTTAAATAAAATTAAGAATTAACTTAATGATCTTAAGAGTCATAAATGTGGGGGCCTAAATATACTTCATATAACTTCAATATGTTACAACTTTGAATAATTTTTAAATATCCCTATACTTTAGAATGTTTTTTTTTTTTGGATCCATACACCCTCGATTTGATTTTTAAAATTTCAATATTACTAAATTAGTTTGGATTTAATTATACTTTATATGTAATCTGAATAACTTTGCTATATATATATATATATATATATATATATATATATATATATGAGTTGTATCCTATTAACTTGGCATGTTCAATGCATAACAATAACCATTAAGACTTTAATTATATATTAGCAAATTTTTTAAGAAGTTGATATTATGCTTTATATGTTGAGATTACTTTAACACAAAATGTTATGTCTTTGTTTATAATCAATTAAAGAATGTCGATGTGAATAATTTGAAAAATAAAGATGGTCGTGGACCATGTCAAGCCGAGCTATACAGAGCCCACACACCTTAGGCCAAGATAGGCTGGGTCCACCTAATATTGCACCATGCCAAAAATTTCAACAAGGCGATCGATACAGGGCTCAAGCCCAAGCGCCACTGTGCTATGCCATGCATGCGTGTTCAAGTCATATTTAATTTATCTTTGCATGTATTGTCAAGGGACTTTATTGTGCCTTGTTGACAAAAAAAAAAAAGTGGCTCAGTCCTAACTAGACCTGGCAATCCCGATCCAGACCCGATGACCCGTCCCGACCTATGACCCGAAAATGACCCAAATACAACGACCCAAAAATGACCCGAAACCCGAAATTGACCCGACCCGACCCATACCCGACCCGAAAATAGAGTTGATACGATCCTGGCCCAACACCCGAATTGACTAGACCCGAAGTTGACCCGACCCAAAATTGACCCGAACAAACCAGATACTCAAAATTGACCCGAACAAATCCAATACTCGAAATGTCCCGAACTAAAATTACCTTATAATTGAACTAAAAATGTCTAGTGCCAAAAATAATTTAAATTGTTCATGTTCAACTGTAGCCACACTCATAAACCGAATTGATAGTTCTTATTATAACAATAATGAAATATAAAATTATTGATTTGAACTAGATCCACAAATTAAATGGAACAACCCGAACATGACCCGACTCGAATATGACCCGAACATACTTGACCCAAAAATGACCCAACCCAAAATTGACCCGACCCGATACTTGACCCGAGCCATACCTGAAACCCGAAATAACCTGACCCGACCCGAAATTGACCCGAACCGTATCCGACCCGAACGACCCATTTGCCAGGTCTAGTCCTAACCCATAACCAAGCATGCAAAGTAGCATCCTTGTGACGTTTTGTGTGCCTATGCAGTTTGTTTCGTTTTGGGTCGTGCTGTACCACAAATCGACTCAACTTAGTACCATACTAAGGGTCGTTTGGTTGGATCATTTGAAATGGATTGAAATGGAGTTAGAATCCATTCCATCAACTTTTTTGTTTGGTTGAGTTTTTTGTAATGGAATATCATACCAAAGGGGTTCTAACTCCTCCCCCATACCTATGGAATCCCATACCCACCTCTCCCTCTAAGATTCACAATCCATTATATTAATGAAGTATAAAATCCATTCCAACAATAAAACCAAACAATTTTGGATTAGTATGGGTTTTAAAATCCATACTTTTCTAGTATGAGATTCCATACCAATCCATTCCAATTTGATAAACCAAACACCCCTTAATTGAATATTGCCCAAAGTTAATACTTGTCCTTCCCCTATAAGACTATGATGCAATATTTGTGGGATGGAGAAAGTACATTACGGAATACTGTATTTTTTTTTTTTTTTTTTTTGAAGCAACGGAATACTGTATTTTGTATAAGAGTATTATGCCTATAAAAATGGATAAAATATTATCCTAAAAAAAGCATAGAAAAGAAATCCATTTTAAGCACACGCGCCACATACATAGGAGTGAGAGAAGTAGTGCCAGCCAAGCCATAAGTCCGTTCTCTGTTAAAATTTGAATTTTTTTCAAAAACAAAAAAAAACAAAAACTAATCTCCACTTTTTAATTCAAATAAATCACACAAAACTAAAACTGTTATTCCGTAATCCGTATTCTTTTGTTATCTGGTGCCAAATTTTCTTTCCTTTTTCTCTCAATATTAAGATTAGGTTTTCAAAATTACGTACAATAAACAAAAATTCAACAGCTTTTCAAATTTACACACAAAATTTCCTTCTCCTTATTACTCATTTCTTACAAATTTTCCCAACTTTTCTCTCTCCTAATTTCTCCCATTTTTAGCAAATTTTTTTTACTTGGCAAAAACCCCCAATCTCACCTGAAAAACACAAAAATTCAAGAAAACCCATCAAAATTAATCAAATTCCCATCTGGGAAATTCCAATGTGGTCGATTTAATCACAATTTCATCATTTATACACCCTTTTTGAATCTTCAAATTTGTGAAAAATTTCCAAAAAAATTGGGAAAAAATGCTGTCAACATCGCCAACAATGATGCGGAGCTCATTGGAGGAGATGTTAGAGAATCTCCGGCGAAAAGACGACGAACTATCGAAGGATATTCCACCGGCGTTACCTTCTCGGCCGACGTCTCGAGCTCGATTGCCGTCGTCGAGGCAGCGGTCTTTGCCGGTGGGGTTTAAGATTTCCGGCGGCGGCGGTGGAGGTGGGGAGGAGGTTAAGAGGAAGAGTGATGACGTGGAGGAGAGAGAAAAGGTGGTGGTGGTGGGGGAAGTGGGTCCTTTGATTAGGAAGAGGAATAGTTTTGGGAGTAGTAAGAAGAAGATTAAATCGGATCAGTCGCCGTATGAAGCGGCGGAGATGGAGGAGAGAGAAAGTCGTGGAGGTAGCAATGGCGATGGTGGTGGTAATGGTGAGGGAGTCACGTCTACTTCTAAGGGTGTGATTGAGTGGGAAGATAATGTTGATTATTTTATTAAAAAGGTGATTAATCTCTTCTTATTATTGATTTATGTTGGTGTAGTTCGATTCGATTCGATCCCATGGTCGTGGATACCATCGTCGAAACTTTAACTAACTAAGCTAGTTGTCGTCCACTCTTCTTCTTATTGATCAAGTGACTGATTTATTTATTTTATTTGTTTTTTTAATGTGATGAAATTTCAAATATTTTCTTATTTGGGGTTAATTTTATTTATTTTTTGTTTTGACTGCAATGTGAAATTAATTTTTGGAGAATGTAGAAACTGGGGTCTTACTCTTACATGGATGGTCCATTTATATTTTGGTTATGAATTATTTAATTGATGATATTACTGTTCATGAAGTTTGACCTGATCATAAGCTCAAGATTGTATTGTTTTTACTTAAATTGGGATTTGGGGAAAAGTTTGTGTATTGGGATTCTAGAACCTTAGCTTATATTTTACGGCAGACTGATGCGCGAATTTCTACAGAATTTTGTGAATTGGATTGAAGTGCCACTTTCAGTGCATTGGCTGCTGAACAACTTGATTATAAAAGACAGGGGTTTGTTTAGTAGGATGTGAAGAGAATTCTGGGATTGCTATCCCTTTTGTTGGGATTAGTGATGAGTTGGGAAGTTTGGGACTTTTATCTTTGTTATGGTTGGTGATGTAGACTGTTTGTTTATTGGTGTTAAATCATCATGCTATTGTCACATATGAACACTGTACACTAAGGTTGTTAGAAGACGACCCAAGGGATGAATTGGATTTTTATTCCTGCTGGAGTTTCAGCTCAAATGTGGGAAAATTTCCCCGACTTGGAATTTTGATCAAATATCAATTGTTGGATTAATTTCTAGCTAGGGCAAAGGGATATAGGATATTGAACTTCAGGACGAGAACTGGAGCTTTGAAGTTTGCATGCATCAACTGAGTTAGAGATCATACTGTGACCATTTCAGCTTATTCTTTACTGCAAGTTGTTAATTTTTGAGGGGAAGGGTTTTATCTTCTAAAATTCTGAAAAAGTTAAGCCTTTTTGTCCTCTGTTTTTATGCGCTTTACCTGATTTTGATCGAGGGGCTGAGGTGCTGTTTTGTGTTTGAGCTTTGGTTTGTACAGTGTATATTTGCATGAGCTTCTGATAAAGCGTAATGGCGAGATTTTCTGTTGAATTCTTAATTATTTCTACAAAGTGCTACTATAAGTCTATAATGTACTCAATAAACTTATGACCGCCCTTAAAAATCTTTGTAATGTCATATAATGTAGCATTTCTCCTTGATTTTTGCTATTTGCGATCTTCGTCTGGTTGAACATAGCTAAGTATTCTGCTTGGTATTGAAGATCCCTTGCTACTGCCTTCGTATTTTAGTGGAATCTGGAGTTCTGGACAGACTGGTTTCCTTGACTGTTTCTTATCTAATAACCTAATTTTTCTCCTTGATAAGTTTTGCACTGGGTGTATGTGGACTGTGGAGTTACTCCATAAACAAGTTCAGTATATCGTCATTTCCTCCTATGTGCTATTTCCTTTAAGTTACCCTTTCGTATGCTGGTACTGAACAATAAGAACCCAAACACAGCCATGCCGCCCTTGCGCAGAAAGGCAACCCATCCCTATTACCTATTTAGTAAATACAATGCAGGCCATTCATGAAGCAGACACATGCCATGCAGCCATCTCAATTCTCAACAACAGTCTCCAAATCAAAGTGAATCTGTTGGTGTAAGAACATATATTAGTATAAGTGAAATGAGAAAATGTAGAATTCAGAGACCTTTATTTATGGGACAATCTGTTTTGAGGCATAATCACCTGGAACTGGGTCTTGGAGTGAACTTTAGGTATAATACTGTTCTGTCAAGAAATAGCTTTATTTCTTAAAACTATCAAGACACATTTCAGGATTTGAGAGACACACCAGGTCCACGCTTGTCAGATGCTGGATTGCTTAATGCTTGGCTAGTTTGCTGTGATGCCTCTTATATCATGCAGATTTTCCTTTCCCCCCACCTTTTTCTGATTCTTTTGTAGAGACATTTAATGTCATTTTTTATTATTTTTTTTATATATATTTTAAATTTTTTTATTTAATTTATTATTATTATTATTATTATTATTATTATTTTTCTGTTTCAGAAACTTCGTGTTTGGTGTCGGCTTCCTTCTGGACAGTGGGAATTGGGATGGATAGAGTCAACCTCAGGCGAGGAATCTTGTTTACAGCTTGTATCTGGAAATGTAAGTTTTTTTTTTTTTTTTTCTCCCCCTGACTTATGGCCTTTTGAGAAATGTTTTAGTTTGGACTTTAAACACTGATGAATTTTAAATGCTATAGGTCATCAAAGTGTTGAAAACAGACCTCCTACCTGCGAATCCAGATATTCTTGATGGTGTGGATGACTTAATACAACTTAGCTATTTGAATGAGCCTGCTGTTCTTAGCAATCTGCAGTACAGATATTCACGTGATCTGATCTATGTGTGTGCTTACCTTTGCTCCCTAAATATGGGTTCACTTCTTTCTTTTTTAGTTCTTATAAGATCTCGCCTAACTTGTCTAAATATTGTACATTTTATGTGGGGGCCTGGCTCTACAGAGTAAAGCGGGGCCAGTTTTGATTGCAATCAATCCATTCAAGCCTGTGCAAATTTATGGGACCAACTATATAACAGCTTATAGACAGAAGAAGCTTGCTGACAGTCCTCATGTATTTGCAATGGCAGATGCAGCTTATGATGAGATGATGAGAGGTCTGGTACTATCACTTACTATGTGGTGTAAGTTTGAGCTTTTAGTTGCAGTCATATTTGTATTCATCATGTTTCCTTTTCTTGCAGATGGTGTAAACCAATCCATTATAATAAGGTGAGTTCAATATTTCTATTTTACAGTCTTGTAAGAAGTTTATTTATTTATTGCTACATTTTTGTTCCATTATCACATTCTGTGCTCTAAGAGCTTAAGACTTTAAATCTATCCAGGAGTTTTGGTTTATCTACACTTTCCCTTTACTTTAGCTATGGGAAAAGTATAGTTTGATTGTAATTGTATATCATTTGTATTAACCAGATGTATCATTTTCACCCTACAGCGGAGAGAGTGGTGCTGGGAAAACTGAAACAGCAAAAATTGCAATGCAGTATTTGGCTACTCTTGGTGGTGGTGGAGATGGAATTGAACGTGAAGTTCTTCATACAAGCTGTATATTAGAAGCATTTGGAAATGCAAAAACATCTAGGAATGACAACTCTAGCAGATTTGTATATATTCTTTCTTCTCATTGTCGGTTTATTTACTTTTTTCTCTGCTTGCCTCTGTAGTGTCTTTCCATTAATGCCTGATTTTTGCGCTACTCAACAGTCAACACTATTGTGATATAAACTGTATCTGTTCTGAATTCAGGGCAAGTTGATTGAGATTCATTTCAGTGTGACGGGAAAGATATGTGGTGCCCTCATTCAAACTTGTGAGCTACTCTTCCATTTTTCATTCCAGAATTAATCTGTATATTATAAGTATCGACTGACTTGTCATTGTTGCCTGTGGTTCATGCTAAATTTGCCTGTGGACAGTCCTCCTTGAAAAGGTAAGATAGCTCAGCTGATGCATGTTTGGGCTTTGTATCAATTGTATGTATCATCTGTAGTCCTTCCCTTACTTCTGATATTGCTTTTGCAGTCAAGAGTAGTTCAGCTGGCTAGAGGAGAACGATCATACCACGTCTTTTATCAGCTTTGCGCTGGCGCCCCATCTGATCTAAGAGGTTAAATTTAATTCATCGTTAGTTTTTTGACCCAGCAATACGATAGAAACCTGTTTTTATTTTTTACAGTAGTTGTGCACTGTGATCTATCAGAAAGTAAGGTGCAAAAAGAAAAAAGTATTTGTTTGTATAATATTTATGCCACGGAAAGGCTGTCCACATCATTCTAACTGTTAATCTGCTGTCACCATCACTTGAATGCTGCTGCAGGTAGATTGAACCTGAAAATGGCCAATGACTACAACTATCTCAATCAGAGTAATTGCTTGGTGATTGATGATGTTGATGATGCACTGAACTTCTATAAGCTTCAGGTGATGAAATTTATCTAGATGATAAATGTTGTACAACGTATACTGCAGTCAATTTTGTTCCAAACATCTTAATTTTATTTTTCTTCTTTGATCACATCAGGAAGCTCTAGATATTGTTCGAATCAATACTGAAGATCAGGAGAGAATGTTTGCAGTGCTCACTGCAATTCTATGGCTCGGGAACATATCGTTTCAAGTTATTGACTATGAAAATCACATAGAAGTGATGGCGGGTGAAGGTATAAGTTCTTGATTCAGTGTAGTAAAGTTTGTTTTGCTTGCTCCTTGCTTTGCTAATTTAAGTGTCCTGTTAATACTTGGTGGTGTTTGCTACCTGTTAGATTTTCAAGGAACTGTATTGAGGAATTATAATCTAACATTGAACATCACTGTTGCATATACTACCTTTTGGCAATGTCATTTAATCAGACTCTCCAATTTACATTAAATACCTTTTAGCAATTTTTTTTTTCTTATTTTTTGTTTGCAGCCTCAAATTGCTGTTCTTGCTACGTAAGTACATATTTTCCCTTTTTTTTTTTTGAAAAATAATATAAAAAAATACCAGCTTCTCGTGTGGCAGCTACTTCTTGTGTTCATCCCTACCTTTTAAAAAGTTTGAAATGACTCTTATGAATAGTGTTTGGACAATCATTCCCTCTAAAATGTTTATTTACTTATTTGCCTTCATTCACGGATATTTATACTTATAAAAATATTTGTTTACATATTTTCCCTCGTTAACGCTGCTGACAACCAAATTTGTGACATAAGGCCAAACCATAAGAGCTCCCGGACATGGCTAGCTATGACGCGCGTGAGTCACCTCGGTTTAGGGTAAAAAATTAAAATAAAATAAAATAATGGCCGCGTTTTTTAGCTTATTGAAAGTCAGATAGATGACTCGGTGATGTAATAGAATAGGGATATTAATTTTTAAGTTATCTAAAAAAGCAGGTCAGAGTTTGCTTCCACGGATTATAATAAATCCCCCTTGTCCTTCCACATATAATGTTAATAATGTTGACAGTTTAACTGATACTATTGTTGGGGTTGATTGTTTGGCAGCTCTGACTGCTGCTGCCAGGTTGATGGGCTGCACTGAGCAGGACTTGATGTTGGTTCTATCAACTCGTAAAATACAAGCTGGCAAGGATAATATTGCAAAAAGATTAACTTTACAGCAGGTATGGGGGCTTATATAGATACTTCATTAATGGGCAGCATACACAGTCTGTTTCATGCAATGTGACTTGTTTAATATCACGGTTTTTCAGGCAACAGACACCAGAGATGCTTTAGCAAAATTTGTCTATGCTAGATTGTTTGATTGGCTTTTGGATCAATTAAATAAATCTCTAGAAGTGGGCAATATGCGGACTGGATGGTCCATAAACATCCTGGATATCTATGGTTTTGAGTCATTTCAGGTTGGCAGTTTAAAGCTGCATCGCTAAGTTGTCAAATGTCACTTGATTCTTTCTTCTTCTCTTATAGTTGCATTTTTCTTTCAGAAAAATAGCTTTGAGCAATTCTGCATAAATTATGCGAATGAGAGGTTGCAACAACATTTCAACCGTCATCTTTTCAAACTGGAACAAGAGGTAGGCTTTGATCTATTTCGGTACAAAACTATTTGTACTAGATTTATAATGTTGTGAAAGCAAAAGCTAAAAGAATTTATGAGACTGCAAAAGTACCTGCTCCTCATGTCTATCAAATCTTTCCTTACATCAAATGGTCTTGACCTGTAATAGTGGGCCTTTTGTAAATAATGCTAAGTCTTTATTGGTTGCGATTAGGTTGCCTTTGTTAGAGCACGAGTCTCTCAACACTAAAAGCTTCAGTTGTGTATATTTGAGTCTCCAACAGCTTTTCTCAAATATGATAATGAGAAAAATGTACTTTGTCATTTTTACGGATAAATATTGCTAACAGTCAGCTAGGCTGCACCCATGAAAGAAGATAGTAAAAACACTTGTAAGATTAACTGAGGTTCTATCCCTAAAATCAATTGACAATGAGAAATCTCTTTCTAGACTTGATGTTGGTTGCCTTCTCACCTTTTTATGTGGGGCAAATGGACAATTCATGTGTGCACTCATTTGTGAGATCTCATCACGCTCTCTATTGTAACATTATCAACTCAACGCTGTAAGCCAACTAGAGGCTTGATATAGACACTTGTGCTTATGCAATGACAGGGTGCTTTCTATGCTGGAAAGTTTTTATTTTTTATTTTTTTTTAGGACATGGTTAATGAGAATGTGCTGTAAGCAACCGAATTTTATTATTATGTACTTTATTCATGATATGTATAATGTCATTTTAAATAGGCTACTGGCTAGCGTCTGGATTCTGGACTCTTGTGTAAATTTTTTAATGTAGTTATCTTGCATGCTTATCAGAAATATTGTAATCTGTTTCTGACTTGCTGCTATGGTACCTTAGGATTATGAAGCTAATGGAATTGACTGGACTAAAGTTGACTTTGAGGACAACCAAGAGTGTTTGAACCTCTTTGAGAAGGTACTTCTGTTTACTGTAAATAGTGTGGATACTTTTAAAAAAGCCAGGCAATTTTCTTGTTTTGAGAATGAGCTTCAATTAAGATGTTGTCTGCCATGTAGAAACCTTTGGGGCTTTTGTCTTTATTGGATGAGGAATCAAATTTTCCCAAGGCTACAGATCTGTCTTTTGCCAACAAGCTTGAGGAACACTTAAACTCTAATTTCTGTTTTAAAGGAGGTAGAGACGGGTCATTTAGTATCCGCCATTATGCAGGACAGGTAGGCTTGTTGTTGGAAATCTGTCTCTTATTTTAATATATTCCATTTAGAATGATTTTTTGCATGATATGCTTTACCCCTTTACCTCTAGCTATTGGATTAATTATAAAGCATGTTGTACTAATAAATATGGTGTTACATACATTGTTAATTTTTACCCCTGTGGTGGATTTTGCGGGGCTGTAATCCCTGGTCAAGCCCTTCTCTTTCTTTTTGTTTAATGACCTGTCCAAACTATTGTTTTATGGCGGATGTTGTTTCTGAGCATGAAATTATAGTTGCCTGATGACTAGATTACCTATGGGATGTTGACCACATGTAATATCTATGTGATTCTTTCCATGCTTCAAATTTGAAAATCATTCTCTTTTTTTTATTTTATTTTTTCTGTGTGGAAGGTAGTATCTTGATAATTTCGGCAATCTTATTTTTTTGTTCCATCTCCATAATTAACTCACAATGAGATATTTGATAATGAGCTTGTTAATTTTTGGTGATTTTGATTTTTACTTGTATGAATGAACAGTTTTTTTTCAACTAATATTTTAATGTCTAGGTGCTCTAATTATCATCAATTCCTGAATGAAATCATCTGTGATTATGTGATTCATATTCTTTCAATTTCATGGTGATTCTTAAATCATTTAATCTTGCTTCTGTGATTCCTCAGGTTCATTATGACACTTGTGGCTTTTTGGAAAAGAACAGGGATCCATTGCACTCAGACTCTCTCCGCCTACTCCTGTCATGTAATTCTGCACTGATTCAGCAATTAGCTTCCGGCATGGTTGATCAATCTCAGAGTTCTAATGGCCCCAATTTCCAATCTGCTCTGGACACCCAGAAACGAAGTGTTGCAACAAAGTTTAAGGTCTGCTGTGCTCACTTAATCCTGCTCCTAATCTATATCTCCCTATCTTTAATAAGACTAGAAGTACATCTTGTCTTTCTATTCCTGTCTGTTTATATGGTGGCATTGTCTATGTGAAAGATAGTGACTTAACTGTTCAATGGTCCGTCTGTATCCATTACAAACTTTTTTAGGGTAAGTGCCTTGAGATCTTCTGGAATTGTAGGTTTTTCAGGAGGTGCTATAGAAGTATATATTTTATTGATCAAGTGATTGGACTATTGATTTCGCTCATGGCAATATAGCTCATTTATCTTTCCTTTCTTCTCACCATTATTGTGTAGCATTTCTTTTGCTTAAAGAGAAGCATAGCTGTTTCAAATTTGATTTCAAAAAAGGAATTTGCTCCGTAGTTCTTAGATTCCACTCTCTGCTTGCAGAATCAGCTTTACAAACTGATGCAACAGCTTGAAACTACTACTCCTCACTTCATTCGCTGCATAAAACCAAACAGTAAGCAGCTTCCTGGTGTTTATGAGAAGGATCTTGTCTTGCAACAGCTAAGATGCTGTGGAATTTTGGAAGTTGTGAGAATCGCTAGGTGTGGTTATCCTAGTCGAATAACTCATGAAGATTTTTCTCAAAGGTATTTGATTGAGGTCTTTGAATTGATTAGACATCAGCGAGTGAATTTTCAAATAGGTTCTTATGCATTCCTTGGTAATGTCCAGGTTTGGCTTCCTGATATCTGATAAGAGCGTATCTCAGGATCCCTTGAGTATATCAGTTGCTATTCTGCAGCAATTCAACATTCTTCCTGAACTTTACCAAGTTGGCTATACAAAATTATACTTTCGAACTGGGCAGGTAAGGACCACCATTAATTCTTTCCCTTTTTTTATGCCTTCTGCATGCGTCCAACACCCCCTCCCCCCCTCCTTTTTTTTCCTACCCAGGCTAAAGGCAAAGTTTACTTGCATGATCAGATGTTATGGGATGGGGGCAGTAGCATTTTCCTAGAAATTACATTGTAATTTGTTTTGGACATGTTTAAATTGACTAGGTCTGGAAGTGAATATTTCTGGTGGATGTGTAATGCCATTGAGAAGTGTACTTGTTAAATTGACGGATCCTTATTATTTGCTTATACTCTGAAGTTATATCTCTATTATTTTCTTCTCTGGGCTCCTCTTCTTCCACCTTTTCCTTTGTGCAAAGGTGGGGTACATTGCAGTCTATATAAGTTGGGCAGATCTAGAGAGTGGAAAGGAGTAATTAAAATAGGTAAATATTCATCAGAAGATAACCACTTCTCTTTTTGGTTAATGTGATTAGTTCACGGTCTCCTGTATATTTCTTCTCTGCCTTGTCAACTTCTTTTTGTGTGGTTCATCTGTTCCTAGCTGTTGAAGTGTCCAATTGCAAGAGTAAGGGCTGAATAGCAATTTCAAAACTTTATTTTTCTCGTATGCACACGTGTTTTGCAGAATATTTACCAAGTTGGGATAGGAATTTGTAAAGTTGGTTATAGTGCTCTTGTGGAATATATGAATTTAGAGTGTGAAGATAAGAGAGTGGAGAATAAAGGGAGGAGGGAAAGAGAAGGTGGGATGGGGAAAAAGATATGTGGAGTTCTAAGAGTATTTTTGTGATCACAACAACAATAACCGTCATCACATGGAGATTCATATTGAATCATTCTTTTTTTTTCATTTTAACTAAGAAAGGTTGAAACACTCAAGCCATTTAGAGAAAAATATACTACCTCTGTTAAGTTGCCATTTTTGGATGCTTTATATTAGTTGCAACTTTCCATTTAATTCTTTTTTTGGTAATCTTTTTTAATGATATTACAAAAATACCCTTACTAATAATGTTATAAACAGAATTAGATAACTTAATCACAACTCATTAAATTAATAATTTAACTTAATTACCATAATTATTCTCACCCAATTTAATTAACCAACACTAATTCAATCAGAAAATAAACTTAATTCAACAAATCATTCATCATCAATTCATCTTCCAAACATTCATCCGAAACACCACCTTCAATATCGCTGCCGCCATCTCTAATCACCACCTATGACCACCACCATCATCGTCACCGCAGCAAGCCATCGCCGCATCCTCTTTCTCTCGCTCTCTTTCTCTCTTTACAAAAAAAGTTTAGATCTGATGGTTTGAGGGGCTGGTGGTTTAGTTTCTGGTGGTTTTGGGTTGGGGGTCGTGGGTAGGTTTGGGTTTCGTGGGCGGATCTGGGTTGGGTATCTTGGTAGACTGGGAGTGGGGTTTCGTGGGTGGGTTCGAGTTTTCGGCAGGTTTGGGTTCGGCGATGGTGACCTTTGATTTGGGTTTAAGCGATGGTGGGTTTGGGTTTAGGGGTTGTCGGCGATGGTGGGTTTGGGTTTAGGGGTTGTCGGCGATGGTGGGTTTGGGTTTAGTGGTTGTCGGCGATGGTGGGTTTGAGTTTAGTGTTTGTCGCCGATGGTGGGTTTGGGTTTGTGAGGGTGTGGGTCTGGGTTTAGGGGATGTCAACGTTGGCTGGTGGTGGCTAGTCTGGATTTAGGAGGGAGTCGGGGGTGGTGGCTGGTCTGGGTTTAGGAGGGAGTCGGTGGTGGTGGCTGGTCTGGGTTTAGGTTGGAGTTGGTGGTGGTGGACTGATGGGTGCTTGGGTGGTTATTTAATTATTTTTATTTTTTTATCTCTTATCCTTAATCACATACCCTTTCATCCCATAATCACCATTATGAAATTTTCACTTGGGAACCGTGCCAAAGCTCAAAGTTCCAACTAAAACTTAACGGAGGTAGTAGTACAGGATCGCCATAGTACTTTATTTACTTATCTCTCCCCTTCCATTATATATTATAAGGGCTAAGCAACGATTGCTACATGTTTTCATGCCATTGAGCAGATTGGGCTGTTGAAAATAATGTAAACAGTGAAATTAGCAAGCTATGTTTGGGTAAAATTGTAAAAGTAATCTATGCCATGTTTTCCAGTTATGATGTTTCTGCAAATTGTTGCTCTACCTCTAACACAGGCTGCTACTCTCTGTATGAGCTGTATACCTGAATGATGATGTGAGGGTAGATATAATTTGGGGAAGATGTAAGGTTTACTTAGATCTAAATCATAGATCCAGGTTTTGGTTAGTCTGTGACTCTGTGTTGAATTAAAGCATAAGCGTGAGAATTTCTATTTTATATTTATTCTTTCAGTTAGCAGTTTTTGAACAGCCTTTATCTAGATGGGGCTTCCCTTGTACTTTCTTCACTGAGTGTTAGTTGATAAACACTGGTTTGTGTTTGCTACATAATGCTACAATCCCTTGCATTTTTAAGCTGAGAGACTTGAAGAAGGGGGCTTTTGAAATTGTGTCTCCTTTCTAAATTTATTCTTCTTCTGACTTTTCCCATTCCTTTGTTTGTTGACATCTATTTAACGAGCTATTATGTTTTGTGAAATGTAGATTGGAGCATTGGAAGAAACAAGAAAACGAGTTTTGCTGTCCGTGACTGGATTACAGAAATGCTACCGTGGTTACAAGACTCGTACTGAGTTTGTAGAATTGAAGACAAGAATTTCTTCATTGCAGTCATGTAGTATTCATATATGTGCCCCCCACCCCTCATTTTTTTAAAATTTGTGCCCCTTGACATTCAACATGTCTTTATTTTGAACATCTGCTCATTGAATCTTCTTGTGCAGTCATCCGTGGTGAAAATGCTAGAAAAAAGTATGATATTCTTTTAAAGAATCATAAAGCCCACTTGCAGAAGCACAAGAACATGCATAAGCATAAGCGTAGTGCATCAAAGGCTTTGGATGAGCAGCATAAAGCAATCATACAATTACAATCTGGTAAGTAGCAAGGTTCCACAATTTGGATTATTACTTAATCATTGCTATTTGGTATATTATTCTCATTTTTTTCCCTTGAAAATTATTTTTAATAGTGGTACGTGGTTGGTTGGCTCGGAAGCATTTTGATGATATGCTTGCTTTAGAAGACTACAGTGTCAAAGATGTAAAGAAAATGAAAGAGAAAGACATCAAAATTAGACAAGTGAAGGTACTGTTATTTATGCTTATGAGTTTAACGCAAGTAATGATTATTCTCAATTTGAATGTCATCTTTGCCCAGTTTGTGTAATGAAGATAAGGTGTATCATTGTATGTGGCACTTACAAATCTATGATTTTCCTAGTTAGGCCTCGTTTGGTTTGCTGTAAAACATTTGCAATGAAAAATTAGTTTTCATGGAAAACATATTTTCAATTGAAATCACATTTGCGAATTAATTTTCTGTTGTTTGGTTCCTTACATGGAAATGTGAGGATGGATGAGAGGTTAGTTTAAAGGAGGAGGAAAATGTGGCTTCCCTTAAGGAAGCTATTTTCCTCCATTGAAGATGCAATTTTTCACCATCGGGAAAATTGTTTTCCACCCTTTCACAAACCAGACAAAGGAAAATGGAAAAAAAAAAAATGGGTAAAATGATTTTACATCAAACCAAATGGGGCCTTAGAATCAGTTGATATCCTCTAACCTCTATGCTTGAAGGGTTAAAGCTATAAAATTTGGCTCCCATAGCTTTATTAAAGCTGGTGCCACTAAACTCTATAATCTTGTTAGTGCTAATTTCTTGAAGGATCTTCTACACTGTTGCGAATGGTTTGTGGTTTCCTTTTCGGACTTTCACTTTGTACATAGTTCATGTTAGTTATGTACACACCACTCATGGATCAGATCCCTTGCGTTTGTGTTTTCGAGATGGGAATGTAATGTTTTTTCTAATTGTAATTGTTGTCTGTGTATGCGTCAGTGGGTGAATAAATAGATGAAAAATGTAACAATAGCATAAGTGAGAAGACTGAGAACCACAACACTACTATATTGCCTTTGATAGGAAATTTTCTTGTGGATTACTTGTACTCCTGTCTTCAATGCCGTTGCTTACTGAATATTCACAGTCCTCCGATCCTTTTCGTTCTTCCCACCTTTGGTTTTTTTATTTTTTATATATTTTATTTTATTTTTATAATTTTATTTTCTCACAAAAAAGATTCTGATGGGAAGAACAAAAAGGGTCGGAAGGAGTAAATGAGAAGTAAATATCCAGTTAAGGCTTTACATAAATTGCAAATCGTCAACAGAGCTGTGTTTCTTGTTTAATTTTTGGCCTATCAAAAAGACAACTGTTCATTTGAAGGAAAGACAATGTAACCTTGTTGCCTGACCAGGATTTCTCACCTGCAAATGTTCAAGTTTCCAATAAAGTTGTGGAGGAGCTTCAAAGACGGATTGCAAGAGCCGAAGAAACTTTGGTTCAGAAGGAAGAGGAGAATGCTTCATTAAGAACACGGCTTCAGCAATATGAGATGAAATGGTCTGATTATGAGGCTAAAATGCGGTCAATGGAGGATATGTGGCAGAAGCAGATAGCGTCGTTGCAAGTAAGTTTAATGTGTTATTATAGAAATGCATTGATTTATATACATATACTATTCGTACTTACATGCATAATGTTCTCCCTACTTTAAATGAAAATATTGGGAACTTCTTACAATGCTGGTCACATAATTGGAATGTAATTTATAAGAGAATTGTCCCTTGGGTTTTTGAATTCTTCTGTGCTTAGACTACTGCATTGACAGATTGACCCAGATATGGGTTACGGCCTATAATAATTGTATCACCCTGGTATATAAGGCCTGGTTTTCTAGGACTTTTTTTTTCTTCCTAAATAACTATCTTTTTCTGGTCTCACAGAGAATCCATCTTGGCAAGTTCTGATTTGTGAAGTCTATTCTAAATAAGATCACGTCTTCTGGTTTGTTATAAACTTATAACTGTCTAGACGATATGGTGTAGGTCATGTATGTGGCTTAGTGGCCAATGATTGGGAGCATTTTTTGTATTAATTTGGTAATAATTACTGTTTTAAGAGACATAAATGCTTCTTTTTTCTTTTTGGGATGAAAACACAGGTGCTTACTTTAGCTATTCAATTTGGCTGTTTCATTGAATATTTTTTAAAAATTGAAGGTATCCCAAATGAAAAGCATGTAAAAAATTTACTAAAATCATGTTGATTTGTACTTCACCAGAAGTAGAGATCCAAGTTTATAGTTCAGAACCTGAGGTTTAAAAGAACTAAGCAATTCTAAAACCAGGACCCTTTTATTTAAAATTATTGCAGACGAGCCTTGCTGCAGCAAGAAAGAGTTTTACCCCAGAGGATGCTGCCGGTCAACCTGGAAGGCAAGAGGCTTCCCCATCTCCTTGCTCTTATGATTCAGATGATAATTTGTTCATGGGCCCTCGAACTCCTGGAGAAAGCACACCCACGAAATATTCAGTTCCCATTGCTGAAGCTCGAGAGGCAAATGGGGGTGGTGACCATGGTGTTAATCCAGTCAATCATTTAGCAAAGGAGTTTGAGCAACAAAGACAAGCTTTTGATGAAGATGCAAGAGCACTGTTTGATGTCAGGTCTGTGCAGCCTGCTCCAGGTATGAATTCCTTTGATGAACTTCGGAGATTGAAGACGAGATTTGAAGTATGGAAGAAAGACTACAAGGTTCGGTTAAAAGAGACAAAAGGGGCGCTGCACAAGCTTAGGCATGCTGATATGGAGAAGCATCGCCGGAAATGGTGGGGAAAGTTGAGTGGGAAAGCACACTGAACCATAGGAACATAGGATACAAATTCTGCAAAGTTTTCTTGGAAAAACTTCGCTCACCAACTTCCTGAGCGTTGAAGTTCTCTGGCATACTCTGCAAGTTTACCTTGCATGTAGGAATAGTTAGGGAGAGAAATTTGTGTTGTATGTCTACCAATTTTTGTTGCTTGGTGGAGTAACCGACAATCTTAGGGTGTATCTCAGCCTAAAACTGAAAATTACCGTCCAAAAGATGTGGCGATATTCAATGTGTATATATGTGCTGTTGTTAGTGATGTATTCTTTACTAAATAGCAAATGTAGGATAAAAAATTGGGGTTAGATAGGCTTATGCTGTATGTGTGTAAAGTTGTAGCCATCAATTAGTTTGTTGAACTTTGTATCTTTTTATCTTTTAGTGTAATACATCTTATTTTCATCTCTTCTTTGTCGAAATTGTATTATTCTATGAATTCTTCAAAGATTGAAAGGCAGTGTACTTTTATAAAGTCTTGAATTCCTCCAAGTTGGCTGTGTGCTATTGCCTAATATGTAGTTGTCAAATGTGCTGCAGGAAAATACCCTCAGGAGTGGTTTACAGGGGCTCGCAAGGTAAGAATCTGCGACCATTTCTGTTCTTTGTAAATATGTAACATTTTTGTCATTTTGGTAACGACTTACGAATATAATTAAGATAAACATAGAAAGGTGTGAAGTTTAATAACAAACTAAAAATAGAAAGTGGCCTATTATTTTCGGCTAGCTCAGATAGACGTGTGACCTATTATTTGGAGTGGAGAAGGTACAAGAAAGTGTACTCAATTAATGAAGTCATCTTAGGTAATAGAAGGATTGGCATTCTTCTTAGCACTTAAATTTGTTTCAGTGTTTAAACTCTAGATTGAACATAAATAAACCCCATATGTGCACTAAAGATTGTTCTTATGTTAAGACATTTGAGCTCTTCTTAACACCATATATCTAACGATCATATACAAACTAACTTATGATCCGGGGACAAACTTGGTGGCATATACCCAGGCATTGTTTGCCACAGGGTTGTCAAGGTGATCCAAAAGGTTCTCCAAGGGACCTTTTCCGGTGACAATGGCCTGCACAAAGAATCCAAACATGGAGAACATAGCTAGCCTTCCATTCTTGATCTCCTTCACCTTCAGCTCGGCAAAGGTAACCGGGTCATCAGCTAGGCCCAATGGATCAAAATATTGGCCACCTGGGTATAGGTCATTGCCCTCCCCAACTCCGTCTAGCCCATTAATGCGGAACCCTTCAACAAGACCCATAAGGAGTACTTGGAACCCGAGCACGGCTAGAATGCTTTGAGCATGGACTAGGTTTGGGTTGCCCAAGTAGTCAAGCCCACCTTCAGAGAAAATTTGGGCACCAGCCTTGAACCAAACTGGCTCCTTGAAGTCCACTTTAACCCATTTCTCTAGGACTTCAGGGGTAATGCAGCCTAGTGCTCCAAGCATAGCCCAACGTCCGTGGATGACCTGAACAAACATAAGTAGCATAGTGGTTAGTTACCCTAGTAGACTAGTAGTCCATGTTATAAAAGATGAGTTTCTGACAAATTTTCCTTTACTATATTTACGTATTTACTGTTCATAGAAGGCAATTTGATCAAATGAATTCAGATTCTGATCTAAGTTTCCAGTGTGACCGTAAAATAATACTGTATAGCCGATATAACCAAGTTTATACTCCGTATCTGACTATCTGTAATATGTGAAATTATAAAAATCTGATATCATGATGAGTAACCTAAAAATGAAATCTACAAATTACATCGAGATAAGTCTCGAAAATTTACAGTAAATAATTTGAACTTGATTCTTTTGAATTAACTTACTAGGTACAATAGATACTAGTACATATAGACATATAGTAGATAAATTGGAGCATGAAAAAGAAAAATGCAAAACAAAGTTAAAAACATGATAATTGAACAACAAAAAGTAAAGAAAAGAACCTCAAGAGCCCTGTTTCGGGCAAAAGCCTCAGGATCAGCAGAGAGACCAGCAGTGTCCCAACCATAATCACCAGGAAACTCTCCAGTTAAGTAAGAAGGTGTTTGTGCTGAAAATGGTCCCAAGTATTTTACTCTGTCTGGTCCATACCAAAGTTCATTTCCCTAACATCATCATCATCATGCATAAATATACCAAGTTAATTACTTCCCTTGTTCAAATCAAACACACTCGTAACAACAAACAGGTGTATTGTATACAACACGTAAGTACGTACCATGGTAAATTTGCCGGTTCCCATAGGAACGACATCTCTAAGCGCGTTACCGTTGGATCCTTTGCCTTGCCCTAGGAATGGGGTTGGTCTAAGGACAGTGCCGGAGCTTAGCATTGATGCCATAGATGAATTCTTGTGTATTAATAAATTTTTTTTTTTTTTTGGTTGCTACTAATTTATTTGGGATGTAGAAAGGGCTAGAATCAAGTCATATATATGAACATATTATGTGTTGAGGAAGTGAGTTACAAGTTTTTGTGGACATAAATGAAGAAGTGGCAATTTTTGGTGGGACAATAAGGGGTTGTATTAGCCAATGAGGTGGCTTCAGAAGATATTATAATCTCACCAACATATCCTCATATCCAGTTTTTATAATCCTCATATCTATGTGTCAATTTGGATTATTTGGTTTTACTACATTGTACAACTATGACATTTTTATGAATTTTAATAATATTAAAGATGAATTCTATGAAGTCTTATTTCTTCCATTATTTGTTATTAGTTGACATGTTATTTCTATCATTGTTGCCAATGGAAACATTTGATTGTAATCATTAAAAATAATAAAGTTGATATTTTAAAATCTATCATGTGAGAATTCTAATAAGATTTCAAAAAAATATATTAAAAGATTGAAAAATCTAGTTAAAATAGATTTTGTAGAAGTGGCAAAAGTAAGTAAAAATAAATAAAATTGTGTCAACTAAAAGAAAGTTTTATTTTGCATCCTTTTTTGTTTCAATAAAATACTAATAATGTAGGTGACTTTTTTTTTTTTTTTTTTTAATTATTATTTATTTTTTATTCGTTACATCTCAAAATAACAGTCCACTTTACTTGTCCATATCACCCTTGATGATATTCTTATAAAAAGACTACATTTTGGCAAGATAAATATATTCTTTCATTAAGATAATACTTAGATAATCATGATATTTCAACTCAATATGTAAATGAAATTCAATAATAAAAAAAAAAGATTACATATTATTTAGGAGTAAAGGGAGTAAAATTTTGTAAGATCAAAGCTAACCCCGAGAACAGAATCATAACTTCACGATAAACGAGCATGCAACGTGATTGACAAAAGATGCATGTTGAGACTTGAGAAGTTACATAAGTTAAAGAACTGATATAATATGGGGTGATCATTTGCAAGTTTGAATTGGACACAAACAAACTAAAACCTTTATTATGCATTTAGATGTACCTATAACTAAGTAACTTATAACACGGTGTTCATTTGATTATTTTTGCTCACTTGAAGAATTCAAAGTAAGAACAAAATAAAATAAAAATCTTGGGTGCACTAATGCACTTTATACTAGTAGCACCTTGCATGTAAGAATTTTTCACATATAGACCAAGTCTTTATTTCTGTTCAGCAGGCTTAATTAGCACAACTCTGGCCATTACTTGCAGGCCTAAAAGATTGTAAAATGTTGGGCTGCCTGGTAATGGGCTGCAAAGAACTCTTTTTTATTTATTTATTTATTTATTTATTTTTTTTTTTTTTGTAAGGGAACATTTCAAAAGTATTAACTAGTCAAACTGTATACTTTACAAGTAAGAAATAAATTGAAGGGAGGGGTACCTAATAGGTTATTTTAGTCCTTGGGCAAAACAGTTTAATTTAACGAGAAAATACAAGTTTATATATGTTTATCTAAAGATATAATTGACAATTCACGCATTTACTTATGGGTAATTTTGTAATTGTAACTACAAAATAAGTTAACAGTGTTAAAACTTGTGAAAGTGTGTTAATGGAGGATCTTGAATTTGAAGAACATCAATAAACATTTTAGAAGCTTCAATGGAGAAATTCTAAGCTCAAAGGCAACTTTAATAGAAAAACACGTCACCCGTACTTGTTTCAGAGTTTTTCGGGGGGGGGGGGGGGAGGGGGGACATGCCAGGGGGAAGGGGAGGGGAGGCTGGGTGGTGGGGTCTTCACAGTGTTCGGAGAAAGAGGGAAAGAGAAGTGAAGAGGTGATTGTATGGTGGTCGTATGGTGTTAATTTTTTTTTTTTTTTTTTTTAAGGTTGATTCCTTTTCTTGTTTTATACAAACAACATTGTAAATCAAAGAGAGTTACATTCTATATATTCTTCTTCTTTCCCTTTCTTTAAGTCATTCCCTTTCCTTTAGAAGAACCAAATGACTCTTCAAGAAATATATGTTCATATAAGATTTAATAAGGGTTATCCAAATTCAAATTACAACAAAAACAAGTACTAATAAGTTTAATAAGTTTAGGTAAATTTAGATTAGATAAGTTTCATTTATCAAGTGAATATAATTATGTTGAAATTATTATTGATAAAGGGATTCAACCTTGATACCTCGATCAATTCTCAAGAAATCATGCGAACGAATTGGGATCTCACTTACAGAAACCAAGGAAAAAACTTTCAAACAAACCATGAACATGAAGGCCTACGCCTCTAACTTCAACCTTTCAAAAAGTTGTAGCAATATAAGTATTCATATGTCTACTAAACAATTCATTCTCAACCTAATTCATTTCATATGTCATGCATGAATTGTGGTCCAAATATAACTATTGACATGAATTTCTGCATAATTAAATTATACGAATAATTAGATCACTAAATGTACTCAATGACATAACTGGTCACTAAAGACACTCTAACATATTCACTACTACATTTTTGATCTATTGCAACCCCCATATCCGTTGCATTAGGCGTCAAAATCCATGGCATTAGGCCTAATGCAACGACCATGTACCGTGGCATCTGCTGACATTGCAGTAGGTCTAATGCAACGGCTTATGACACCTAATGCCACGACACCACTGATCCGTGGCAATAGACCAATACCTGTTGCAACGGCATAACTTATCCGTGGCAATAGAGTACTGACTAATAATTATGATGAAATTGAACCTATTGCAACGGATGAAGCTAATTAATACAATGATAGGAGTACGTATCTACTGCAACGGATTGATCTTTCTTTTTTTTTTTTTTTTTTTTTTTGTTGTTGGGATGGAATGGTAATATAATATATGTATAATTAGTCAGTACAAATCTAAATATACTAACAGAAACAAAATAAAGTATCATTTATATATAATAATTATAATGCGAAATACGTACATTACAAAATATTACTCGCTTGTTTTTGGTATGACATACCCTACTAATAAAAAATAAAAGTTATATAAAGCATTTAATCGTCCAAAATACAAATTGTCAACATATATAAGTTGTCAATATATATATATATATATATATATATATATAAGCCGAAATTTCCAAATCTTCACTAAGCCGGAACTTGAATAAGAGTCGCCAACATATATGCACCATTTGTTAGATGACTAGTCACTATTCTTCCGCTGCATTTAACTCCTCATGCACCTACAGGTAAAATTGAAAAAAAATAATAGAAATATAATTAAACTAAATTATAAATTATAATAGACCAAGGCCACAATCAACATGAGAAAAGTTCAAAACGCACAGATGATGGTTGTTTAAAAGATGGCAGCAAAGATATTTTTTTTTTTTTTTTTTTTTTTTTTTTTTTTAATACACAGAAAGGAAAATATTATTAATTTATAGTGGCAGTAGCCACATTACCAAAATATAAACATTCCAAGTCTGAAAAACAAAATAGCACCCCAGAATATAACAAAGTACTAGCTAAATAACCAACAAGAAATAGAACTTAGTAGTAGACAAAAGTATTCTGGGTGATTGCTGACAGACAAAAGACATGATCAAAAGCACCAGATTCATGCACTGTAGGTGAACTAAGTTGCCACCATTTCTGGGATGTCATTAGCAGTCAAGGTGTTCTCAAAGACAGAGGCCCCTAAGCAATTTAGTACTGAGGTTCGTAATTAGGCAACATTTTTTTATCAGATCACTCAGTATATTAAAATTTGTTGTGTAACTCTATATATAGGACTGGATTACTTGCATCATGGTTGCAGCCCGCCTATAGTTCATAGAGATGTGAAACCCGCTAACATTCTTCTAAACAAAGAATTTCGAGCAAAGGTAGCTGATTTTGGGTGGTAGAAAGGGGTTTTTGGTGCTTCTTACTTGGTTGGATAGGTATTTGTAGGGAGTTTCAGTTTGGAAGATACTTTTAGGATTAGCATGAGACTAATTAACTTTATGTAATTATGAATTATGTTTCTTACTATGAGAAATGATATATTGTGTAGTTACATTCTTGAAGCATTGTAGTCCTATATATACTTAAAACTGCATTTACATATTTGGTGGAAATGAATTATATTGCTGAATTGGTATCTTGATGCTGAAATCAATTGTGAAATTTATGTGACCAACTTGAGCTTGTGGCTTAAAGCTTGGGTGGCTTTGTATATATGATGAGTGGGCTTTGTAGTTCATGTCTACTATTGAGAAAAAAATTATGTGTACACTTTTCAATTCAAGTTTTCTAACTTTCTTGGTCATGAAACTATGTTTCAAATTTACAAACAAGGGTTGTTGGAACACTAGGCTATCTTGATCCTCAGTAAGTGAGCCATTTCAGTCATTCATACATGACTATCTTACATATTCTAACACTCTTTTACCAAAGTAATACATTGCACACTACTAATTGAAGTGGGCTAAAACTTTTATGCCACAATGATTATTACAGGTATAATTAATTAACAGGACAGGTGCATGAAAAAGGCGATGTTTACAGCTTTGGGGTTGTTTTGTTGGAGCTAATCACAGAGAAAACAACAATAGTAAACAATCATGAACTTGGGTCAATGGGTTAGGAGCGTGCTTGAAAGAGGGGATATAGCCAGCATACTAGACCAAAACTAGCAGTAGAAGAACTATCTCACTGTGTGGAAAGCAGTAGAACTAGCAGTGAGATGTATTCAGCTAGAAATTGCAGATAGGCCAACAATGACTCAAATAGTGACAGAACTCAAAGAGTGTTTGGATATGATGAACACAGAAAGTTCTAGTTCAGCTAAAGACTCTCTAGAGTAGTATGATGAACACAGAAAGTACGAGTAGTAACTCAAGAATCTAACTCAAGAATCATGTCCTTATTGATTGTTAATTTAGAGATGCAGCAGGCTATAAAAAGCATGAACTCAGCAAAAAAAAAAAACATACAACAATAAAAAGCAGTAGCAAACAACTAAATCATCAACCATATAAAGAAAAAAAGAAGCAATAAAGCAATAGTGGGCATCAGAAAAAGACGTACGTCAACAGCAGCAACATTTCAACAGTAGGTTCAGGTCACCAGCAAACAAAAAAAGCTAGAGCGAAGCAATAGAAAATATTTTATGTTACCTGATTAATTATGGCACCAGATTTAGAAGATTGCCCATTTTGGCCAACAAGAAGATGTGGCGCACTAGATGCATCCTTTATCAACCACTAGGAAGAAAGAGAACTACTCTAAAAATCAGAATACTTAAAACTAGTGTATTTCTATTGCCAAGGACAACTTTATCAAGTGTAATAAGCAAGGAGTATCAAAGTGTAATAACCAGATTTAGAAGATTGCCCATTAATCTAGTAACAATGAAAAAGAAATGAGATGTTAAAAAGAGGCAAGTGTAATTAGCTAGGAGAGTTAAAAAGCCTAAAACTAATAATATTAAGGGAGAACCCATATCAAAGTATAATCATTCTTCTAGTATTTTAAGAGCCACCATCAAATAAACAATACAAATCAAGATAAACCATATTTGCAAATAAGAGAGCACATTGGAGTAAAAATGCTAGTTGATTATAGGAACAAATTTAAGAGTTAAACCTACTATTGGTATCAAGAATACTGAATGTATTACCTCAAATGACTAAATTTGTAAGTAATCAAACCATGAAAATTAGAATGCATAGGTAATTTGTTCCCACAGCCATTCTGATAGGCGGTCGCACACCTAGCAAAAATAACCTAACTAAACCTCCTAATTATGTAGCAGGGTAAGTCAGGGTCGATCCCACATAGACTATGGTTCACCTATAATTATCTAGACTCAAGTTGTCACTAAGCAAAAATCAACAATGATCGAATAACTAAAGAACTAATGTATGGAAAATCGAAAATAAACTAAGGGATATGAAGAATCAGATAATTAAAACATCCAAGATCAAGTATCACCACAATTACGATCGATGCAATTATATTTCTACCCCTAACATACGATTCCAATTAACATGGGGAAAAGTAAACCCTAATCAATACCAAAGACCTCTCTCGAGTATCAATGGCTTCCTTAATATACAATCAAGCATATTCTCATGGTATCATGCAAATTAGAGACATTAAACACATTACTCTAACTTCCCAATTATCAACCCAACTATTCTCATGTTGAATCTCAAACCCTAAATTTATCTACCCAATTCCATTTAAACCCAACTCTCGTTGTGATAGAAACAATGGAATAATAACAATACTAATTATCTCTAATCTAGTATTGGCATAATCACAATCAATTTAGCATAAGCAATTGCAAAAGTCATTAGAGAATTTAAAGAATTAATTCATGCATCAATCATAATTGGGCTACCCTAGATCTTGGAATAAAGAAACTACTCACTCATAATGAAATAAATAATAACAAAATAATTAAGGAAAACATAATTAAGAAAATTAAAGATGAAAAGAAAATACCGAATCTTGAATTGAATGGAAAACGGAAAGTAGAAATCTTGATTCTTGAATTACAAAAGCTAAAGCAAAATAATGGAGAGTACTAGGTTTTAAAAATGTAAAACTAGACTAATAAAAACTTAATGATGAAATAAAACAATACTTAGTGTATTTATAACCCTAGAAAGATAAGAAAACATATAAATTTCTTGGCGCATAATCCTTCCAGGAGGCACGGACGTGCCTACAAGAGGCACGGACGTGCCTCTGATCGAGTGCAAACTTCCTTGGCTTCTGACTTCCAGGCACAGACGTGCCTCCCCTGCTCCTTGAAAGTGGCAGCAGGCACGGACGTGCCTAGGTGAGGCACGGACGTGCCTCTTGACGAGTGTAATTCTGCAGTCTTGGGCACGGACGTGTCCCTGCTAGGCACGGACGTGCCTAATGTCGAAGCTCATAGCTGTGTAAACTGACTTGGAGGCACGGACGTGCCTCCGCTAGGCACAGACGTGCCTCACTCCAAAAGTCCCTAAATAGCTCATTCTTCAATCAACAAGCCTCGTGAAGGTTCGTGGGCCTCGATTTAGCTTCGTGACTTCGTAAAATATCCAAATTAGCTCCGTTAATCCTGAAATACATCAAAAACAACGAAACTACCCATAAAAGCATCGAATCATCGAAACTAAACCAAATTACACCAAAATAGACTAAAACACTCGACTAAGCTAATAAAACCAACTAAAAATAAGCTAACAAATATGCAAAAAACACGACTTAATTCACTATTACAAATGGAGCGCATCATCAGATAATCCCTAGACCCCTTTTTATTCTAAAGGTACCTTTGCATTTTCATTTATAGGTAGATGTAATTCCCACAAAATACTACTGATAATGCAATGTATAATACAGACATCAGGGAACAAAGCATACTGCTATAACATTGACCAGTAACAACATAAAATTGACCAGTAATCACCAAGAAAACAATATTACTATGTATTGTACAAAAATGTTACTTCAGAGTTCATTGAATGGTGGACGCAAATAAGAAGACAGGAACAAATCAATATTTACAAAGATCACAAGAAAGAGAGTTCAACAAATAGTTCATCTCATGCATAAAATTCCAGGTAACTCAGTATATTTAGTCTCTGTAATTTGATCCAATGAAAAAAATATCATGGCACTATCAGAAAGGAAGCTAAGTACCCAACTGAAACCTGTCAATGTAGACAAGAGAGAGAATTGCAATTCTACACAACATATTTGACAAGAACTTAATATAATCAAGTTGATGCATTACATTGATAAAGCCGAGAACCCCAAAATTGATTAATCCAAAATTAATTATAGAGTTTGTCCTATTTCTTGACTTAAAATTGAAAATTAATTAATCCAAAATTAATTAGAGTCTTTCATATTTCTCGCTTTTCCGACTTAAAATCAAACCCAAGCTCCATTATTTCACTTCCTAATTACATAATCTTATCTTTTCCTAATTAAAGTTAGACCGTTCCCCGGCAACGGCGCCATTTTGAGCGCGGGGAAATTATGTCGTTGACTAACCTCCTCACGGCCAAACAAAATTTATTATAATCCTAAACTAACCCCTAAACAAGTCTAGTGGTAAGTTCGGAGTCGAACCACAAGGAACGGTAATGTTGGATTGTTCTCGATCTAATGCTTAAGCTACGCCGAAGTCGGTTTATGGATAGTGGACACTACAACTACACTAACACACATATAAAGATCAAGATATTACAAAGTCTACTAGGGGCAAAGATCCACTTTGAACAATTAACAAGTTAATGGGAATCGATTTGATAATCAATCATGCAAAGAAAGAATTAAAATGGGAATTAATTACCATCAAGAGCAATCTCTCAAATTCCTAGCCTAGATCCCTCATTGACTAGGTGCATAGAAGAAATTTACCCAAAATGCAATCAAATATATAAATTCTAATTCACAATCCCTTGTCAAACTAGAACTAACATGCAATTAAGTTTGCTATCTTGGGAGATCAATCCAATCTAAAACAAACAACATGCCATCATCAATTCAATCAATTTAATCACACAATTATCATCAAATTTATCTCAAATAACTCAATTAACCATAACAAAGCTTCACTCAACACCTAGTAGAAGGAAATCTACTCAAACATGATTAACAAAGCAATTAATAAAGCATAAAGAGAGAAGAGAGTAAGAAATGCTCATTGATATAAAATGGAGATCTTCAAATCATCAAATTCCTCCTTTGATTATCCAAAATCCATGAAAACCATTGTTTCTCTCACTTTCTCTCTCCAAAATTTGAGAGTTTCTCTCTCTAAAAACCTAAAACTACTGAAAATATGAATTCTCTCCTCTAAAATGAGCAAAAAATCTATTTATAGCCCTTACTAAATTGCCTAGGAAGCTCCGCAAAAAGTCGAGCAGCGCGTGGAGGAGCGGGCGTGCACCCCTCAAGAGCGGGCGCTCCAAACTTTCTGCCAAACTTCAAAATTGCATACCCTGTGAGGAGCGGGCGTGCGGCCTTGAGAAGCGGGCGCTCCTGGCTGCGGACTGGGCAAACTGCTCAGCTTCAAATGAGCATATCTCCCACGTTTTACATCGGAATTGAGCATATGACCTGTCGTTGGAAAGCTCTCAAGATAAGCTTTCATCTCCAATTGGAATCGCCCCAAAATGTTTTGTAGATCAAAAGATATAGGCGTTTGAAGTATGATCTTTGCAAATCAAGTGCACATTTCTTCATTACTTGTTCTTTTATGCTTTATATTTCTTCAATCTTGAGGAATGAACTTATCCAAGTGTTCCTAAACATAAGAGTAAACCAATAAAGTTTAATCTAATGTCATAAGCCACCAAAATATGCAAGAAAAGCCAAAATTGAGCAATAACGACATTTCACACATAAACATGACAAATGTAGTAAAACGTTATTAAAACCAAGTAAAAAGATAGAAAAACTAACTAGAAAACTCCTAAAAATAGCGACATAAATGACACTTATCAAATTCCCCCAAGCTTAACTTTTGCTCGCCCTCGAGCAAAACAAAAGAAACACAAAGGAATGTGATGCATTTTATACAAAGAAAACTAGAAGGGAAAGAATATACACTAACTCACTTTCGTAGGAATCACGAATACATTTAGCGTATGCATCAAGCACTTTAAACCCTTAGATTGCTCTAGAGGACGAGTAAGCTCTCGTAAGGGTGTCCTAAGAGTTTAACCCATAACTAATGAATGTCAATCTTTCTAAAATAATAAAGGTATGCACGTTCTAAGATGTCCAAGGTTGATTGAAACATAACATATGCTAAGCATAGAGAACTAAAGGAAACACATTCCACCTTTTGTTTCAACCAATCAAACCACGTTCTCTCTACTAGTTTCAAATCCACTTTCAAGTTAGCTTCTCATGATTCCACGAAGAAACCGGAAAATAAATAAGAAATTAAAAACCTTGAGAAGGTTACCCGACATCTTGGCTATGCAAACTCGCTCTATAGGCTTGATTCCTATTTCCCGCCATCATTGAATGACTTAACCCTCTAGGATCAAAAGGACTTTCAAGGTATTAACATATAAGCTAGGAGAGTAAAGGTGTGGAGAACTCTTGAAATTGGTGGTAAACCTATGTGAATCACGGGTGGAACTTCTTCCACAAGATCCAAACGATTCCAAAACAAAAGTGCCAAGTATGCTTATTAAATAACTTTCCCCCAAGCTTATTTAACACAAAATAACAAAAACAGGGAGAACAACAATAACAAAACCCTTTTTTTTTGTGCTTTACATTCTTCTTTACTTTTTTTTTTCAATAATTCCTTTTTCCAAGCTTTTTTTTTTTTTTTTTTTTTAAATGTCCTTGCCTCTTTTAACTTTGGACGGCTTTTTCTCAAAATGTATTTGGTTTTATGCAAAAAATTATATACAACACATACTTGCTTTGCAAATGAACTTATAATTCTAAACTTGCACCATAAACAATAAAACAAGCTCCAAAACAAAATTGCTTCACAAACTAAAGGTAGGATTTAAAGTGAAACCAAGGCTGGAAGGCTTGTATTAAGGTTAGAGAAAAGAATGTATATGGCTCAAATGGGCTAGTAATAGGGGCAATTGCAAACCAAATCCAAAATTGAAAATTAATCCTATAAAAAGAGAAATGTCTTTGTCATCCCCTAAAGTGGCTCAGTCGCGATCTTGGGAGCTAAAAGTCAAGTTCTAGATATGAGAATGCAATAGCCAAGGATCCAAATATGCCGCTCAACAAAGTATGATGAAGGCTAGAACAATTATACATCACTAGGGATAGCAATAACTAACTCTTGATTTCATATCCACTATAGAGAGCAACTCCATCTTACCACAAGCAAGTGAACTAGAGCTTCATGGTCCCAAAGTTCTTAGCCAACTACCTTAGCATACCATATCCTAGAGTCAACCTAACACATTCTCAAACCGTGCACACCTCTAAAATTTAGGAAGAAAGACATTCAAGAATACAAGTCCAAAAGTATTATGTCCAAAGCAAGAACAAAAGAAAATACATTGCAAATTTGCCTTGATAGAAACAAAAATCTTTTTGTGATTTTCAAGACATAGAAAATGGAAAAGCATATACAAATGTGCATGGAATATATATGAATCAAAATCTAACAAATATGATAGAATACCCTCCCCCAAGCTTGAATGAGACAACATGCTCAAACATAAATCAAATAATCCATGGGAGGGGAAAACAAGGAGATCAATCCAACAACCCAACATATCTCCTGTTTCAAAGCCACTTTAGGTATCAACCAATGGAGAAAGAGCAAGGAAAGATATTACCGGATTTTAGGTGGGTGTATATACCCGCAAATGACCCAATTAAACCTTCTTGAAGCCGACTACCTCTAAAATTGAATCTTGTTTTCCATGCTAGCAAAAGTGGAGTCAAACTTCCTTGATTCTTGATCCAAATCAATGCACCAAAGTATATCAAGTTATGTACCTAGAAAAAGGCACACAAACATTTCCATGAGAGAAAATCTATTCTAAAAAGAAAAGAAAATGAAAGCAATAAAACACGGGTTACTTCCCGAGAAAGGCTTGCTTAAGGTCCAAGCTTGACCGCTCTAGTAAATAATATTGCAACGATCGCAAGAGCTTGTCAAATGCACTACTACACATCTCATAAGATAACAAGTAAGCAAATGATATAAGAAGGGCATGCACCAAGATTAGTGCACGCAAAAGAAGGTGAAGAGGGAGTTTCCAAGAAGAAGAAGAATCAAAAGAGAATTCAAGAAAATAAGAAGAAGAATAGAAAGGCAAACTCTCTTCACAAAAATCTTTTTGGGTGGCAAAATCACCCTTTTCCTCAATTGAAGACGAATGAGGGACATAAAAATCTTCATAGGCAAGGGGGTCCCCAATAGGCTCATTAACAAAGGAAGGAAGGGATATAGGAGTGTAGGGGATATGGTTGAAATTCCTTGAAAAAGGGACATGAGAGAAGGGGATAGGAGAAATGGTCTTACAAATGGTCTCTTCTTCACCACCATTCCTCAAATCACCAATTTGAGCATGAAAATCAATCATAGAATCCTCAAAAGAAGAACACTCATGATCATGATCTCCCTCAAACATCCAACTTCCAAGAGGAACTACATAATCCCCTTCACTACAATCATGAACAACAACTCCCTCAACTTCCTTAAAGCCTAAAATCTCAAAGCCATGCATGAATGGATGCAAATTCATTTCAAAATGGTCTCTCTCCCATGAAGCATTCTTAATGAACTCACTCAAAAGGCTATGGGTTTTCATTTGACACTCAATAAACACATTAGACATAACCTTAAATGAATCCAAATACTCATGGATAAAAGGATCACAATCATGCACTTGAGACTCATCAAGATGGGAAAAAGGGTTAGGATTTTCAAAATCAACACTCTCTTCATTCTCAACTCCTTCACCATCACTCATATGCTCACCAATGGGATCCTCACACTCTCTTGGTTGCTCAAAATCATCATCATCATCCTCAACACACACATTAAATTGGGATTTTTCACAAACAAGCATCAAGGGTGACAATTGGCTTTCTAACTCTTCTTTTCTTCTCCTTCCCTCCTCAAGACGCTCCTCATTCTTTTTCATTATCTCTAATTGACCTCTCATAGAATTAAGAATCATTTCCTTACTAGGCCCAAGCTCATTATCAAGCTCAATGCACCTAATTTGAGATTCAAAAGTAGCAATAAGGGATTCAAAAGGTGTTGAAGGTTGAGGCTCAACAAGAGAAGAAGAAGTACAACCAAGATTGGAAAAATCAACATTAAGATCATGAGCATATACATCACATTGGGGAGTGGGGGCACAATCAAACACATGAGATTCATCATTAAGGGAACGAAGCACATCACAAGAAGGCATGGTAAATAATGAAGAATATTGAAACACACCATTAGCATCAACTTGAGCATGTACCTCATCATCATGAACAAAAGAGGAAATAGAGTTGAAATCATGTGTTTTAGGTTCACTTAATGGATCATGTAACAAATCATGGGAATTCATGCTAATATTAGAAGTATCAACACATTGCATATCAATAATAGAATTATGATTACCCTTATTATAGACATCCCAAGCAAACCAAACATAAAAATCCCAAGCATCATCAATTGATAATGCTCTAAATTCACCATTATGCATGCATTCAACTTCATCCCTAGTTTGCTCATTCAAACCAAAATAACAAATCTCACAAGCCTCCCAAAGACTACAACAATCAAAATCCAAATATCCCACAAGTCTATTGAAATATTCACAAAAAGGCTCATTGTCATATTGAGGAAACGAGTTACTTGCCATTTTTTTTACAAAAACAAGCAAAAATTAAAAAAATAAAATAAAAAGAAAAGTATACACAAAGACCTAGACTCAAGCAATCAAAAACAATCAAGCATTGACACCGTTCCCCGGCAACGGCGCCATTTTGAGCGCGGGGAAATTATGTCGTTGACTAACCTCCTCACGGCCAAACAAAATTTATTATAATCCTAAACTAACCCCTAAACAATTCTAGTGGTAAGTTCGGAGTCGAACCACAAGGAACGGTAATGTTGGATTGTTCTCGATCTAATGCTTAAGCTACGCCGAAGTCGGTTTATGGATAGTGGACACTACAACTACACTAACACACATATAAAGATCAAGATATTACAAAGTCTACTAGGGGCAAAGATCCACTTTGAACAATTAACAAGTTAATGGGAATCGATTTGATAATCAATCATGCAAAGAAAGAATTAAAATGGGAATTAATTACCATCAAGAGCAATCTCTCAAATTCCTAGCCTAGATCCCTCATTGACTAGGTGCATAGAAGAAATTTACCCAAAATGCAATCAAATATATAAATTCTAATTCACAATCCCTTGTCAAACTAGAACTAACATGCAATTAAGTTTGCTATCTTGGGAGATCAATCCAATCTAAAACAAACAACATGCCATCATCAATTCAATCAATTTAATCACACAATTATCATCAAATTTATCTCTAATAACTCAATTAACCATAACAAAGCTTCACTCAACACCTAGTAGAAGGAAATCTACTCAAACATGATTAACAAAGCAATTAATAAAGCATAAAGAGAGAAAAGAGTAAGAAATGCTCATTGATATAAAATGGAGATCTTCAAATCATCAAATTCCTCCTTTGATTATCCAAAATCCATGAAAACCATTGTTTCTCTCACTTTCTCTCTCCAAAATTTGAGAGTTTCTCTCTCTAAAAACCTAAAACTACTGAAAATATGAATTCTCTCCTCTAAAATGAGCAAAAAATCTATTTATAGCCCTTACTAAATTGCCTAGGAAGCTCCGCAAAAAGTTGAGCAGCGCGTGGAGGAGCGGGCGTGCACCCCTCAGGAGCGGGCGCTCCAAACTTTCTGCCAAACTTCAAAATTGCATACCCTGTGAGGAGCGGGCGTGCGGCCTTGAGAAGCGGGCGCTCCTGGCTGCGGACTGGGCAAACTGCTCAGCTTCAAATGAGCATATCTCCCACGTTTTACATTGGAATTGAGCATATGACCTGTCGTTGGAAAGCTCTCAAGATAAGCTTTCATCTCCAATTGGAATCGCCCCAAAATGTTTTGTAGATCAAAAGATATAGGCGTTTGAAGTATGATCTTTGCAAATCAAGTGCACATTTCTTCATTACTTGTTCTTTTATGCTTTATATTTCTTCAATCTTGAGGAATGAACTTATCCAAGTGTTCCTAAACATAAGAGTAAACCAATAAAGTTTAATCTAATGTCATAAGCCACCAAAATATGCAAGAAAAGCCAAAATTGAGCAATAACGACATTTCACACATAAACATGACAAATGTAGTAAAACGTTATTAAAACCAAGTAAAAAGATAGAAAAACTATGAAAAACTAACTAGAAAACTCCTAAAAATAGCGACATAAATGACACTTATCAGGATGCAAATGGAATTTGGTATGCATTGAATACCAATCTAAGAGTTTTAAAACCAATGAAAACTTTGTATACAACTATTTGTTCAATCGAGGGATGTTTTGATCTAGATTGGTTAACAGGCTGAGTTGTATACACATGCAATTATGAAAAAATAAATTTCGGCCACCAATTATCAAAAATAAATAGTCAGAAACTTGGATCACTAAAGTCTTACCCCATGAACCAAATCAGCCACTCCAAATCAATATATCTTCTTATCCATTTATATGAAATTCCCCCAAATCAGCAACTAGAATTAATAGAGTAGCTGAGTGGGGTACGGTGATGCTAAGAAACAATTGACCCAAGATTGACGTTAATTTCACAAAATCATTAACTAAATTTGTATTTCAACTTGGACATTGCATTTAATTCATAACTCATGTAACAACAAATTAAATTATTGATACCTATATACTGTACTTGTATTTGTTATCTTTTCGTCATATTAGGTGAGACCAAACCTATCTAGAAGCAACCTTGAGTATCGTTTCATTTCCTATTGTCTGTCATCTCTAGTCTCTACCTGTGTGCCAATTTGGTTAGAGAAAAACTCAATTTATATGTATGACATAATCTCCCAATTAAAAAGAAAAAAAGACCTATTACTTTTTAACTCGATTAATGGAGTATGTAACTACACACCATTTGGTGGTTATTGGAAGTATCAAGAACAGGATCAGGTGCAGTATGGGTGAGGAGCCAATATCAGACAAAAAACAGAGGAATGAATCCCCAAATACAATATTCAGTACTTGGAATATGAAAATTTTGGCAATTCAATGCTCAAAGAGTATCACTCATATAAAAATATTCACAATATTAGTATTAGTATAGCTTAAATTAAAGCAAGACAGTGACTGACAAAATTGACTTATTCCCTACATAATTCCAAACCAATCCGAATAACATGGTATTTGAACACAAATTCATGCCTAAAAACCAAATAATATCCAACCTCGAACACCCAGATTATCTCTATGCAACCAAATAGTTTAATCATCCCGAGAACTGACCCGAAACCAGACAAATTACTTGCAAACTTTATCCGTGTATATCGAACTACAAACGACAATCATAAAGACGGGATTTGGTCCGAATATTTTATTAATGGAAACTGAAAATTAAACCTGAATCAAAATCAAGCTAACCAACAATAGCAAACTACAAAAATGAAGAAAGAATAATTTAGCATAATGTCATCAGACTAATTAATATAATTAATTATTTAAAGTAGCAAAAATCTTAAGAAATTAATGAAAAATCTCAATTTTGCTAAACAAAACCCATTAGCCGTTTAATTCCAAGAGTTACCAAAGCATAAACTTCATCTTCCATGGCATCAAATACAAATTCCCAAACACAAAAGCAAAAACTTCAAATTTAATTCTCAAAAACGAAAATTCGTTGTTTACCTTGAAGAGAATTTCGAGCAATCAACTCAAGGAAGGGACATGCAACAATGAAATTGAGACCGTTTGTGCTGCTATCAGCCACCACCGCCTGACTGCTGCTATCAGCCACCACCTCCGATCCTGACTGCCACCTTCGTCTACTACTTCCTCATAATTATTTGCTTATTTTCCTCTTCGGATTTTTGAATGACTTTTTTCGTGATTTTCACCTCAGAATCGGCCTCAGAATTTTTGTTTACCTTGCTTATTTATGTGAGATGATGATGGGGATACTAGAGAATTGGGGGAAATTGAGAAAATGGAGAATTGGGGGAAATTGAGGAAATGGAGAAATTGGGTGAGAATGGGTACTGTGAGAATGATTGGAGAAAATGGGTGAGAAAAGTAAACACGTGTTTGTTCAAAATTTTGGTGAAAAAATTAGAGGGAACAATGCACGCTTCAACTTAGCTAAAATTTTCATGATACAACACTACCGTTGCATTAGCTTTCATTTTTGTTAAAATAGCTAGGCTATTGCAACGGTTCTTTAGAGTCGTGGCAATAGCTCTACCTCTAAGAGCATTAGTTTTAACTCCGTGGCAATAGCTTACTCTATTGCAACGGCAATAAAAATACCGTTGCAATAGGCTATCTATTGCCACGACATTTGGATAGGGCGTTGCAATAGCTCATTTTTTGGCGTTGTATTTGATCGAAAATGTAGTAGTTACATGAACTTGTTCACTAAAGACCTAATCCAATGACAAAAGTAACATTATTGTTATTTCACCAAGTTCAAGGCTTTGAGTGTATTTTTTGAGTAGCTTAATATTAAATGTATTACATGATGAGTTTAAGTCAATGGTTGTTTAATTTTAAACCACAATTTATGTTAATGAGTGTAATTTTACAAAAGTAGCTAGACAACAACGTACATTCTTTTTACCTCTTAATTTAAGACATGTTGACAATTTTGATTTGTTGTCAACACTTGCTTTAATTAAGAGAAGAAAATAATTTATGGCAATTCATTTCTCTTCCCAGTATCCTCCCACCTTTTTTATTTTCTTTTAATTAGTAACAATTGAAACCAAGAGAAGAAGAAAATTGGAGAATTGAGTCTCTTATGTATTTCTAGGTAGGAAGAGATCAGAGTTTTTTTTTTAGAGATATACATAAATATTATGAATCCATAACCCTTAAATGCCAAATTGGTTGAAAGTGGCTCCCTTCACTATAATTTGCTAATGAACAGTGTGCTTCCAGTTTTGCCCTTAAAAAAAAGTCTATTTTCTAATTTTTTTTTAATTTTTTCCTGTAGGTTGCACATGTCACACTGCTTTGTTGTGGTGATAGGTTATTATGGGGCCAATTTTACAGCTGGACACCTCAGCTTAGGAACTTATTCAACAGCATAGTTGGACACCTCAGCTTAGGAATTTAATCAACAGCATAAACATGATTTAATAGCTGATTTAATTGTATTATTAGTTATTGTAATCAGAGGTTAATGTTTTTGGTGTTGTTCTTACATTTTTTGGGTGGTAGGATTCATTACAATTCGTAATCAAAGGTTAATATGTTTATTGTGATAATTTCATTAATGCGTTTAGTTTAATTACCTTTAATTTTGAGCTAAGCTTTGTTTATTGTTGTTTCTTTATTTGCTTGTTTGTGTTTACTATGGCCGTATTCCTTTGGTGATTTGCATGGTCTGGGTTATTGTTTGTTAAACCATATTATTAATCTTCTTGCTATTTACCTTATTAATGCTGTTATTATTAGGTGTTGAGTTATTGTTTTTTTTATCAGCAATCGGATTGGAACTGATTAGTTATAAATTCAATGTAAGTTATATTCACCTAATGTTGATTTACTAAGTTTGGAAAACCATATTTTTTTTTTGTGGTGGTGGGGGGAGGGGGGGGGGGGGTGTGCTTAAGCAAAGCATGAAAATTGTTTTATGTCAAAATTGATGTTCCTTTTGCTTTTCTTAGTCAAAGGCTGTGTTCAGGAGTTGCAATTGATTGTCTCTTGGTTAAAATGTTTTGCTATTGGATATTAAGGTGAACAACAATGATCAATGCGTTGCATCGGATTGCCTGCTGGTTCAAGTTATTATCCGAAGGATTTTCAAGTGTATGTGCATGCTACTTTAAGATGTATTTGATGGTTTGGGTTATGTTGGTTAATAGCTGTTTAAGCTTGCCAAGCAAGTGCCCTTTAGTTGGCAAATTTACAATTCCAGGTGTATATAAAGGGGGTTGCCGCTATTGTTCTTCATTAACAAAACAAAGGCAGAAAACAGAAAACAAAAGGGAGAGAAATAGGAATAGGAAAGGAACCCTCCAGCTGAGGTATTCTTTAATGGTTTTCTGGTTTTAATCGATTTCAATTTTGAATCATAATGATATAATGTGCACTATTCCTATCTAAAAATTGTCTTGCATTTTATAAACACAGTATTGTACTAAGCCTTGATACAAAACATTGGACATTATACAGACCAAAGAATAGATTCATTGATAACAGATGGCTTGTACAGATTTGGACATATGATATGGACTTTTGATTAGTTTCGTTTAAGTAATCTGATTGTTGAAATGGTTGCAAGCATAGTTGTTTTTTATTGTGTCATGTTTTGGTCTTAGTAGGCTGGAATTTGCTCAAAGTTTTACATAAAAGGTTTAATCTAATTTTGTGATAATGGTTTGATTCAAACTACAACATGCCATTTTAGGTGTGGCATGAAAAAAAACTGATTTACTTTGTTTGGATCTCCTAAGACCGTGGATGAGCAATCTGTAGAGTGATGTTACATTGTTTTGTTCTTCATGCTTATGTTTGACATGAACGTGTTTTAAGACCCATTAGTTCTTCAGATCAGTAGATTAGAATGAAGATTATTATTGTGGCCAAATTGTTTTCCTTTAATTAATTTTGTTTTGTTGTTTATGTTGTTGTGAAAAGTTAATCTGTTAAGTAATATAAAACTATTCTGTTTTTGATGTTTATAGTAAACTTGATCTTCTTTAGGAACTATTAGATTTTCAGATTAGTAAAATAAAATCATTGCTTTTATCTTGCTATAGAAGTATTTGATTGATGAAACGGATGCTAGGATCCGCATAACGAAAGATATTGCAGATGCTCTTGAAGCACCTATTCCTCCAGAATGTATTGATTGTCGAGACAAACTTAATCCACCTTAGGCAAATGCATTTCATAGCATTATGTGTCATATCCAAGATGGCAAGCCTGGATGTTTTTTTGTTGATGGGCCAGGTGGAACTGGGAAAATTTTTCTTTATAATGCTTTGTATGCTGAGGTGCGCTTGGCAAGGAAAATAGTCCTGCCAACAGCAACATTAGGAATCGTGGCTTCTAACATTCCCTCTGGCACAACAGCACATTTAAGATTTAAGATTCCACTAACAGAAACATTACTTGATTGTGATGTTCCTAAACAAGGGAGCCTAGCTGCTTTAATAAGAGAAACTATTCTTATCATTTGGGATGAAGCTTCTATGGCGCGTAGAGAAAATATTGTGTAACACCCTAATAATTCTCTCTTTAAAACCTGTATTAACCTGTAATCACCTGTAAATACTTTTAATAACATGTGAGAGAATTACTAGCGTGCTACCGCCACGTGTTCAAACGTTAAGGCTGGTTTTAAAAATCAGCAGCGGAAAACTAACTTAGTTTTAAAAAGAATATAAGTTTCAAAACTAAAAGTCAAAACTCAATTTAGTCTTACAAGTTGGAACCATAACAACCCTTATTCAAAATCCAGTAAAATAGGAAGTAAATGGAATTAGAACCAAAATAAAATTCAATCTATGATATAAAATAAGCTAAGTGATTAACCAACGCTCCACTCAAATCCCATCACCCTGATGCAAATCAGTTTATGCAAAAACCTGTGATTAATCTACTCCCCAATATTACAAGTGTAAGAATTGGATCATTACAGGGTCATTGAAGGCGAAGGCCAAGACCAAGAGAAACACACAAAAGCACGTCATCAGCAACGCTGAGTACATACAAGCTACGAAATATAGTAATGAGTCTTAGCATGATACTATCAAGCATTCCATACACTCACAATATAATCATTGACTCGAACACATGATTCAACTGTTACTTATTACAAAGTTTCTCTAAATAGTATTGATCACTTCATTAATTTAATTGGATTATGCAATAGACCGGGTTGTCCCCCTGTGCTCCATTCCGGAACATTAAATAAGAAAACCCTATGCCTCCTTTTGGAAGACATTAATAAACATCCAATGGCAGACGGGTGCGACTCCGTGACCATAGCTAGTATGAGATCTCATCTAACTCATTATAATTTTAAAAGAATTTAAAACAAGAGACTCGTAGATCAGACGGCCTCTGAAAAAGGCACGGCTAATACCCCATGAACCCCAACCCCTGTTTGTCATTACTCTAGATGTGCACAAATCCAGAGTTTTATTGCTCATCCTTCTTGCACTTTACGTGATTTACCAGTTTAAATTTGGTGATGACTCATATGCAAACAACACAACCAATCATACATCAATCATTCAAATCATTCAAGTTTTCAATTCAATTCTTAATTTATTAGTGACAAACAACATTTATTATTGAATCCTTTAACTACCTCGGTGTATAAACACCTTAAGTGCATAAGGCACCTCATATCCACAATCTTGTCTTATAAGACTTTAACTCTTCCTTTACTCATTCCATAAATATATACTTGTAGCTTTAATTCTAAGCTCTCTTTGCAAAGTATTGCATGAATCATGCTCATAAGGAAACATCAATGTAATTTCTCATACATGAATTAAACCAATCATCACATTTATCATCAATCAACTCATTACCAAACATTTTCAACCAATCCACAAGTTCCCTAGCATGATTCTAGGTTTTTTTCAAGACCTTAAACATGCTCCTAAAATCAAGTTTTCTCGTATTCTTATACGTACCTTAATTAAATCATCTTTCCAACTAGCCACAATGCTAGAAATTACTCAACTTAAAGTCTCCTACAATACCAGATATATAAACTCAGTTACTCCCTTGATTACACAAATTTCCAGCAGCTTTTAAACACTTTAAACACTTTTCTAATAAGCTGAAATTTTGGTTTAAAACCTTTAAAACTCTTTCTTTAAGTGGGTAATTAAAACCACAAATTAAAAACTTATTCATGATGTTTATATAAAAATTCCAGCACACTTTTTAAGATTTAAATCCCTCAAATAAACAGAAGAAAGAAACAGAAAAGTTACTTACCCCCCAAAATCTGATTTTTGATCTCTTGTGTGGGAAAATTTTGGGGTTTTGGGGAATATTTATAGAGTAGAAAGTAGGTATTGGGTTTGGGCTTAATAAGTAGGTAGGCTTTAGTTATGAAGTATTTGACCCACAAGGGTTCAAATAAAAGAATTGGGCTTACTTAAATGAAATGGGTTGGTCCACAAGGAGTATGTAAGGATTGTTTACATACTATTATTTAAACGAGCCCAACAATTAATAAACATTTAGCCCAAAATAAATTATAATTTTATAAAACACAATAATTTAAAATACTTTAGCCCTTAAAAATATATTATAATTATTAAATAATTTATAAAATACATAAAAATACGGAGTATTACATATTGAATCTTTAGATTTATTGCTCCAAGATCTTTGTCTTCCTGATAAGCCTTTTGGTGGGAAGGTGATTGTTTTTAGAGGAGATTTCAGGCAAGTCTTGCCTATTTTGCCTCGTCGTTCACAAAAAGAGGATGTTGGTGTAAGTGTAGTGAGTTCTTACATTTGGCCCCTTTTGGCCAAATTCCGATTAACAGAAAATATCAGAGCTAAAGAAGACCTACCATATTCAGCTTTCCTGCTTGCTTTGGGAAATGGACAATTACAGTCAATTGAAAATGCTTATTTCAGTTGCCACAACATATTATTAGATATTGTGCTGTAGATGAGGATCCTATTTCTGTTTTCGCTGCAATAATTTTCCCTGAAATTGCTATTCCAAGATTTGATAGCAGCATATTCAATGAAAGAGCACTTCTCACGCCTATGAATAAGGATGTTGATGCCATAAATGAGTATATGATTGGTTGTTCCCTGGTATGCCAACTACGTATGCAAGTTATGACTCAATACTTGACGATAACTGCACACTATGCCCTACTGAATTTTTTAATACACTTTGCTCGGGAGGTATGAGCCTTCACCAACTTGTGCTGAAAGCCCTGTTATTTTATTACGCAATTTAGCACCCTCTAAAGGCATGTGTAATGGGACTCACCTTATTTGTAAACGGTTCCTTCCGAATTCTATTATCTGTGAAATAGCATCAGGGAATTATAAAGGCACATTCTATTTTGTTCCTCGGGTGAACTTAAGGCCTTCAGCTTCTTATAAGTACCCTTTTTAGTTTGAATGGAAGCAATTCCCACAGATACTAAGCTTTGCTATGACGATAAACAAGTCTCAAGGGCAGACAGTTAATCGAGTATTAGTGTACCTTCCACAACCATGCTTCTCTCATGGTTAGCTATATGTTGCTCTTTCACGTGCCAAAAAATCTGATAAGGTTACTATCTATACACCTCGACCACCAGCTAATGCTCCTGGAACGAGTGTCAAGAATATTGTATCGTATGATGTGCTGCGACTAGCCAACATCATTTAAAATGCTGCCTTCTAGGTAAGCTTAGATTTATCATCAATGCCTATATATATAAAATTAGAACGCTTTTGTTTTTGTTTGTTTTTTTTTTTTTACTATTGTATTGTTTATTAAATTGATTCCATCTAACTTTTTTCTTTTTTTTTTTTAAATTTATTTTGCAGCCATTGCAGATATTGATTTGTATATGCAGCTTGCCAGCTTGTTTTGTGAGAACATTAGACTTTACAGGTTATGCTTGTAATACTTTATGTTCTTTTGGAGATACTTAGCCTATTTTTGTCAATTCTACAATGGCCAATTTAGCCAAGACATTTTAAATTGCTCCATTTAAAGCTGGTGCGTACATGATTTGTGTATTTGATCATTCAAAATGAATTTTAATTGAGAAACTTCATATTATATTTACCTATTCTAGCTTGTTGCTGTACATATTTTCTTTCTACCACTAAATGTTACAATCTTCAATTGAAAATTAGAATGCAATTCACAATACAATAAAATACAAGCAGTACACGTAAAGGTGTAAAATATATTAGAGTATGCCTGAGGAAAAAAAATACAAATGAAATAAGCAATGGTTTTCTATAATATTTTGAAAAAAAAAAGCTTCCTATACTTTTACATTTTCATTTGTCAACAGAGTAGTCAAAATCACATTCGTCAGAAGTCCCAAGAAAGTAGAGTAAAGCTGGGTTGCTTGTATCATTGCAAAACTTGAGCAATGGGAAACTAACTATTATCCAGGTAGCATAAACACATGCTTATTTCCAGTGGATATTTCACAGGTTTACTTTTCTAGCCAATCAAAACGTTTCAGCTATAGAAATAAGTAAATTTTAATGTTTCCTTTGCTCTATTTAAAGGACACTTTTCTCTTCCAAAACGTACATTTCATTTCCCTTTTAGAAAGAAGCTTCTTTGCAGATTATTCTCTCTGATATCTTGCTGCTAAGGTAAGTGCATTAATGGCTCTATTCTCATGTTTTTAATACATTGAGTTATTGCTAATTTGAATTTATTAGTATGCTTTCTTTGATCTTATTCATTATCACATCTTGATATGTATGGTTGCTGCTGTGCTTTCCAGTATTAAAGATCTATTTAAATTAGCAATGAAACACTTATGAACATGAAACAACTTACCTGTAAAATCTTTATTGCTTGCATTTAATAGCATGACTTATTTAATGCAATTCACTGTCATAGATCTATTTTTGTGCTTACCAGTACAAATTAGATACAATCAAGGTTGTTAGGATCGAGATCCTACCTTGGATCGATGAGGGGGGTGGGATCGAATCGATAGAATCGGATCGTAGGATCGTAAGATCCTACTTAATAACGAATAATATTATATATTATGCTATAAATTGACTTAAAAACATTTCTTTAAAGGGGTTTCAATGCTAACAGACATTGATTTGCTTAAGAAAGGTCGATCTTCATTTAGCTTTGTCTGTATGGTAGTTTGAAGATTAATAATACAGTTTAAATTAATAAATTATGTGCAAATTTGTCAAGAATGAGACCTTAACTATGACAATTGCAAGTTGTCAATTGATAAAATCATATTAATGTCTAGGATTTGCTAATTTATTAGCGATAATTATTGAATACATTAAATTAACCTAATGAGTAATAAAAAATATGTCAAAATAAATCAAAGTCTCATATTTTAATAAAATGTTGGATCGGATCGTAGGATCGTAATAAAATTGTAGAATCGTGTTGAGATCCTACCACTCATAATTAATATCGGAGTAGGATCATAAGATCCTACAAACTTTAAGATCCTACCAAAGATCCGGATCGATCACGCAATTTTGGATCGTAGAATCGTAGGATCGTAAGATCCAGATCGGGATTTTAACAACTATGGATACAATTATGGTTGTCTACACTATTAAAGTTGTTGAGTTTCTTATAGTTAACTACTTTGACAAGGTTGTTTGTATGATAAAAAAATATTCTTATAAATAAACCAATAATGTACACTTAGAATATAAATACTGACTTAAACAAAGCATCTTATCAGTTTAGCATGTTGTCAACTTACACTTTCAAGCATTGCAACATCCTTTTTATTATTGCATTACCATGTACAATGTAGCCTTCAACATTGACAAGCACTTTTTAATAACTTTTCTTACATGCAACTGTATTAGATGAAGCCTCAGTACGTTCCTTTAGACAAACTAACTCCCAAAAACAAGAAATACAAGATCACTAGTACAAAACTAACCTCAAGTAACACCCAAAAAGTGTTACATAAAGTGGTAAAAATATTATTATAGACAATAGGCAACACTTTAGTGGGTGATACATCCGCCCATGTTACCTAAGGTCTTATGTAACACTTTGGGTAACGTATGGTAACACTTTTAAAAGTGTTACTATATAACCTCTTATGTAACACTTTTTTACATCATTAGTATCATTTTTAAAGTGTTACTTTTTATTTCTTATGTAACACTTACTTATCTTTAGTAACATTTTTCAATCATATAGTATCACTTTATCCGACATTATGTATCACTTTTTCAAACTAATGTAACACTTTGTTGATTATTAAGTAACAATTTTCAATTATCTTTTGACATATAGTAGCACTTTGTTTGACATTATGTATCACGTTTTGCAAACTAATGTAACATTTATTATTATAACATTTACTACATTTTTTTTAAATATAAAAAAATATTTATATGTACAACAACTATATGAATAAGAAATCAACGTATATGATAGAAAACAATTTGGATTGAAATACTTTCATAATTCTTACAAAAAAAATCCATAAACACCAATTTTATTATTTTTCCAAACAATATAATAATCCAAACAGAAAGAAAATTAAGTTCGATCTTTAGCTTGGAAAAGTAAGGAAAAACGAAAAACTTCCAAATTTCAAAAATTTCAGCGATAGCAGTTAAGAGCATTAATAAAAGCATATAATAGCAGCTACGCAACTAGCTAACAGAATGGCAGAAGCAGTAACAGAAACTGCTAGCAGTAGTCTTTAGCAACAAACATGAGTGGCCGACAGTAGTGGCAGCTTCCAGTAGTAGCAAAGAGCAGTGGCAGCAAACTGAAGTAGCAAGAGTCAGCAATAGATCAGACAATAGTAGCAGCGAAAAAACAGCAGTAACAGTAAAAAACAGCAGCAAAACAGCGGTAGCAGCAGCAAAACAACGTTAAAAGTAAGTTCTTGTATCATCATCAATTGCTATCCAAATTCTTCATCTTGATCTAATTGATCCTATGTGTGAAAGCATCATATATCAAACAACTATAACAAAAATGAAATAACGCAATAATAAGAGTTTGTGCTTTTTAAAAAAGAATGTATTAACCATTACCTCATTTCGTTGTTGTTCATTAGAGTGTACATTGGGAATATGATCTGTAAGTTCTGGATTGGATGACACATTTTCAAGTGATCGAGTCAAAGTATCCAACACTTCAGGATCAATTTGCTGGAGCGTCTTCATTAATTCTGCTACAGTTTCTTTCACAATTTGGTCATTATAGGACTTTAAGAACTCATCGGGAATTATTGGTTTGTTGCTCTTTCCCCTTAGTGAACATATCCCCGGTTACTTTTTTCTATAGCCAAAGTTATTTGGTTTATTCATTACTTCATAGTATGCAACATCTCCATCAATTTCACTTTGAATTTGGACCTCCTCCATCTTGTCCTACATTGGAAATATAAAAAATAAACAACTAATTTGAGACAAATAATCATATTCTTAAAAGTATGGGGACAACAAGACTTACATGTTACTTTGGGTGGGCTCATAAGATGTTTTGTATTTTTTGTCTGCTTTCCTTTTACGACTTTCTTGTACATGAGTGCTAAGGATGGTGACTTGTTTTCAAAATCTAGCTAGTTGTTGGTAGAATAAGAAACACATCCAAAGAAGAATTGAGTTAAGATTGTTTACATGGTCATAATGAGAACGATAAAGAAGGAAGAACAATATAAAAACATACCAATTTATGTTGTTTCCTCGCGAAAGTCATAAGAACTATAGTGTGCCTATCTTTTTTTTTTATCTATACTTATTTCCCTTTTCTTTTTGCTGTCTACCTGCATGCATGCATAGCACGCAGTTCATAGCTTAACACATTTCATTTTGAGAGGGTAATAAGCAATTGTAATATAATGGAAACAAACAACACAACTTTACCTAGATTGGTTCTAGATTCCAAAATTCTAGCAACTCTTTGAAATGCGTTTCTGAAATTGTATTAGGTAGATTTGCCAACCTATCACCATCATTGTCGTACGGAGTAAAGTGCGTTGCCTTTACACTACATTTATATCTACGCCAAAGCCTTCCCGCGGATGACAAAACTCAGTCTTTACCTTCTTCTAGGATAATGTATTTCTTCTATATTAAGTAAAATATTAAACAAGAAAATTAGGGAGTAATCAATTAAGTCAGCCACTTGACATATAATTGCACATAAACTAATCAAACCACACCATTAAAAAAATACTTCCTGCTCATATCCTAAATGTTGAGGAAATGTGGTAATCTGAATAGCGGTGGAAATGGGACCTGTTTGCTCATATCTTTCCTGTTCAATGTTTACAACATATTGCAGCTCACAAATTGGTTGATAATCCAGAAATTGGTAATCTTCGCTTCTGGAAAGGTTCAAAAAGTGGAAATTCTCAATAAAATATGCTATGAGCATTATGAGAGAACTGAACAACTCCTCATCAGAGCCTAAATGGAGTTTGGCTTGGCAGATTCCTGTTCAACAGCATATTTGCACCTGCAATCCATTACAAGTAACTGCAAATATACTTGGCAGGCACCTTAGGCATGAAATCTTGTGAGGTGGATAGTGCCACCTAGCAGCTGGTATGCTCTTAATACAGATGGAGCAGCTAAGGGCTCTCCAGGATAGGCTGGTGGTGGTGGAATGATAAGGGATTGTGTAGGTGATTTTGTCAAGGGATTTGCAGCAAACTTTAGCATCAAAACATAGCATTGCAAGTTTTGCAACAACACAAGAAAATAAAACCGAAGAAATTAGGGAGTAAAATTTTTAATTTTCAGGACAAATTCTAAGGACTCAAAAAAATTATACAACAAAACTATAATATCTACATAATTCTGTATCGGGTTAGAAGCTGCCATTTTCTTTGCTCAGATTAATATTAGTAACTGTCAGCAACGATAAATGCATGTCCTTAAAATCCAGGTCTAAAAAAATTACAGTATATATAAGTCACCTACAAAATGATGCTACCTCAGTTTTCGATTTCCACTTTATTTTTTGATACTGAAAAGACAGTTGCTAAATGTGAAAGTGGGAGAAACCAACTTTGCTGCACTTATGGTATATATGTAAGTCATACTATTTATAAAAGACACAAAATGCCAGCTTTAGAATACGTAAATAAAAGGTGCATACCTTCACGTAACTCCAGATTTGTTCCTTGTCTACATGAAAAAACCTCAGTTCATACTTAAGAAAACTGCAATATACTCTAATTCAATGATTGCTCTTCTTCTTGCAATTATCAATCTGCTTAATTTTTCAATGAAACCTCTACTTTTATCTCTGGTTTTCTTTATAAGTATAACTTCATTTTTTTTAATTGTTGCCTCAATTTCTTTTCATTCTGGTATATGGTGGTGGCAATTATGTTTAAGGATCATATATGATAACTTGCTATTTGATATGATTTTAGGGTGTTTTTGAACCTAGTTTACTTGATAAAATTTGTGTTTTGGTTCACTTTTACTCTATTATTATGCAATTTTTGTGTATCCTATGCTTCACGGGTTGTTAGTTTTTTGTTGAGGTTCTAGGTTCAAAGACGACCAAATGGAGCCCATGGATACAAAACCGAGGTTAGAAGCAAGAAGATGGTAGAAAGAAGCCAAGGAAAGGAGCAATATAGAAGAAAAGATGGAAAAAAGGGCTTAGAAGACCCTGCACGGCCGTGCCAGACCTTGCACGTCCGTGCAGGAGGCTCCAGAAAGTGACAACATTCTGCCAAGGCCTGCACGACCATGCTTAGGTTGGCACGTCCGTGCAGAAGAGGTTGCACGTCCGTGCCATAATTGGCACGTCCGTGCAAGATTTCAAGCCTAAGCAGTAGCTTCTGCCATGCCCTTCACGGCCGTGCATAAGGCAGCACGTCCGTGCAGCTTGGTCTGCACGTCCGTGCCAAACCTGGCACGTCCGTGCAGACCTGCAGTCAAGCCCGATTCTTGTTTTCTCCGTCCTTTTTATTTGGGGGTCTTATAAATACCCCCTTTGAGCTCATTTGTACGGGCATCAAGGTTTTTAGAGCTTTCTCTTAGTTTTGTAATCCTAGAACATTAAATTCTCAAATCATTAGCTAGATTCTAATTATTAGCTTGGAAATATTCAATTTCAACCATTGTAGAAGACAAGTTCCACCATTGTTGCTCTCTTTGAAGCTTCATAGTAACTATTTATTAATCTTCTCTTCCATTACTCTCTATTTTGTTGTTAATTACTTGCTTAATTCTTACATACTTAGATTGTTAATTAGCTTAATCCTTAGGTTGAACTTTTTCATGAATTGCTTGAAATCTCTATTTGCTTTAACCTTCATGGATTGTGAGTAGTCTAATTTCTAGGGTTTGGGTAAAACCCTCAATGTAGTCACTAATAAATAGTTTCATGTGCTAATTTGGTTGTTGTGGGATGTTAATTAGTTGAGCTTAAGTGGTTTAATTGCTTAGTTCTTGTATATGGCCATTGCTAGAACTATTTATCCAAGCTTTCTCAACGAAGGATCGAGAGATGAACTTGAGTTAGCTCCCTTATGCATGATTGACCCGAAATGCCATGAGAATAGGAATTTCCGGTCAAGGGAATGTTTATGTCATCGTGATTATGATTTAACACTTATTTTATGCTTTGTAACCACGAGAGTAGGTTGTATTCATGATTCAAGTAATCCCTCTAGCTTGAGAGAGTAGTTGGGTGCCTTAGATGACTTCCCCTAATTTATCCCATTAATTTACCTTGATTGTTGCATGCTAATTGTGATTTGTGATGAAGTTGAGTGGTATAACCCGAGCCCTAGATTCCTCTAAATATTGTTAATTTCCTCTTAGCTTTAGTTGAATTGAACTAGTAGAAGTTACTCAAGACCAAACCAATTTTGATTTCATTTAGCTTATTTAAATGGTAGTACTCGGTGGTTGATTCAACTCCTCTCTTGGGTTCGACCCTTTCTTACCCTTGCTATTAGTTAGTGAGACCAAGATAGGAATTTATATTTTGGTAGGCTCGACGACGGCTTATCAATATACTATGTTAATTTAACTGATAAATTCAAAACATGCCATGTTTTTCTAGTTTACTTGCATCAGGTCTCAACTTCTTTTTACTACAGGTAGCACGCTTACATATATACCAAGTATAGGAACCAAGTTTTGAAAGGTTTTCTCTGTTTTAAGAACTTACTGTATCAAGTTATCAGACATAATACTCTGCCTTTTCAGATTAGTTTTTACACTTTCTTTATTCATTTCAATGTTGACAATAACAATACAATCTAGCTAATCAATAATCACCTTGGTGAAATAGGAAGATGTAGAGCTGATTGCTCATCTTGTACTCAACTGTACAATAGCCATTAGGCTAAAAAAATATAACAATGTTCGTTCGGTTTTTACTCTATACATAAAATAGCTAACAATAGTTCTAAAACTGCTCACTATCACTCAATTTACGCAATAGAAGGAAGATATGAAGTCATCAATTTAGAAGGCATCAGATTTTACCACCAGCTCATTGACACTCTACTTGCTAAAGGTTTGTTCTAAGATACAAAAAGAGAACATGCTTTCAGCCTTTAAGGTTCAACAAAAAAGTTTATGTTCTTACTGTAACAAGCATTTTACTTCAGCTAAGTTAACTCATCTGAGTTCTTTACTTCTGTATGAGTAGGGATTCAGCCTTTTGTGACATTGAGCCATTATGACATCACTGAGTTTTTTAAGTCTGTATGAGCAGGGATTCAACCTCTTCTTCTTGCAATTATCAATCTGCTTAATTTTTCAATGAAACCTCTACTTTTATCTCTGGTTTTCTTTATAAGATATAACTTCCTTTTTTTTTAATTGTTGCCTCATTTTCTTTTCATTTTCATATATGGTGGTGGAAATTATGTTTATTTATCAGGTCTCAGCTCAACTTTTCTTTTACTGCAGGAAGCACGCATACATATATACTAAGTATAAGAACCAAATTTGGTCCTTTTCTGCCAACCCAGTGAAGATTATTAAGGAATACAAATTGCTAAAGAATTAAAGACTGTCATGTTGTGAGTGAAAAACAAATTAATGAAAGGAAACAAGAATTCACTCGGACAATGCAAACAAGGTTTAGAAGTAGCAACTAGAATGCCCTCTACGACATGCATGAACTCCAAAAAAAAAAAAAAAAAAAAAAAGACAAAGCCAATAACACACAATTAAAATTCAGAACCAACAAACCAAACTCGAAATACCCAAATCAAAAAATTCAATAAAAAAAAAACAAAAATTGAACCACATCAAACACAAAGACAATAACCGTTCACAATTCAATCGAAAAATAAACGCTTTAATTCATACATTCTTGAAAATTAAAGATTAAATAACCAAAAAAATAAAAATAAAATATCCATCACAAATCAGAAAGTACCTGAAATTAGAATCACGAATTCAATGAAACCCAATATCACGATGAAATTGCCCGAGACAACTTGATTTCTGATGAAATTGTGCGAGACGACTGGTTTTCTGAAGAAACTTATGATGAAATTGCGCGAGAAGACTAATTTTCTGATGAAATTTTGGAGACGACTGATTTATGCTGATACCTAATCAATTATCGTTGCTATGGCTTGTTGTATTGGGAATGAAGATGAAATAAAATTTTGAGAGATTGCAATTTTCCTTTCCTTTTTTTGTTTTTTTTTTTATTAATCTGACGGTTTTGGCCCAAATTTTCTTTTAGCTTTGGCGGCTAATTGGATTTTTTTAATGAATTCACATAAATTTGGGGATTAACACTTGTAATTTTTTTTATTTCAATGTTTTATTTATTTTGTTTTTCCAAAAAATAAGGTAACATCTATTAGTGTTACCATAAAATGCTACCTATTTTAAAAGTGTTACATTGAAATGTTACTTATGTTAAAAGTGTTACATTCTAATAAGGTGTTACCAAAGTGTTACTTATAATTCTAATATTTTGCATTTCAAGAAGTGTTACCAATTATGTGTTACATAAACTCAATTATGCACTAGTGGATTAAAGTTAAAGTCAAAAAAAGTCTCCTGCAAAATACCCATAAAACAAAAAGGCTTTCCAAAAACTTGTCTTTGAAGATGATAAGGTATAATACTATGAACATTCAATGCTTATTTTAAATGTTTAAGTTAAATATAATCTGATTTTTTTTCCTGCTGTACATGTAGGGTAACAAAATCAGAGGCACTCTATTTGATGATGAGATTGAGAATTTTCAGAATATATTTGAGCATGAGAAAGAGTACATCATAGCAGATGCACCTATCAGAAACACCAATCCGATGTATCGCCACAAGGAAGGTGACTACTACTTGTCATTTGGAGGGTCAACCGCAATCCAGTCACTTAATCCTAACACAGGTCCTATTTTGCCAAAATACACTCCTATTGCTGAAGTGCCACCAACAAGCAGTGTAGATGATCATTTTGGTAACATTCGCTCTCTGATTTAGCATGCCATTAACCTTGTTTAACATGTTTAAGCCTTTACTAACTTTGTTATTATTAATATAGACATTCTTGGAGTTGTGGTGCATTTTGGAAGACACACGAAAGAAAAAAACAAGTAGTGGCTTTGAATTTGATGTGCGCGATATTATTGTTGTGGATGATAGTGTGAAAAAGTTAGTATAAATTCATGCATATAAATATTAACTGATTCTTATTTCTACCATCTATTTCAATGGTAACTTGCTACATCTTCGGGCTTGGTGACGGGCTTGTCATTTCTGTGTATGGAGAACTTGCTACTAAAGACTGTGCTCGACTAGCAGGCCGGTGTGAATCTTTCATGGTTGTCAGCTTCCGACTTTTACAACCAGCTCCCCACACTGGTTAAATTCCTCTCTAAATACTCTTATATTGCTTGATTAACTATGTTTATGCCTTAAATCATATTTTATGGCTTAGGGTTCTCATTGGCATCATCTATGTCAACAACTATTGATCCTAACCCCACTGGTCTAGAAGTTAATGCATTAAAGGCTTGGTGAGCTAATATACTTTATCAGTTTAAATATTTTACTACTTGAATAACTGATAATTATTAGTTATTTTCTCTGAAACAGGATATTAGAAAACCAGGAATGTCTTTCTGATCACATGGGACATTAGCTGACCACCAGGGAGGCTAGCAGTTCCAATGTTATAATGACTGTCGAAGAGCTCAATAAGAAAACAATAATTGTACATTGCCTTATTCATAGAAAGCATCTTAATCTTCAATGACACATCTTCATGTATGTTTGTTAACTTGCAGTCAACTACAACCACTGCATATGAGCGCCACTAGCTTAAGGTTACAATTATAGCTGCTACAAAAGAAGATGTGAATGATTATATTGGATGCAACGACTGTGGAAAATGATGTGATAATGTGGAGACTGTCAAATTTTACTGCGACAAATGCAGTGCTCAATGCATTGTAGAAAAGAGGTACATGTTTCCATAGATAGAGCATTTGATACTACAAATCATCATATTATTTACTGAATGTGACTCTTTCCAGAGTCAATATCAGCTTCTATGCAACTGATGACACTAGTAGATCCGCTTAACTGCATATGGAAAGCAGTGTGAGAAATTGCTTGGCCTTAAAGACATAGAACATACATAGTGACTATCTTACATTGTAGACTTAAATAGCATTGCAGGTTATCTCTATATTAACATGTTGCTTTTTCATGTGTAGATGACAGGCTGGGAATTTGAAGCTATAGCTGCTGCTTTGAAAGAGAAACCAATTAAGCTTGAAGTAGGGCCCAACTGGTGCAATCAAGAGGGTTGGCTATCTGAAGTGGGTTGTGAAATCCATTCCCCTTGAGTAAAGTTTTGACTACTTAGGCCTTGGGCTTCTGATAGGAACACATTGTTTTAGGTAAGACTACTGGTCATTTTAGATGTATTCCCACTCGACACCTTTTGGAACAATGCTATATTTTCTGCGCCCATTTCATATGCCTAATCATTTGCTCATCGTTATGTAATCGTAAATTACTCTAACATTGTCACTATGTTACATTTTGAAACTTGATAGGTAACTTATGCATGCTTATAAGTAACTTGGCTTATTACTATTATATTTACTATTTACTAAGTTATCTGAGTTTGAAGTTATCTTTATGAAATCTGCTAATATTTATTCCTATTCCATGTTTTTTAAAAATGCTCTGTCAATGCAATATGTTTTAACTACTTACCTTTATTTAAGAAAATCAGATATTCATTACCTTATCAATGAAATTATCTTTAAATTGCAATTGTTTCAGCCATATTTAAATACAATCTTCTTTATATTCCTTTATTAAAGCATGCAATTAGTTGACCATCATTTTCACTGATATATAAACAAAAATGCAAATCTAACAAGTGACAGCTTAGTAAAAGCAATTAAAAATCTAACAAGTAATTATTAGTAAAATCTAATAAGAAACTAAATAATAAACAAATACAGTGGAATCTAATAAACTTATATTTCATTGCATGAATTTCAAAGAAGCATCCATTACAACACAATATCCCAAATAAACTACCAACACTTAGCAGAATCACTTAACTTATCACATTCACTAAACATATTGACATAACACTGTCCTACACTCACCTTATTATAAGCAACATCTTTTAACTTACGTATTAAGCAAGCACTAATTAACTATTAACCTTATCATTTCCACCATCTCCATAAGAATCGTCGTTGTCAGAGCTAGAGGAATGCATGTACTTTACTAAGGGTATGTTACAAAAGCTTTACCAGAACCAATAACCAACACTTATTACTTCATTACCTTCGGCCACCATAGAATTTTCATCATGTTTAGCTGTCACTTGATCCTCAACAGCTTTAGCTAACACGGCACCCTCAGTCACTTTAGTTCTGCACATTGGAGTTTAACTTGACTTAACCAAATGCATAGCATCTTGAGAATCACTTAGAAAATTTTTCTTAACCTTTTTTCCTTCTTTAAAACTCTTGATTTCAGAAATCTCATTTTCAACTTCATGCAACTGCATTTCTATATTGACTATCCTCTTTTCAACATTCAAGCAAATGAACCTTGCATCTGATAATTGACCTTATAAATGAGCTTCTCTATATTGAAGCTCCTGGAGCTTAGCTTCTATATGGCGCTTTTGGAATGCAGAAGGTTACTTAAGAAATGAAGACTCATACTTTCCTGCCATGTCAAAATATGAAACTGGAGATATAAAGCAAAATTTTCTACATGCTAAAAAAAAAAAACCCCATGCCAATTTAAAATAAACAACACTCATACATAGGGCTCAATACTTGTTGCAAAGGCATCACAAATTAGTCAACACTTCCCACAAATTTAAAAGCTATATAAAAGCAAAAAAACACCAGTCTGTTATCCAGAGGACAAAAAACAGCACCCCAACTACAAAAGCTTTATCAGTTACAATCTCAACAACTCTCCTTGCAACCCAAGAAGTCATCTATCATGTCATACATCAAAACTTAATTATGTAATGCTAAAAAGCAATACAAAACACAAAGGATTTTCAAGAAAGCCACTGTCCAAACAATAGCAGACATTAATGCAGCAATCCAAGGCTCAAAAGAAGCAAGCCTTATGTAAATGCAAAACAAACTCAAAATAGACAATATCATTTTCACTTCAAGAGCATAATTTCAAATATACAACCTAGAGTGACCCAAACTAATGCAAAAAATACTGATACATTTAAGATTACTTAGCTGATTTAACTTTCAATCAAACTTTGACCTACCTAACCACTCTACCTTATTTTGTAGCTTCTCATAAACCTAATCATTCCAGTTACAAAATCTCGCACTTTGTTTTATGGCTAATCACCCCACCTTATTTGTAACTTCTCATTATCATTGTTCATAAACTAATAAGCTACCTATTAATTTGCATTATTATTCATACTAAATTGTTCACATTCTTGCTTATCCACGAACAATATACCATTAAAAATCAATTTCTAAACTCCATCAAACTTTGAAACTTAAAAAGTATAAATCTTTTCCTTGTTTTCAATCCATACGACATATAAATTTTGTTTTTTTTTACCTACATCCAATCCATTCAACACTTACTCAAAAACACCTAAATCTATTGCACATCATTTTCACACACATAAAATTTATTCTGCCTTGGCCAAGAACAACACACCACTAAAATCAATTTCGCAATTCAATCCATTCAACATTTATATATTGCATGAAAAAGGCAAATACTAAAAATAAGTAACAATTTGTACCAAAATATTTATATATAATTATATATGCCAAACTACATAAATAAGTTTTTATTACCAAGATTGAGTCATACTTATCTATAAACCTAATACCCTAAGCCAGTTTATAATCATATTAACAATACTCATTAGCTAACAAAATGAAACTGGCTTATAAAACTTAGTTGATCAAGAACTACATAAACTGATTCAAATAGTACTACTCTATACCTAAAAATACTACTTCTATGGTAAATCAAATCCGTAAGCGCCAGAGTCTTCATCGGTTTCAGAGGTCCTGTGATGATATGGATACCCGTTGTCCTCTTCAAAACTGACATCCCATTCCCCTGGTACCGGCTCTGCTTCATTTTCCTCCTCCTCCTCCTCTTCTTCTTCTGATTCCCCTCCCTCATCAACTTCAGGTTGTTGTTGCACCTGTTCAATCTGAACAACAACATCCTCATGAACTGCATGTTGCTGTTGCACTTGCACCTGAACAGCAACCTCCTCATGAATTGCTTGTTGTTGTTGCACCTGAATAGCAGCCTCCTCATACACACCTCTTTCACTTCAACATCTCCATCACTAATTTCCATATCAGCCTCGCCTCCCTCAATTCCACCAACCTTTGCCCCGCCTACATCACCAGCCTCATTTTTCCTTCTAGACGATTCACCCACAGCAAATTGAGCCTTCCTCACCCCAACAATATCATCATCGCTGTCATTGTCAACTAAAATGACACCATCACAAATTCCGTCAATTCTAGGTCTTTTACCACGTCTTCGTTCTTCATCAAACTTGTCACACTTTGCTAGCTAGGCATGAATCTCATCAAGCTCCTTTAGCAAATCATCACATTTATGTGTTGCCGCCAATCGAACTTCAATGGTTGCCGAAAATTGACCCTTGACATTTGCTTTCTTGTTCTCAAGAAATTGACGGTAAAATTGCAAAAATGATGAGCTGCCATTGTTTCCGGCCATTACAAAGCTTAGATAGGAAATTTTAATGAGAAAAAGGAAAAATTTTGAGTAGCAAAAACTAAGCAGGAAAAGGTTTTGGGATACCCAAACAATGATGATACTTTTCTTTTTATAACAAGCAAAACGTCTCCTTTCCTTTCTATGCCTCTTCGAATTACTTTGCAAGAACCTTATTGCAAAAGAGAGAAAGTTACATCGGTTGACATAATACATGTTGACCGAGAAAGGACTTCACTGCACATAGTTTAATAGTTAAAAGCTTGTTATATAAATGCTACGTAAGAACATTCCAAAAATAGAAAATAACTTTTTCCGTAATTGTTTAATTAGCCATATTAAGACAAAATTGCCGACAATTTTACCCGAGAATAAAAACTTCATCAATCCTTATTTAAAATTCGCTTGTTGTGAGATTGTTTGAAAACTTTCAAATTTAATTCTCTCTTTAATTCTCCATTTATAAAGACTCTATTACATAAAAAAAGTGATCATGTGTACTACTTATTTGTACATAATAATATTAATATCAACAAAATACCACACAAATATTTCTTACAAGTTAAAAACAAGTTACATTTATTTTAATTGTTTTTATAAAACATTCTAAATGAAAAGAAATGGATTAATCTACATAATTAAATTAATAATTATTCGATAACGACACCAACGTAAGTGGTTTTTTTTTAAAATATAAAAAAGCCCTTAACCCAATTCAATAAAGGCTGAATCAACTACAAAATCCTTATCTAAAACCTAAATACAATTTCCGTTCATATTATTTGTAAAAAAAAACATAATACTACATAAAAAAAAAAAAAAAGTGATCATGCATGCTACTTATTTGTACATAATAATATTAATATCGACAAATTATCACGCAAATATTTCTTACAAGTTAAAAACAAGTTACATTTATTTTAATTGTTTTATAAAACATTATAAATGACAAGAAATGAATTAATTTACATAATAAAATTAATAATTATTCGATAAAGACACCAACTTAGGTGGTTTTCATAAAAATATAAAAAAGCCCTTAACTCAATTCAATAAAGGCTAAATCAACTATAAAATCCTTATATAAAACCTAAATACAACCTTCGTTCATATTATTTGTAAAAAAAACGTAATACTTATAATCTTATAATAATTCATTAATCATTGGATATTTTAGTAGTTAACCATCTTAAAGAAAAAAGACATATTTATGCAATTACCCATGTCAAAGAAATAAGGCAAATTCTTGTCATTGTCCATCTCAGCGACTAAGCCTAAAGCCCAGTTTTATAATTATATTTTGGGCCTTTTAGGTCAATGTATTACCTTCTTGCATTAGACCTTTAATCTTTATCCAATGAAACAATATCAAAACAAAAGCATATCATGAAATGAACATAAACCATAATCATATTGTTTAGGCACTTAATTTATTTATTTTTTTAAAAAAATAAAATTGGATTTACTTTATTTTATATAGATTTCTGGTTTTAAATTTATGCAATTGTAATGTGGGTTTGTAGAGGAAGATTCTCTCTATAATTATGATTGATGAATTACTCCATTGAAGTAGTTCATGAGTTTTGTATCTGATTAAGTATAACTAGACATCAATCTTTATTTATTAAAAAAAAAAAAAATTGCATGTACTAGGTCCAAGAAAATTCACAGGCCAATTAAAATACCTTATTTGAGCCTTTATGACATTGAAACCCAAAAAAAAATCCATTAGAGTATTATTAACCATCCTTATTGAATTAAACACTAGATGGGCTTTAACCAACCAAAATATAAAAGGCTAAATTCAAAACAAAAAAAAAGTACATATTAAATATAAAACTTATATAAATTACAACTACATAATACTTAACTATCATTACTTAAAAATCATTACACAAAATAGTAGGACTTTACCATTCAAGGTTCATAGAAAAGCAACTACATTACTAAGAAATCACATCACTTAGTACTTTACAGCCATAATAAACTATAAAACTACATTACAAGTACTTTAACAGCATGCATTTTTATTTTACTTACTACTAACTAAACACTTGAGCTAAACAAGTAGATTAGGACAACTTGAAAACCTTATAACCATAAAACTTTAAACTCTAACTACAAATACTAAAAAAACAAGTGACACAATAAAAGTTTAACACAGATGTAGCCTACATAAGAACTTTCCTCCTTAAAACGAACCACCATATGAGGCATCACTTCCAGGTGAATATGATGGGCTGGAATGGTGGTGAACTTTAATGCCATGAAGACTAGGCTGAGCAGTGTAATTACTAGTTCCTTCCTGAGGTTTCTGTTTTGCTTCAGCTTCAGCAAAGTGCATGGAACATCCTACCTTAGGGCTTGGTTGCTTATCTTCTGGTTCACCAAAACAAATAGCAGAAACAACAGCCTCTAGCTCCTCCACCCTTTTCTTAAGAGAACTAACACGTTCCTCCACCACTTCTAGGCCAAGTAGTTTGGCTATTCCACACTGAACACATTGCTATCAACATTATCTTTACCCTTACTTGCCATAGTCACTAAGTTATTTCTAACATAACAAAGATAGTAGTTGGATAAAGGATACAAGTAAATGGTAAAATGTTTAGCAATCTACCCTCTTTTAATATATGCCAAGATGACTAACCATGTATTATCTAAAGGTTAAATGTAGTTTCTATGCAATAATAAAGCTACCTCAAAATAACTCTCCCATGTGCTACAATATTGGATAACTCTTACCAAAAACTAACTGAAAACAGTCTGCACCCTTTAAGCCTACATGTAATTAATTTATGAATCATAACATAACACAACTCATATATGTATAGCATACAACTCAGCCATATAGAGGCTTTAATTATGAAACTTTGACTGAAACAACACACCACCAATTCACATCAAATCTGAACCAGCTTAAAAACTATACAAGACAGGGGTACTTAGATGAATGACCAAAGTTGATTCCCATGACTAACTGCCTGTTCAATACAATCTAAGGCTTCTAATCAAACCACCTTATTCAAAGTATGCTTCTCTTACTATCTTAAATGTGTTGTTGTTTGTTACCTTCTTATTTTAGTTGTTGCTAATCAAACCAATCGTTGCTGCTAATTAGCTTAATAATACATTATATAAAAGCCTACAATAATGCTTCTTTCAATTGCTTACTCTGAGTCATGAATTCAACAAGTTCCTGTTTAATACACTCTGTGCCTTCATCTTAGTCCAGCCATTAAGTCAAACCAATAATTACATATAAGTCTATAGAATCCTCTACACTATTTTATTCTGCTTATAGACCTCAAAGCAAAAGTCCTTGCATAATAAACTTTGTGCTCGGCTTTTCCTCTAATTTAACATATTAGCAACACTATAAAAACATATATGGTTAGCATTTGGTATTCGATCAAGAAAATAATAGAATTAATAATTTTCAAACACTTATCATAATAAATAACCATGCATAAAGTAACAATCCATAAAACATTGACTACCTTTTACATATTACACTACACTTATTATGTTCTTAAAAGCAAAGTTAAAACCTGATACACAAAGCCTAAACAAAGAAAAACCCCCAGTAACTTACACTAGCACTAAGTCTACATCAAAATACTGGAGGATTTCCTTCTCTATACTTAAAAAAAGCACCTTCATCCTCTTGAATGTTGTAGCGATCAATGAAGTCCTTCACACCATTTTTTAAAAAGCACTGAGTGATAATTAACAATTTCCTTCCTCACAATTTTCAGTTGCACCTCGAACTGTGTATCATAATTCTGGAGCACATCAGTTGACTCACCATATTTAGATAACCAATCCTTAGCAAAATCAACCGAGACATTCTACAAACAACATTACCAAGACAAAACAACATTATTTCAGGAAATTTGTTTCTGCCACATCAATAAATTAACTTATTAAGTGATTATTATCAACACTTACAATAGTCCCTTTTCGAAGATAAGGTGCAGTAAAAATAAATCGAAAATTTGGCTCACGACAACTAGCTGCAAGGTCATCAATCCAAGCATTTGTCTCAATCATTTTCTCTGAACACCCTTCATAAGCAGGTTTGCGCCCACGTCTCTTACTAATAAAACTGCCAACATCCTTTCTATTATGTCCTGACCCTTGTGCTTTCTTACCTCCTCTTGGCTTATAAATCTGCACAATGAATGAACTGTGTCCAGAATAAGTAAAATTTAAAGCATCACCAACATTTAAACCATTATCCTGCACAAACTCTAAGCACCCAGCTTCCAAAACAGTTTTCCAACCATCTCCATCCTCTTCATGTACTATAGTAACATTCCACGATCTACAATCATCATGCAGAGACAATTCAACACTTAAGAATCCATCATCTAACAAGTCTTTGACATCATCTGGAATACGCTGTAAATAAATATACATTCACAAAAAACAGAAAAACAACAGATATTAAAATTAAGTTCACATTATTAAAACAACATGAATACATAAAGCTTTATTCCTAGCATAAGATAAAGAAATCAATAAACATATATCTTCATACCAGCCTGTTCTGATGCTCAGCCTCATAACAAATAGTAAACGTAGCAAATTCCGCCATAACAAGACTTATACAAATTTCTTAAATAATACTTAGACTTATCTCTTTAACACAGCTTACTCAATATTAACTAATCCATAATAAGAATGTTATATGTAGAGAAACTTAAGCATAGAAACTGGTATATATCACATTTAATATAATAATGTATAAATTTGATAAGAAAACACAAGAACAAGATTCTTTTTTCAGGAATAAAACAACTATCTACTTACGTATTTCTTCCCTATATTCAATGACAAAAATAATGATAGGTAAATCAAGTCAAAACATATATAATTAATGTCATTCAACACATAAAATTTGTAACAACACTTTTCTTGAATAGCTTCAATACTTTGACCCAAATCACGACTATACAAAAAAGTGAAAACTGAACTTATCATGTCAAATAAGTTAATTATGTTTAATGAAAACTATGCATTCAATGGATAGTAATCCAATGCTAAACTCAGTAAAATAATATGTCATAACCTCTGTGCATTCAATTGAAAAAAATCCCCTTGTGTTAAATGATATGTTATTAGATCATCTAATGGTTCAATTTCATTGCTAATGTTCAATAGATTTATTAGATGAAAATTAACTAAGGCAAATTATATTTGATTTACTTGTATTTGTTGAATTTTATTATAATTTGATTAGCATTAGATTATGTAATATTTTATCATTATTATACTCTCATAAGTTGTTGTTTAGCAGATTTTATTTGATTTTATGTGTATTTGTTGAGATTTATTATAATTTGATTGGCATTAGATTATATAGTATACTCTCCTGAGCTCTTGGTTTTTTTTTTTTTTTTTTTTTTTTTGAAATTATGATTTTATGTAATTAAATTTATATTGATCATTTAGAAAATTTTATTTTAAAAATTAATTTTAAAAGGCTTTGTATTTAAAAAAAAGAAAAAAAAAAGGCATTTTAAAGTCACAAATCCACAACACAGTATGGTTTTAAATTAATAAATAAAATACAAATTTTATAAGTTTTTCCCTTTTATTATTAACTAAGAATAGATAAGTATGTTTCAAAGAAGATATATATATATATATATATATATATATATATATATATATATATATATATATATATATATATAATTAAAAAAAAAAGATAAGTAATATCAAAGCCCACAAATCCACAATAAACATTTAACACAAATCAAGACAAAGCCCAAACATGTGATCCAGTCCAAACAATGATATTAGCTCATCTAATTTTCCTTAGTCCACACCTACATAAGTTTCAATACTTATCAATTTCTTGTGATGTAAATAATTTATAACGTTAATCTATTTCGAAATAAGGTAAATGCATCTTATACACATATTCTATCCTATTTTATCAATCACAAATAGCATTTCAATCACTTATACTATATACAACTTTGAATTCATGCACGAAATAACAAAACCTAAACCAAATAGATTTATTTAACACTTCATTAACGTCCTCCTAATTTAGATTAACAAAACGCAACGCGCGCATCACGCGCGTTGAAACCGACTAGTAGTATAAGAAGTGAAATCAAGTGGAAGAGTAAAGAGGTATAAAAGAGAGAATTATCTTTATTATAAAAGGATTTAAATAAAAGTAGTAACTAGTAAGACTAATAAAAAAAACTCGCCTGAAAAAAAAAAAAAAAAAAAAAAAAAAAGGGGGGGGGGGAAGTGCATGGAGTAACTATAATTGGAATCATCTTTGGGATTGAATGGCACAAATTTGACAATGCAATGATTGAGCACAATCCCAACAATAAAGCACGTGGTAGCGTAATTTCCACCATTAAAAATAAAATTAAGTCCAATAAGTTTAGATAAGTGGACATGTATGTTGTTAATATAGTGAGTATGTGACAAGTTCATGACAGTAATTGTAAATTTGTTTGTAAGTATAAATTTGTAAGTGGGTTGTAAGCATATGACACCTTACATGGAAAACAATATATTGAAGATATATAGTGTGTCACGTCCTGATCAAGTTGTTACACACTATAATATAATACAAATTAACTTATCATAACTAAACAAATAAAAATTATGAACGTCTTTTCGACTTATTCAATAAGGTATCTAAAGGTGATATCCAAGATTTGAGATTGAGTCTCACACAAAACGATGACAAATTGGAAACAATGAACCCACATGTGTGGGTATGGAAAGAGTCATGGGACTGATCAAAAGGGGGAGGGGGTTGGCATGGGTCAGCCACCACAAACTCAACTCAATTCATGCATAAAAAAGGAATCTAATCTAACCTAAAAATCCATTTTCTCTCTTTTTTTTAATTTTCTACTTTAATATTAAAAAAATTAAATCAAATTAAATAAAAATAATAAAATTTTGTTGGCATTAAAGAAGTGGGGAAGGAAGAAGATTGAGAAATGAAAGGAAGAGACACGAGTATCTTATGGTGGGACTTAAACATTGTCGCTATGTTTATCACTACACTTCAACTCTCTTTCTGACATTACCCATTGTTCTTTCGCTCTCTCACAACCTATCTTTGCTAGCCCATCAATGCCATTACCTTTTCTTTTTAACAAAAATTATTAATTTTTTTAAAATAAAATATGTTGCCAATAATTATTGAAATTAAAGGTGTTTGTAGATACATTGGATCCAACTTTTTGAGGTCAAACATAAAAACATTGGACACAACTAACGTAACTTGATGAATTATTTTGTTTTGAGATCGATGTAATCCCTTCGTTTTCAAAAGTTTTTTCTATTTGAACGGTGAATCAATGATTGTCTCATAAAAAAAGTCATATTAGATATGAAAGACATGTATTTGTATATGTATAAATAACTCTTAATTATTTAATAACTCTAATTTTGTTTTTGGTCTCCAACTCTGATGAGAAAAACCTAGCTAATTTATACTCCCATGCTAGAATTTCTACTTGACTTTTATCTCAAGTGTTTCATATAATCTTTAACAATGGATTCTATCGATAAATTGTAATTTCAAAATTAGTTTTGGTTTGTTTCAGCTGATTATAGACGAAGATTTGACATTTGATTTGATGAATTTGCATAAATAATCTTCATCAACTAATAGACTTTAACTAGGCTAATAACAATAAGGCACTCGACTAATAATTGATCTAAATAATGGAACAATTATTCATAACAAAAATAAATTCAAACAACATAAATTTTTAACACGTAAAATATATTTGGAAAATTATTGCAATTTTGGATTTAGATGAAATTTAAAATGAAATTTTGGCTATTTTTTTTCCACAAAGTTTCATATGTTGTTGGTCATAGTGTGTGGCCGGGGTTACTTATTCAGGGGTTACTCGATTAAGGGTTATTTGGTCAGGGCCAGGATTACTCGATCGGTCAGGGGTTATTTATTCGGTCGGTCAGAGGTTACTTGATCAGGGATTACTTAGTCAGGGGTTATTTAATCGGTTAGATGTTACTTATTTAGTGTTTTTTGTGTGTCTCAGCTGGCCACACGATGTAACCAGCCACATAGAAAAACGCGTTTTTTTTAGTTAAGATGACCTAGATAGAAACCAGAATCATGGAGGAAAAAGATGGGAAGATCGGGCAGGCTTGCGAAAACCAACACCAAAAATACAAGTTGTAAATTTGCATTGTAATTCAGTTTTTTAGCATCCTCAAAGTAAAAAGAGAAAAAAAAGTTGCTTTAGTAACGATAGGTAGTTTCTTCTTTAATCATTTTTTAAAAAAACGTAAAAAGAAAAAAGAAAAGTCAAAGTTATTTGATTGATTAAAGCACTAAAACTAAAAATTCTTTTTCACTTAATAGTAAAAAGTGGAGTACTAATTTCCACAAATCAAAAGAAATTGCTTATTATCTAATCTAAATAACTATATAATGCACTTGTGTTCATAAAAAGACCATGTAATCATTAATGTGTGTACAATTCATGTAGGTGCGAGGTTGGATGAGTTTGGTGCATGTAAAGCTCACATTAACCACTTGTATTATTGGGATGTCAAAAATTTAGCCAACCCAAAATATTTACCTGAAACTGAACTGTTTTTGAACTGATTAGATTCGAGAATTTTTATCCGAATTTGATATGGAGTCTACGAACCCGAAGTTATCTTGAAACCAATTTCAACCGGTAAGTATGATCCAAACCCAACTTGAAATCGACTTATAGTTAATTCGAAACCAATAAGAGCGGATAATCCAAGATCCGAAATCGATTTGGCCAAAACCGAAAACTACCCGAAACCATTTAGACCCAAAAAATATCTCTTTTTACCCGAACTTTATTAACCCGATCTTTATTTATCTGATTTGAAACTTCCTATGTATCGATTAAAATCGACTCGAAACTACTCATGGTCTAATTAAACCCAACCTATTAATAATAACCTAAGCCAAAATTTTCCATGACCATAACTGATGAGTTGCTAATGAATAATTGAAGATCATTAATAGCCGGATAGACGATAAATGCAAAATGGTAAGAAAGACGTTTTACAATGACATGATAAACACCAAATAAGGCGATAAGTAATCATTTTCTTCAATGACTTGAGTTGTCAATCTTATACCAATTCTGAAAAGCCAACACAAAACTTCAATGAAACTCAAAAAAATTATACAGAGTAAATATGAATTGAATTCTCCAATAACAAAAATGACATCACCTATATGCTAATATAGCTGAAACTAAAATGACCCAACTTGAGATTGACCCGAATTCATATTTCACGACCCAAAAATCGAAACTAAAATAATTCTAACCGAAAATGAGCTAATAATTGAAGTAAGCCTACCCAAATTTTAACCGAAATTGAATTGATTTGAACCTAGATCTTATCGAATCCAAAATGACCTGATCCAAAATCTAATAAATCCATTTTGATCCAACTAAATACGATAAAATTCGAATCCGATTTCATATGAACTCGATTTGACTTGACCCGAATTTGACTTGACCCAAATTCGATTTGTACCCGACTATACTCAAACCCAACTTTAACCCAAATCTAAATAAACTCAACCTGATTTGGTTTGTTCTGTTAAGTTAAAATGATCTGTCATTACCCGACCCAAACACTCCGACCCGTCGTGGGTCAACCCAAACTCCATCTGGATACTCGATTTGATGTATAAAATGTATAGTAGTATTGTCTTGGATCATGAGGTAATCCTTCAATTTAAGTATATATAGTTAATTTACCATGAATAGGGGTGTTCGTGATGCGGTTTGGATCCCAAATCCCACCAAACCACAAAATTGTGATTTGTATTTTTTACAAACCGCACTTCTAACCAAACCGCACCGCAAAATGCAGTTTGGTGCGGTGTGGTTTGCGGTTTAACCATATTTTCTTAAAATTATAATTATTTTTATTAAAACAAAACTTTTATTTTATTTGAGATTAATAATTTATAATCAAATATTAAACTCTTATTTTTAACCTTTAAGTAGCTAATAGTCAAACATTAGCTCATATATTTTAGCTAATATATATTTTTTTAATAAACATGTAATATAATAACCGCAAACCACACCAAAGTGCGGTTTACTCTAAATTTTTTTTGGAAACCGCACCAAACCGCAAAACACGATTTGGTCATTTTCAAAAACCGTACCGCAATTTTCAAACCGCACCAAACCGTAAAATTGCGATTTGGTGCGGTCTAAATCGCACTCTGAATAGCCCTAATCATGAATAAAAATTTGTCGAAATGAAATTATAAATAAATTCATTTGAAATGAAATATTTCCTTTATCTCACTAAGGCACTATTCCCTTTTCTTTACGTAAGCTAAGCCATTAAACTCGGAGGCATTACATATTTGCTATTTACACATGATTTGACTTTTTTTTTTTTTTTTTTTTTTTGGGTGAAGATGATTTGATTTTATAAACCCGCAATCTCTAATGTATTCATACAATTGTATTGTTTACTTATTTATTTATTTATTTGTATTTTTTTTTTTACTAGATTTTATTGTTTACTTTGTTACACTAGCTAATTACCTATAATATGATATGATATATAGTACTAAGCATCTATTCCGGAGTACTGTATATCATATCATACTATAATATGATCTCACAAACTATTGGGTACGGCAGTGTGCACCCAATGTTTCGTGCGACACATATTAATATATTATTATTCCTCCTTTCTCCATTATTCTTCACTTTTCTTCTCTCTGAAAATTGTATAACCTTTCTCTTTCTTCTTTCTTTCACCTGAAAAACTCCAATGCATGTTCATTTAAATATGCAATTGGTGCAATGATTTATGAAGTTTAGGAGAGAGAAATAATGGCATCGGAAGATGTGAAGCAACGAGGCGAAATTGGCGGTGCGATATTGGTGGTAATTTGCGATTGGTGGTGCGATTGAATCTAAGGCTACTAATTTCTTCAAAAAAATTTAATTTTCATGTGTTTGTGGGCGTTTTATTCTCGATTTGTAGATGTTTTGTGCGTTTTTGGGTGGTTATGGTTGTTTAAGGTGGTTGAATTTGGTTATTTTATGTTGATGTTGGTGGTTAATTAAGGTTGTTTTGGGTGGCTAAGGTGATTTTCGGGTGGGCAAGGGGTTGTTTTCGGGAGTGGGCTGGTTGTTTTCGGGGTGGGATGGGTTTTTCGAGAGAGGGCTAGTTGTTTTTGCGGTGGGATGTTCGCTGCTGATGGCGGTTTGCTGCTGGCTGGGTGCTGCTGCTGTTGGTTGGGCAGGGGAGTGTGTTGCGGTTGCGACGGTGGTTATGATGGTCGAATTGGGAGATGTATATTACATGTTACTTTTTGAATTTGTGTTACTGTTTTTAAAAATTCTTGTATAATATATCTGATTTTTTGTTGGATGAAATTGTTAATTATGTGGATCAGCGAACAAAATACCAATATCAGCTAATAAAAGGAATATATCAGTCAATTGATGTCTGATATCAGTCAATATTAAGAACATATCAGACATTAATAAAATCGTATCAGCTAACAAAAGAAACACACCAGCCAAAAAAAAAGGAACATATCAGCCAACAAATGAAACATATCAACCAACAAAAGGAAAATATCATCCAACAAAAGATACATATCAGCCAACATTAGGAATATATAAGCCAACAAAATAAACATATCATCCAACAAAATGAAACATATAAGCCAACAAAAGGATAAAATCAACAAACAAAAGCAATATATAAGACAACCAAAAAAACATATCAGCTAACAAAAATGAAACATATAAGCCAATAAAATAAAGATATAAGCCAACTAAAGAAACATATCAGTCAACTGATGTCTGATAGCAGCCAACAAAAGGAACATATCAAATATTAAAAAAAAAAATTCAACCAACAAAAGGAATATATCAGTCAATACAAAAAACATATCAGCCAAGTCTGTCGCATCATAATTATGCGTACGACAGGCCGCGCCCACTACCTTCTCATATGATATACAGTACTACGCATCTACTCCGTAGATAGATAGGATAATTTTGTCATGTGAAAAAAAAAAAAAAAAAAAAAAAAACCTAAATGGTGATGGACATCAATTTAGACCACTTATACACTCTATTAATAAATTTCCATGTATTTACAATCTATCACCAACTATAAATTTGTTTCTTATCAAACCATAATATTATTAATTTCCAAAAAATATAATTTAAATTCATGCAATTATCTAAAACATTGATTATATATTGGGCCAATAATTTTCACTTTAGAAAAAAAATAGTTTATGATGAGACAAGTCCATATAATTACATGTACTAAGAGCAATAAGTTAGGGATTCAATAAGGGCTATCAGATTTCATCCCATCTTGTGTGTGGCTGACCACATCGTGTGACTACTTATAAAAGAACAAAGTAATCCCTATAACACTAACCAAGTAACCCCTGTAATACTGACTGAGTAACTCTTATAACACTGATCGAGTAACCCTATAACTTTGAAAAAGTAACCCCTTTAACGTTGACCAAGTAACCTCTATTACACTAACGAAATAACCCCTATAATGGCTGGCCACATGGTGTGGCCAGCCACATGTAAGAATTTATGATCGCCTTTTTATTTTATTGCGAAACTACTACCTTTCTTCTCTAAGTATTTTTTTTCTTACTCCATAATTTGAAACTGATTATAATGATTGTTGTCTCACAAATCATCAAATTAGAAATGCTAATGGTTATAGATTTATAATAAGCTCAAATAAGTAAAATTTAGATCAAATAAGTATAATTCAGATGAAAAGAACACCATCATATCATAACGCAAGTTCAGAGTAAAATAATTTTATCCAAAATTGGTGATCCCCAAAACCACATGTCTATGTTGGCATACTACTTTATTCCCTTCTTATCTTCTCCATAAGTGGCAAAGAAAATGAGATAACCCCACTCCCCTTCTCTCTGTCTTCCTCTTTCTCATTACCTTAACTTTATTTTCTTTCTCCCAAAAAAAAAAAAAAAAAAAAAAAAAAAAAAAAAAAAAAAAAAAACCACCTTTCCCCACCAATTATTTTCCTAATCCCAATACTCCTAGTGTTATTGTACTATCACTACCAAATTTAGCATCACTAGATCTACCGCGTTTTTTTCTACTTTTTTTTTTTTTTTGCCCTATTCACCTCTTTTCTTACTTACAACCCAAACATGGCACACCCTAATTCCAATTCTAGCACAAAATTAGAAGATGAATCAGAAGACGATAATCAAGAAATCGGGCAAAACCCGATTTCACTCGACTTAAACCTTTGTTTTAAGCCAAATAAGGAATCGAGTTACGAAAACAGCGGCGACGGTGACGATAAAATGACAGGGGAAGAGATTATACCACCAAATAACAATAGAGTCTTCTCGTGTAACTACTGTAGAAGGAAATTCTTTAGCTCACAGGCACTTGGTGGTCACCAAAATGCCCATAAGAGGGAGAGAACTATTGCGAAACGCGCTATGCGAATAGGTGCTTTGGCTGACAGACACGTTAGTTTAGCTTCTCTCCCTCTTCATGGGTCTTTGTCTTCGTCTCCTGGTTGCTCCTTCCCAAGTCGACCCTCAATAGACATTCAAGCTCATCACGGATCTATGATGATGATGATGCACCCGCATCTTCACCCGTCTACGGTCCCACATCAAAATCAGCAACCTCACTACAACGGTTATAGTCATCTTCTTCATCATTCCGAGCAGAGGTTGCCTGCTCATCACGCCGGAGGTGATGGTCCCGCCGCCAAGTTTGAAGGCCAAAATGGGTATTTACTTGGTGGTGTTCCCGTGTTCAGTGCGGTGCCGTTTTGGCCTGGAAGTTTCCGGCAGGTTGATGATGAGGCTGAAAGTTCTTCAGCTATTACTACTATTTCTAATAATAATAATAATAATAAAAATAGTGATACTACTATTACTACTACTAATAATAATATTAGTAGTAATAATTGTTATAATTATAGTTATAATCAGCTTGAATACCCAGATTCTTGTCCTGATCTTACATTGAGGCTTTGATGAAGCATAATTATAATTTTTATTATTATTATTATTATTATTATTATTTTGGGTTTTGTTCTTTCTTTTGATTATATTCTTCTTTTTTATGTTGGTTAGAATTTTTTTTAATGAGAATTATTAATTGTTTAGAATTTTGTACAGGAGATATGGCACAAATAATCATTATTTGTCAAATGATGACTCTTTTTGCAGTGTCTTGTGAGTTATGACCAATCTTAATTTGTATTGTTTGGGTTAGAAAACATGTACATATTGATCTATTTGGCGAATTATCCTATTTATAAAAGTTTTATTTGTATGGTTGTATTTGTGTATTCAACCTACACATCTCGGGCCGATACCCTATTGCAAAATGACAATTAAACCGGGTAGTAAGCGTATGTGCAACTTTAAGCACAATCGATCAATTATTGTTGATGGTTTGATTTAAAGGCGTTCAGTCATAATTAAGCTCACGCACAGTAGTTTAATATGAGTAACTCACTTCTGGATCTCCTTAATAAGTAATTTCAAGCTTATGATGTATGTTAACTGACTTCTGTTTCAAAAGTCAAAGTCAAGCTTATACTTAGTACATATATATTCATTGATTGTTGATTGTTGCTTGTTGCTTGTTGCTGTAGGTAGCCAATCACAAGTGTGAACTTGATGAATTGGATGTTTATACTATTGGATGCCATATGATATGTAAGTATACTTTTTTGTTTTTAATAAAATGTTTTTCTTTGATTTGTTTCATGTGAATTGCTGAATTTTGCTTTCAAACTAAAGATGTTTTTTAATATAATTTTTGAGCAACTAACTACTCTGTTTATAAATTATCCTTTTAAATGATCCTTTTGAGGAATGAGGACCATATTGAGTTATATATGTCAAATTAGGTATAGATAGTCATCATGGAGGGCCAGGTGATTCATGGAGGCTTTTCATTATTATTTCTTTTGGTATCCAAGATGGTTTTCCTAACATAGATAATGAATTCCGTTGTCTTTTGTTTGTCGTATTTGAAGTCTTGAGAGATTATTACAATATATATGAAATTTAATACTCATACTTCGATGATCTCTATACTTCATAGTTCAAAGCATAGTCATGTGGAATAATATTAATAGATTTGTTTTTAAATTTATTTTCCAAATATATAACTTTTAGTCATATGTAGCTTAAGATATTGTTACTACTCCACTATATTGCATTGAAATTGTACTTAAAAAAACGGGACCAAAAAAAAAAAAACAAAAAAAAGGCAGTATTGCTTTCATGTATATATGTTTCCTCAAAAAAAAAAAAAAAAAAAAAAAAAAATTGTTATTGGGTCCATTATATATAGGAGGATAAAATTTAGACTATCAAAAACAGATAGTGATAGAGCTACAATACATTAATTATAATACTAATTTGCATAAATATGTTTTATAATATTTTCTTTCTTTTATTTGCAATACTTCTTATTTCATGTTTGTCAATGTATAATTACAATCACAATTATCTTTAATTATCAATAAGTAAAAAATTATAAAAATTGTACTCTGTATATTATAAAAGCATAAATTGAGACGAATCTAACAAATTCCCATAGCCACAGGACTACGTTTTTCATCAACTATAAATCTGTAAATTAATCAATTAAACTAGTGTATGTGAATATTGTAAAAATCAAACCGTTACAAATAAATAAAAAAAAATAAAAAATAATAAAAAAAACGGGAAAAGTATATTTTAAAGATATCAAGATAGATAAGTTTCTGTAAAAGGAAATATTAAATGAATAATAGATTGCAAATTATGAGATTTTACTATTTCTTTTTCTTCTTTTTCCCTAAGGGGTGCTATTGTGATATAATCTGTAATGCCAACTGATTTATCATCCAATGTATAGCTTGATATCTCAAATCGAGCATATATATGTTATTTTTGTGTGATTTTCTTATGTTTCTACAAGTAGCATTTTTTTCTTAATATTTCTACTTAATTATCTAGTATCATGAATTTCGATATATCCATTAAACATGTATCCAAAATGATAAAAAAAAAGTTGTTTTGGGGTTTTTTTTTTTGCGAGATGTCCTACGGAAGAGTTACGTCACCAAGACTGGCTCCTCGTTCTTCTGTACCTGCAACAAACGGAAGCTCCGGTTGTTCGGAGTTTCGCCTCCGACGATCAAGTTAGTACGTGTTTGGAGAGTAAAATGCGAAAAGTAAGTAAATCTTCTCGGATCCAGAGATCAGGTGAATTTTCTGTTGTAAGAGAATAGTAAATAATGTAATAGATGAACGTGCCCCTAAAATGGGGTAAATGTCCCTATTTATAGGGCATTGGGAATGGTGCCCTTACGTAGGTCACTCAAACCTAGTTTTGGTGGGCTGCGCCATTTTAAGGCGCCTCAGGAAACGGGCGTTGAAGGCCGCCATTTTCTTTACTATCTGCACGCCACATCTCATGACCTGGTAGGTCCATTTTGGACTCTTCTTAGGGTGACACGTGTCACGTTCTAATTGGTCCACGTGGCTGGGGTAAAAATACCCAAATCATTTGCCCCTCACAGGGGTGACGTGGTGCGCCATGTGGCGCCTATGACATTTGTCACACATGCAATGGTGACAAGTATTCTAACTGTTCACCTTGTGGAGTAAATTTCGGAATTGCCCCCGAGATTTTACCCCTCTATAAATAGTTTTTTACCCCCTCTCATTTTCCCACGTTTACGAAAATCTTTGAGAGAGAATTTGACTTTTGAGAGAAAAATACCTATTGTTTGTACTTTGTCCGCCTACATCGCAGCCGTCTCAAGCTTTCAAACAAATCGACGGACCTTCATTTCAAAGGTAACTGCCTGTTTTTCTCTCTCTTTTCTCTTTATTTACCGCCCATGCTTGTTTTTCTTTGCTTTTGAAAATGATTTCATAAGCACACACGACACGGCCTAGGAAAGCGGTCAGCCGGTCACCTGGGACGGCTTAGTCTAGGACTAGGAGTACCGGATGCCCCTTCTCGGACTCCCACTTGCAAACATCCCCGAATCCGACCGTTTATGTGTCTGTGCAGGACATTATGGTCAGAACGAAGAGAATGGCCAGAGAGAAAAATGAGGACGGCTCCTTTAGAGTGCCAGTTAGTGAGGTCTTTGACCATCCGCCCAGCTGTATAAGTACACCAGGCGACTTAATTTTAAGAGAGTCGGGGGAGGAGTCGGGGAGCAGTACCTCTGGCTCTGTCCATAGGTTTCCCCATTCAAATGATAGGTCAGGCGGCTCTGAAGCTAGATCAAGGCCGTCTTCATGAAATGAGGAGTCTGAAGGCTCTGCAGCAGAGTCTTCGCCACCTACTAAGGAAAGAGCGGCTCCCTCCATGGAGAGGGGTGAATGAGAGGCTTCTTCCTCTCACCAGGAGAAATTTGCCGCCTATAATCATCATATTACGGCTAGCAAACAAACGTCCATGCTCGAGAATCTAGATGATTTTAGAACCACCCATGTCATGGGGGCTGGATATGAAATCCACGTCCCCGACTTGGAAGACACCGTCGTCTGGCCACCTAGGTCAAGCTACGGGGACCATTGTTTTGGCTGCTATGAAGCAGCCATCCACGCTGGTTTAACGTTCCCTCTTCACCCGTCGGTGGAGAAATTTTGGATGGATACCGCCTGGGTGTCTTGCAACTTGCCCCAAACTCTTGGGTTAATATCCTAAGGTACGTTGTCGTATGCGAAATGCTCAAGATTGAGCCAAGCTTTAAGGCATTTGCAAAAATGCACTATCTGAGCCGGACCCCCAAAACAAGCGGCTCCGGATGGTATACCTTAACAAGTCATAAAGGGTACATGATGGCTGTTGGAAAGGAGTCCAAGTGAAAGGATTGGAGGAATAAGTTTTTCATCATCTCCTCACCCGACACTGAGAGATAAGAAGTTCAACTCCTGGAACCGAGACCCCTATCTTCTAGGCTAAAAGACAATCTTGCCGCCTGTTCCTGAGAAAGGCTGGGACCAAATTCTTGAGCCGGGTTTTTTCAAGGTCACCATCCGGCCTATGGAGGGGAAGAAAGGAAAAGAAATAATCCCCCACAGATACATTCCCAACTTTGAATGGCTGGCTGATGGTACCTACTTGGTTGCTTGCGGCCTTAGTACCGAGAAGCCTAGAGGTAGATGGTCGAATGGGTTTTTAACTTTGCAAATATACTTTTTTTTTGTCATGACATCCGGCCTCTTTTCTTGTTTTTTGTTACTAACATCCGGCTTGTGTTGCGCAGCCGAAGCAATGGAGCACCTCTCTTCCTCTAAGAAGCATGCTGCCGCCTACTACCGCCAAATAAACAAGCGAAAGGCGGATGAGTTTAAGAAGGACCAGCTGGCCCACGTAAGAATGTCTCTTATGTTCATTCTTAGTATAAATTGCTCAATCCGCCTGCTACTAACATACTTGGGTTGTTTTTTGCAGGAGGACCTAAACAAGCCGCCAGTGCTCCATTAACCAAGTCAAAAGCTACAAAAGTAGTCGGCTGACGATTTCAAAACTCCTGGAAAGTCCAGGAAGCACGTGGCACATAAGCCCCGTGCGTCTGCCTAGACGAGGAACGAATCTCATCCCTCTACTGGAAGCAAGTCTCCCGCCTCCCTGGAAGCATTGAAGAAGTCGGACGCCCAGAAGGTGACGGAGGGTGGCCAGCCATCCACCGCTGCTATTGGCTCAGCAGCAATAGGCGGGAACAGACGCCCCATATAGAAGGAGATGGTTGTTCCCTAAGGTATCTTAGCGTTTAATCCCTTTCCTTACCCTTGTACGGTTAAGTCATATCAACAGACGGTTAGTAGCTCAGGCGGCTCTCGGTCTGTTGGTCGAGATTATGTCATCTACTTACAGGATGTTGATTGTGCAGATGTCAGCCAAAGGCCGGGTATTCATCAGTTCGCAAAAAACATGCTCAAGGCCGTCTCCCCCGCTGAGAGGGACTCTATTCGAAGGGTCGGGACCCTCAACTTCGACGCCATATTGGCTCTGCTGGCTAAGGTATTCTGGCTTTGAGCTTGTGATTTTATCTAACTCTTTTGTGTCGTCTGTTATTAACAAAGTGCCCTTGCCGGATGCAGGCGATGCTGCGGGTGAATGGGCTCAAGAAGCCATTCTCGGACAAACAGAAAGAGGTAAAGGCTGCCAACGACTGGGCCGCCTCTTCCACTAATAGAGCCATGTTGATATTTTAACAAATGAAGCAATAACCCGTGATATCCTGTATTCTTAGGCAACGACCAATCTGCAAGTCAAGGCCAATTTGTAGGCGTCCCAGAAGAGGGTGGTTGAGCTGGAGGGCGAGCTTAAAACGTTCAAGTCCAAACTCAAGCCACTGGAGGATGCTGACGCTAAGGCTGAAGGGCTTTTCAATCGATGCGCAGCTTGAAGCACAAGTTGGCCGACCAGGAGGAACAGCTTTGGAAAAAATACAAGTCCAGGGCCGAGGAGGAGAAGGCGAAGCTGGTGGCTAAGATGGAGTCGACTGTGAAACCCGCATGCAGATGGCCTAGAAGTCGCTCTTTCCAGAGAATGACTATGATGGGTGGAAATGTCAGTATGATGCGGCCAGTAAAGACCTCAACGCCAAACAGCAGGAAGGGTTGGAAGAAGAAGAGGAGGCGTCCAATTCCTCGGATGAGAAAGAGCCTGGGCTTCAGTTAGATCAGGAGAAGAAGCAGGGGGATGAAATGGATGTGCAGTCGACTGGGGGCAGTGAGGTGGCGACTGCCAACAATAAGGAGCTCCCTCCTGATAATTAAGCTTTATTGTTTCTTTCTTTGGCCAAATGGCCTAACACTATGCTTTTCCGGCCTGCGTGATGTATTTTTACCGATTGTGGAGTCGGGTTACTCAACAATTTTATTATCTTATTCTGCCGGTTGTTGCGCCGGTTAATAATTTCAACTTTTAATTAGTTAGTCCTTGAAATTTTCTCTATGCATGAATTTGACTAAGTATATACCCTTCTTTGTTCTATGCATACAGTTTTTTTGTTACATCGGATGTTTTTGCCCCTGGACAGCTGTGCGCTTGGTTTCAAAAAATAGGTTGATAGACTTAGAAAGTTTTGATACTTGAAAGAGTATGACTAATTTCCAATTCAATCAATCACTATGATGTTTTCCCCAAACCAAGCGGTTAGTCGTCCATCGAGAAAACGGGTAAAATTTAGATTCCAGACATCCATTGACCATATTCAGTCGTTGGGACAAAATTAAGGTCGCCTCCGCTTTTTTCGAGCAAGCGGCGTGGTCCCATTTGCCCATATTTTCCAGGCTCACTTAGAATGAGTTGTTCTCTCATTGAGAAGAGCAGACGGTCTGGTAGGTCGTCTGGGAGGTAGGTCAGTATACTTGTTTAAGCAAATTTGACCCATTCATGCGGACGCTTCCTTTTCCATAGGGAAGGCTGCGTTTATGAGCCGTCTGTGTTGCAGGGCAATTGTAGACGTTCATGTGGTTAAGTTTAACCCCTTAAAAAAAATTTAATCTAAGGTGTCCTATGGCCGGTTTCCGTCTGTATTCCCATAGGGCAGATGATTGGTTAAACCGTGATGATCATCCGTTAGATTTGCGAGAACAAACGGCTACGAGCTTCATTGAAGCAGTCGGTTGGGCCATTTGTGTTATGAGTTTATAGAGCAATGTACCACCCGAATGGGAGATGCTCTCTGTAAGCGAATTCACCTGGATGGGCGTCGCCGAATGTCTCACCCTATTAGAGTGGACGGTTGGTTTAGATTTCACCGTATGCACATTGCACATGCAGTGCTCCCATAGGGTGGCATATTTAATGATATGATTGCAAAATGAATAAATTGAAATAAAAAGCATCTTTCATTAATAAGCCTTTCTTTTACAAAAATTTTACAAGTCTTAGAAGTAATACTTTTTCAAGTTGTCTACATTCCAAGTTCTGGCTAGCTTCCTACCGTCTGGTGTTTCCAAGCGGTAGATGCCGCCTCTTACTTCTTCATAGATCCGGTAGGGACCTTCCCAGGCCAATTGGGTGTCAAATTGCCTTGCTCATTGGCCTTACCGGTAGCTTCCATTTTGCGTAGCACAAAGTCCCCCACTTTCAAGGGCCGTTTGTGCACTCTCTTGTTGTAGGCTCTTGTCATTCTCAGACGGTAAATCCCATGGAGTAAGGCGGCATTGCCTTGGCATTCTGGGAGAGAGTCCAATGCTAGCCGCATAGCTTCCTAATTTGCTTCTTCATCATACAACATGACTCGAAGAGTCTGCTCATAAAGTTCAATAGGTAAGACGGCTTCAGCACTGTATACCGTGAGGAATGGGGTTTCGTGGGTTGCCCCTTTTGCTGTGGTTCTGATGGCCCAAATCACATGAATTAACTTTTCATCCCATAGGCCGCCAGCTCTTTCAATTTTCTTTTTTATGCCATCTGAGATTAGTTTGTTAAAGGCTTCAACCTAGCTGTTTGCTTGGGGTCGGCCGACTGATGCGAAGCAGTGAGAGATCCCTTGGTCTCCCAACCAATTCTTGAGGGTAGGAACCTCAAATTGAGGGCCATTGTCGAAGACCATAAACATAGGTACCCCATATCGGGTGATGATATTCTTCCAGATGAAAGAGATGACATCCTTTGTCTTGATGCCCTTGACAGCCTCAGCTTCCACCCACTTGGTGAAGTAGTCAACAGCCACTAGGATATACCGTCGTTCGCCTGACGCAGGTGTATACGGACCCAAGATATCCATGCCCCATTTGGCAAATGGTACTGGGCTATATATGAGTTGTCGTCAGATCAGTTATCGGACGGTGGATGAGCTTGCCAAATCTTTGGCACTTGTCACACTTCTTCGTCATTTTCATGGTGTCTGCTTTCAGGGTCGCCCAGAAATATCCTTGCTGCCTGGCTCTTTCTCTTAGAGCTCTGCCACCTATATGTGAGGCACAATAGCTCAAATGTAGGTCCTCCAGAATCATATGCCCCATTTCTGGGGTAATGCATTTCAAAAGAGGCAACATAAAGCCCTTTTTGAAAAGTTCTCCATTGCAAATCTCGAAATTGGCCGCATGTTTTTTCATTATGCCCATTTCTGGATATGTATCCGGCAGAGTGTCATCTAGTAGATAGGCCCGGATGCCATCCATCCAGGTTGAACTTCAGTCAAGTATTCCAATGGGATTTTCTTCGATACTTCGTTTTTCCATCACTTCCCAAAAGACTGACCAAGGTGTATCACATGAGGCAGATGATTCCAACTTTGACAGAGCATCCGCCTGATTGATTGTTTTCTGACCGAGGCACTTGACTTAAGTGGAATTCGTCAAGTGTCCCGGCCTCTGCTCTGACCGCCTGCAAGTATTTGATCATAGCCGGATGGGTGGCCTCATAGTCACCATGGTATTGACTAACTACCAATTGTGAATCAGAATAGGCGTCAATTTTCTTAGCCCCTACCGCTTTACACATGTGTATATCGGCTAGCAAAGCTTCATACTCGGCCTCATTGTTTGAGGCTTGAAACTTAAATCGTAATGCATATTCATATTTGTCCCCTTCAAGAGACTGACATATAATCCCTGCACTACAGCCGTTCATGGTAGAGCTCCCGTCTACATATACTTTCCAAACCTGAACAAGATTTTTCGATTTAACCGGCCGTGTCATTTCAACAATGAAGTCGGCGAACGCTTGACCCTTCACTGATTTCCTTGGTTCAAAAGTGATTTCAAGGCTCTGCATTTCGATAACCCATTTGAGCATTTGGCCGGATGACACTAAATTTATCATAGACTACCACCGGACGTGCCAAAAAGTATGGTTTTAATTTCTTGACTGCCATGAATAAGCGAAACCAAATTTCTCAACCATTGAGTACCAGAGTTCTGCATTTCGGAAAACATGGCTAACAAAATAGATTGGGAGCTGGTTGTCGTCTCTCTCAGCTAGGAGAACAGCACTGAGAGCATGATCTGAAACGGCCAGTTACATGTAGAGCGTCTCCTTAGGAAAAGGGCTTATTAGCCTTGACAACGAATGCAAGTGTTCTTTCAATTTTTGGAATGCCGCCTCAGCATCATCTCCCTATTCAAACATGGTCTTCTTCCTTATTGCTTGGGAAAAAATAGAGGTACTTGTCACTTGACCGGCTGAGGAATCTCCCCAATGCCGCCAGACAATCGGTTAACTTTTGAGCTTCCTTGACAGTGCGGGGTGACTGCATGTCAATAACCGCCTGTATCTTTTCTAGGTTTGCCTCTATCCCCCTTTGATCAATCAAGAATACGAGAAACTTCCCAGACTCAACACCAAAGACACACTTCTTGGGATTGAGTATGACCCTGTGCCGCCTGAGTGTGCTGAAGGTTTCTCGGAGGTCAGCAAGATGATCCGTCTATAGCTTGCATTTGACTATCATATCGTCAATGTACGCCTCTATGTTCCTTCCGATCTGATTAATGAAGACCGTATTAATCATTCGTGGAAAGTAGCACACGCATTTTTCAAGCCAAACGAAATCACAGTATAGCAGAATAACTCCTGATCAGTGATGAATGCAGTCTTCTCTTGATCTTTCTTCCACAAGGGTATCTGATGAAAGCCTGAGTAGGCATCCATAAAACTCATCAGGACATGTCTGACTATAGAATCGACCAAACTACTGATCTTTGGGACCGGATAACTATCCTTCAGACATGCCTTGTTCAGGTCCGTGTAATCTACACACGTGCGCCAAGTCCCATTCGGCTTCTTGACAAGAACAACATTCGTTACCCAATCTGGGAAGTGACATTGCCGAATGAACCTAGCGTATAATAGTTTTTTGACCTCAACGGTTGCCGCCTGACTTCTCTCCTCGCCGTGATTTCTTTTTTTTTCCTGATAGGCTTCCTTTTTAATTTGGGTCAACGGGGATTTTTTGGACAGCAAGATCCGGCCTGATGTCAGGCATCTTTTTCACTTCAAAGGCAAAAATGTCCTTGAATTCCTTCAGCAAATTGTGCAAGTCTGCCCCAACTTTGCAAAGAAACCGTCCCCACCTTTACAGTTCGTTCCGGACGTGTGTTATCCAGAGCGATGTCAATGTGTTCACTAACCGGCTGGGGCCGAAGTTCATCTGGTCGTTCCCTGGTCATTGATTGTTATTGCTTCTCTTTCTTGACAGTCACCAGGTGGTCGGCCTTTCTCTTCTTGCCGCCTGCTGTTAGGGCAGACTCGGGTTCCTTGACATTGTCAAGGTCTATTGGCTCCGCATCCCGGCCAACGGCCGTGGGCTTGATGTTCGAGAAATAGCACTCTCGAGCCGTCTTCTGATCTCCTTTCAAGGAGCCAACAGAACCATCATCCTTCTCGAATTTCAACAGCATGAGGGAGGGGATAATGAAGGGTAGGGGTGTACATAAACAGGACCGGACCTGAAAACTGACCTGAACCGGACCTGTTGGGACCGGACCTGATCCGGACCTGTAGATTCAGGTCCGGTCCCGGTCCTTAAAATTCAAGGTTTCTGGTTCCGGTCCGGATCAGGTTTAAAACCGGGATTTTTAGGTCCGGACCTGAAACCCGGATTTTATATATATATATATATATATGAATATCCTAACCCTAATACTATTAGCCTCTCATTTTTCCCCTTCTCTTCTTCTTCCTCTCCTCTCAGTCTCTCTTCCGTGTCTCCCTGTTACTCTCTTCCGTCATCTGGTTTCCGACACTACACCGGATCCTTCACCGGTTTCGACACCGAAACGCGCCTCTTGTTTCTCCCCTTCTCTTCTTCTTCCTCTCCTCTCAGTATCTCTCTTCCGTGTCTCCCTGTTCTTTTTCTTCCGTCGTATGGTTTCTGACACCACACTGGATCCCTCACCGATTTTCGACACTGAAACGCGCGGACCTCTGTTGCTCGAAATCTCCAGTAGTCCAGTGAGTCCCGACACCGTTGGTCCAGATCTCCAGTACTCAGATCTCCGTTGCTCCGGAATCCAGGCTCCATTTACTTTTTTTTCGATTTAATTCCAGTTCACAGCGAGCAAAGGAGGAAGAATTTCTGGCGACCACCACCGACACCGCGAAAGACTACCGTCCACCACCACCAACGTAGCCTCTGTAGTGTTAATTTACCCTTTTTCGATTTAATTTCATTTATTAAATTATAAACCCTACGTACTTGGTTTATGTTTGATTTATTATTATTTTCGCTGAGTTTGAAATGTAGATCTAATCTTATTTTTTAATATTTCTAATTATAATTAGTTTTTGATATGATTGTAATTTTAATTTACATTTTTTAGATAATTACGAATTTTTGTATAATTTTAATTTATGCTATGATTGGCTTGATATAATTTCGAATTTTAATTTATAATTAGTTTTTGATATAATTGTAATGCTAATTTATATTGTTATAATGTTATTTTCGCTGAGTTTCATATGTAGAAACTTTGGCTTGAATAAAGAAAAAAAAAAGGAAAAAAATACAAAACAAATCTGTTCGTGTCCAAACTCGGATCGGACCTGATTTTTCAGGTCTGGCCCGAAAATGGACCTGTTTAGGTCTGACCAGAAACCGGACCTGTTGAATCAGGTCCGGTCTCCGGTCTTCAAAATTCACTAATTCAGGTCCCGGTCCAAACAGGTCCGGTCCAGGTCCGATCCGGTCCGGTTTTGGACCGGTGTACACCCCTAATGACGGCCTTAGATTCGTTCAGATTCAGAGGGCCCAAAATGAGATTGTAGGCGGTCAGCTCTTCCACAACCAAGAACCGGACAACCATGTGACGACCCTCTCTCTTCTCTCCCACCCGGATTGGTAGATCGGTGCGGCCGACTAAGTGCACAACTCCACCCCCAAAACCAACTAAGGGGTGAGTGACGTTGTGCAAACTGCTGGTGTATACATCATCTTGGACAGAAATCGCCAGCTGATGATATCCGACGAACTGCCGGTATAGACAAGGAACCGACCAGCCCTTTGGTTAGCCACCTTGCATTCAATGACAATGGGGTCTTCACACGGTCGGCAAACTTCGCCCCGGTCCTTCTCAGAGATGACGACCTCTAGAAAGGTGTCGGCAGACGCCTGGCCTTCATCGACCGAGCTGACATTCATTTGTCTGACATGATCCTTGGTGCCTCTGATAGTTAGACCATCGGAGGCAAAGTCGCTTGCAATAGTGCAGATCATGTCCGAACCAATATCAGCCTTTGCTGACTTTTTGGGCGACTGCCTAGGGTCCATCTTCAAGGTTACCTTGGACTTGAGAATATAGGATTTCAGCACTCCTTTGTCAGCCAATCTATCAAACAACTACTTTAGGCTATAGCAGTCGTTGGTGTCATGGTCGATATCCTCATGGAAGTGACAATACTTGTCCTTGTTCCGGTTTTTGGTCGAACCTTTCATCGCCGAGGGCTTCTCAAGCACCACCCGGTCTTTGATTTCCATGAGGATGGTGTAGCAGTCTTTGTTAAAATCATAACTGGGAACTTAAGGCTTAACCTCTTTCTATTTCTTTTTGGACGGTTGACTGGAGTCGTCGACCGCCCATATGTTTTTTCTCTTTTTATTCTCTTTATTTTTCTGAGTCGGCTGATCTTACCGACTCCCTTTTTTTCAGTCAGACCTCTTTGAGTTCGACTGCTTGCTATAGGATCATAGCTCAGTCGCCTGTACACAGACTTCTGCCTCCTTCAGAGCTTCCTGAAGAGTGAAGATTCTCTTCCGGACGAGGTCAAACTTGAATTGTGACCCATCCTTCAGATTTTTAAAAAAGTCTGTGAAAGCAACTATGCTAGACAGTCCTTGGATGTGGATTCTCACCAGATTGAACCGCCTGACATAAAAACGGAGCCCCTCCCTATCTCCCTGAACAACCGTGCCCAAGTCGATGCTTATCTTCTTGGCAGGTATGTTCATGGAAAAGTTAGAGGCAAACAGGAACGCAAGCATCCTGAAATTGTTTATGCACTCAGGCGGCAGGTTGTCGAACTACTGTTGGGCAATGCCCTTCAGTGTAGCTGGGAAGCATCTACACCATGAGGCATCATCCAACCCCTGTAGATACATGAGGTTGGTGTAGGCCATCGGGTGATCTTCTGGGTTGGTGGTGCCATCATAAGCAACAACCAAGACATTCTTAACCTTGGCCGACTGTACCTGTAATACCCCAATTTTTTTTTATATTGAACCAACGATTTTTCTAGTATAAAGTTTTAAATTTATAATTATTTTTTTCAAATTTATATATTATTGTAAAAATTTAATAATTATTATTTTTATTTTCGGATTTATTAAAACAAAATAAATAAATAAAATTGATTTTTTTGGATAAATTCCAGAAACTGATTTCAGCATGAAATTCAATCACATTTCATTTGAAAGCTAATTTTATCAAAAAAATTTGAATTTTAATCTTATCATAGTTAGTTACTTAAATCTATCTTAAACCTCAATCTCACCCAAATTTTCACATTATAAATTGGTTGATCGTGAGAAAGGGGGAGCACAAAAAAACTACTCTTCTTCTTCCACCCTTCATCTCCATTAATTGACAGGTATGGGAGCTCAATTAACTCATAATCCCTTCTTTATTTAGATGACTTTAACTAGTCAATTAAGCTTCAATTTTAACACTTGCAATCTTTAAATAACACTTTCATTGCTAAACCCGTAACCCCGTCGACGAACCCGACGTTTTGGCACTCAAATTGAATCTTTTTCTTGTATCCATCTTAGACCACCATAGCTTCAACCCTTACCGTCAACACCGTTGCCGTATTAGCACACCCTCTTCTGAAATTGTCTAAGATATTGTATGAGTAATTGACAAACTGGAAGTCTTCTTTTTTGGAAAATAAATGGTTGTTTTCTTTCCTGCCAAAGAAGACACATTGAAGTACTTTTTTTTTTGGAGCTTTGTTTTGGAGTTGGTGCGTAGGTTGCAGGTAAATGTGTGTTGACAAGCCTTTTTAATTAGATACTCGTAATTAGAGTATACTTATCCGGTTATAGGGAGTAGTGGTAGTGGAGTAGTGCATACTATACTTCTAAATTTATAGTCATAGTTGAAATTAAACTTTTATTCTTTTTCCTCCAAATTTTCTTATCAATACAATACATTAGAAGTAGTTGCTTAATTACCCGCGTACTAGTGTACTACTACTAACTTCGTATTAGCTATATGAGTCATACTAACTTAGTATTATTGTCTGCTTATTTGTAGACGAAGGCTGCTAGGTGAACGTTTCGGAGGTTACTTACCTTGAGATTTACGCGCAATTCAAGGTAATTTATAATGTCCATCATCTTTAGAATCCCATTAGGAAATTATTTTAAATTATTGTGTGCCAACTATGTGCTTACGTAATTATATGTGATGAGTGTGTTACCGTATGATATTATGGAATTATATTTTATACTAGTTTTCTATATTTTGTGTACTAGTAAAAGTATTTTCGAAAATTTGATTAATTGGTATTGTATGAGTTTTTAATATAATTAAAAACTTGGGAATTGAATTATTGATTGTACTGGATTGATGGTCTCCAAGGCCTATTGGGAAACAAGTCGTAACTAGTGTATCATGTAGAATGGCTATGTTCTAATAATACTAAAATTGAAACATGGTTACTTGGGATTAAATTGATTTGTGCAATACTCGTGTGCAATGTGATCGGACAATTTAATCTATTAAAATGTACATTAAATTAAGAAGGGAAATGAAACCCGAAAGGGTGAAGAACAGGTTCCCACTAGTAGTTATGGTTGCTATTAGTTGGTTTAAATTAACGTATATTGATGTTTAGTCTTCCTCCTAATCAATGGGTATTAGTGAGGGGTGTGCACACTAGGGACATTCTGTTTAATTTATGGCCATTTGGGGTTACGCGCGACCCCTGTAAAGTAGGTGGTGACAGGGACTAGTCCCGGCTTACTGGCGTTCTCTTTCCTTTTCTTAACTAAAGTAATAAATTTTATGTGACAACTTGATTTTGACTTATTATTATAATGTCGATGAAATTGTATTGTGTAAATATTTTTCGAACAAAAATTATTTATTTTACGGGATGGAGTTGGAATTACTCAGTTTATCTGATTTTGGGAGTTTTCTCTCTTTTCTTGTTTCTGATTTATTTTGCAGGTTGGTAAGAGGGTACTCGGTTACGTGTGAGGAGACGTTAGAATAATCATGTAGCTAAGACAATTTAGTTTAATTCCGAACTTATTTATTTTCCTTTTTAATTAGTGTTTTTTAAAATGTTTTATAGTTTGGATGTAACGACTATTTTATTTTTTGCTGTCACTCGGATCACTTAGTTTATAAAATGGTATTTCGTTTTGCTTTGCATTTGTTTTCTATAGAAGATAAGTGTAGCTGTAACACTCCCAAGGTTCGACGGTTGGTTTGAAAGGTAAAAAGGTTACTCTTATCGTTTTACAAAGACTTGAATTTTGGGGGTGTTACAGTGCCACCTCGGTTATCTCCTTGGAGAACGCAGAGGGTTGTTCTCCAAGTTTGAGCAGACGTAGCTGCTAGTCCAGGGGTTGGACTTGATATGTTGCCTGACCTCCAGATAGGGCAGGTTGCTTATAAGGTTAGGCAAACGACGTTGAAGCCGAGTCAAATAGTTGCCTCTGAAGCTGTCTGGCATTGTCGGCGTTGAAGCCGAGTCAAATAGTTACCTGTTTCACTTGTGCTCGATGAAATGTCGTGCATCAGCGTAAGCCTTTTTGCTGCCATCCGGCTGCAAATGTCGGATGGGCTTTCTCTAGTTTCCCTTGGGAGATGGAGTTTACTCCAGTCAATTAGGGATCGATCCCCCTCTTTATGCTTAGGATGTGGAGTGGGCCACCTGTTCTTGACGGGCTTTGCCTTCCCAGAGTGAGAAGGTTTCTTGGCTGACTGTCCTTTGCTAGGACCATCCATGTGGGTCTTGATGAGGTCTTTCATCTTACCTTTGAAGTTCATCATAAACTTGACAAACTCCTCATGAGTGTTGTGAGCAGTCTGTACTGTAGTCTGAGGGTGGCGGACTGTCTTGCTCGGACCCGCCTGGTTATCGCCCCGCTTCCTGTTATCTTTTTGGTGGATGCGCTTAGAGATGAGGGATCCATCATTGGTCGTGTGAATTTCGATCTCAGGATCCGAATATGTATCTTGGTTCGAATGGACCTCTGCGGCTCTACTGACAGATGCTTTTCCTCAAGAGGCGGTACAATCTCTTGAGAAACCATCTTAGAGGTACTCTCCCCACAGACAGCGCCAAATATTTTGGGGTTTTTTGCGAGATGTCCTACGGGAGAGTTACGTCACCAAGACTGGCTCCTCGTTCGTCTGAACCTGCAACAAACGGAAACTCCGGTTGTTCGGAGTTCCGCCTCCAAAGATTAGGTTAGTACGTGTTTGGAGAGTAAAACGCGAAAAGTAAGTAAATCTTCTCGGATCCCGAGATCAGGTGAATTTTCTGTTGTAAGAGAATAGTAAATGATGTAATAAATGAACGTGCCCCCAAAATGGGGTAAATGTCCCTATTTATAGGGCATTGGGAATAGTGCCCTTACGTAGGTCACTCAAACCTAGATTTGGTGGGCTACGCCGTTTTACGGCGCCTCGGAAATGGGCCTTAAAGACCGCCATTTCCTTTACTATCAGCATGCCACATGTCATGTCCTGGTAAGTACATTTTGGACTCTTCCTAGGGTGACACATGTCACACTCTAATTGGTCCACGTGGCTGGGGTAAAAATACCCAAATCAAAAGTAATTTAGATTTTAAAAGTGGACGACTCATGTTTAAAAATGTCTTTCTACACAGATTATGGTGTTAAAGGATCATCTTAACTAAAAGGTTAAACTTATGGTTGAGGCTAGAGAATATGTTTTATATTCTATCACGCTCCTCCACATGATAGCCCAGCAACATGGGCCCTCTGCATACTCTGTATGAAATATTCCACTTGAAAGTGGGGAGTGGATGAGATTTGAACCCGTAACCTTTGTGTCACGCTAGCTCCGGTACCATGTTAGAGGACCATCTCAACCAAGAGTTTAAGCTTATGATTGAGACCCACATATATGTTTTATACTCTATCATATGAGCATGAATTTCAGCTAATCCGACATGTTTTTTTACGTATCTGTAAATTAATATGTATCGGACACATGTCATGTTCATGTTTCCTATTCCATTTGGTTACATTTATCAAAGATAGGAAATAGTATCGATTGACTCGTATGTAAGATTGTAAGTCGTTGGTCTTGTTGGTTAGTCAAGTCAAGTCATTGGCATGCATTACGCACTTAATGTAAGGCAATGGCTGTCCTGAAAATGATTGGATGAGGTATTGCTAGATGCTATTGGCAAGAAGTGTACTCCAATGAGGTATTTATGCTCATGCACTTGGTAATCTAGGGTACTTCCTTGAAATTTTTGACTTTGAGGAATTTAATTCTATGTCATTCTATGTCCTAGCATATAAAATATTCCAACTAACTTATCTAGTTAAGAGTATCTTTGTAATCCATTTTCATACTATTGATTGGCCTTGATAAAAAAAAAAAAAAAACAACTTTTTATTTTTTTTTTATTGTTTTTTTTTTTTTTTGTATAATGGAATATTGTAGATGTTTGATGCTAAAGTTATACAACTGTACTATAATAACATTAAAGATTTGGTCTCCTAATCTTAAAGAATGTCCATTAGTTACTCCTTATATATGTCATTTACTATTTCCCTCGTTTGCTTTTTAAGGGAAACTTTGACCATTTATTTTCATTAATCTACTTTATATATAGAAGTAAAAAAATCATTTAAATGCTTAAACGTGTTCTTGAAACCCGTAAAAAATAAATATGATAAACATTATATTAAGGGACAAAGGGAGTATATGCGATGTATGCATAGGTCTCATTACCTTAACTAGATTTAGAGTTATGGGGGGTGATTGGGTGAAAGGGCTATATCGAAGGTTGTGACCCGGGTTATTAAATTGTTCCACCAATTTAGGAAAATAGAATTGGAACAGTAAATTTTCATGCAAGAGATAACAAATTATTAGCCATCTTTGGGGGTTTTGTCAATAAAACTTTGTTCGATGCTAATGGTTATATGATGACTAATGAGATTAGAGTAAACTTATTGTGAATGTGGGTGCTATAAAATACATGAATGAGCCAGAAAAAACGTATTTTTAAAGTGAAATCTATATATAATTCTGAAATTTTGATTAAGGGTTTGGAAGAAAAATTATTAAAAAAAAAAATGCGGTGAGCGTGGATCGAACACGCGACCTTCAGATCTTCAGTCTGACGCTCTCCCAACTGAGCTATCCCCGCTTGTATGATAAGTCATTGAACTATCAATATAAGGATGGTTACATGGCTGGAAAGTCTACTTTTTTTTTTTGAAATCAATTATATCAATGCCGATCCTTGCATTTCCCATTTCCTTTCACAATTATAAAAATAAAGAAATTTAATAGTGAAGTAATTAATTCTTTTAGAAATGCCATTTTCGTACAAAAACCACATTTTCTATGGAAAAAAACCTAATGCTAAATGCCGTATGAACAAGGTCGTATAGCACTTGTAATGATACTGTAATAAATATTTTGTACTCTGTATTAATTGCACTTCACGCCTAAGAAAAAGTTGCAAAAAGAAAAGGCTCAAACTTAGTTTCAACAAGTTTATACTCGAGCTATCGATATCCAATATACAACTAATACTATTTGGATACGAGAGAAAATGAGTACATTGAATAAATGATTTGCTCATATAAAATAGATATTTTTTTCCGTTATTTTTTTATTGCAATATGGGGATTTTATGCTTGCAAATGCACTATTTATGTCATTAATATCTTTGTTTAATTTTAAGTAAAAAGTACAAAGATTTGATTTTTTGAAGTATGAATTGAGATAATCTAACCAGATCTCACATGACTATAATTTCCCAATGAATAAATCACAAAAGACGGTCAACCTTGCAAGTGTGAATAGTGCAAAATATCAATTGTTGCAGTAAAAAAGAGCAAAGGAAGTAGAAGGAAGATTGTCCAAGTTTTTTTTTTAATTTTTTTTAATTATTATTAATTTATTATACATGGTAATAATTGTCTAAGTTATATGGAGCAATAATTATTCAAGAAATACCACTGTGATATTTCATTTAGAAGATTTGGTGAGAAATAAGAACTAGTCCGTATTTACTAATTCTCAAATAAAGGGGACATTTCGCAGTATATGAGTCTACTCATGTACTTACACATCCCCATGTATACTACTATGTGCACTAGGCCTGTTCACGGATCGGATCCAAAATGTAATTTCGGATCGGATATCCGAATCAGAAATTGATATTCAAATCCGATCCGAAAATTTCGGATATCCAAAATTTTCGGATCAGATGCTTCGGATATCCATTATCCAATATTAAGTAAAATTGATTATGATTACTTTCTAAATTTCACTAATTTTGCCGCTTTTTTATCGCTAAGTTGTACAACATATTTTAATAAAATAGTAGTCATTTTACAATAAATATTATCATCAAATATATTAACAATATTATAATAAGTTGATTATACTGGGTCAGTTTTATATGAACAATTTAAAAAATTTATATATATTTCACTATTTCAGCCTTTATATTTTAGATATCAGATATCCGAAATTTTGAAAATCAATGTCCAAATCCGCATCCGATATCCGCTTTTTCGGATCGAATATTCGATCCAAAATGAAATGAAAACTGGGATCGAATATCCAAAAATTCGAATTGGTTGCGGATCGGATTATCAAATCTTCGGATTCTCAGATAGTTTTGTACATGCCTAAGGTGCACTGCACAGCACATACAAACATTTAACTACCTGATAAAAGAAATTACAGGCACTCACAACTCCCTATATTTGTTCAAAAAGTGAGATCAGTAATGAAGAATTACTGTAAACATCGACTATATACAAAACTTCCACTTCACATCAGTAGTCTTCATCTAAGATGGACTCGAGTATCCAGTGACCTGATGCCATCATTCATCCTACTGATCCTCCCCTGTCAATGACATCACGAGAAACAAACATCATCAGACTTGCATGGTTAAAATTAGTTAGTGTATGCTTTAGATCATTTCTAAAACTACATGGTGTATGATACTTTGCTACAGTGATCAACAAACAATTCTCTATACACGTGTTTGGATGGAGAGTTTGACGGGAAGGAAATTGGAAGGATCAGGTAAAGGGAAGCCAAAGAGAATTGGAGATATTCAATCATCTTCCTCCTTTCAATGAGCCACATCTTTGCATTACTCAAGGTGTCCGTCCTACATCCTCGTATAAATTACACCCTTACTAGTCTCACCTTCCTCCCCCCCCCCTCCCCACTCCTCCTACCAGGCTACCATTCTCTCCATAATTACTAACCAACCGTACTGTAAAAGAAATAAGAAAGGTTAACTTTTGACTCAGGTTGGATGAAATGATTTCACATTACTAATTTATAACAATTCATTGATAACATTCATGATAGTGAACAGCAAATATTTCAGATTACTTTTGAACGAATTGATGTCACTCCAAATTCAGTTTTTGACTTCAATTTGGGTTACCTTAAGATCTGAAACTCTTACAACAGGCTTGTTATCTTTGCCACCAGATCTTAGACTCAAAACTGCTTTTCCTCTCATGTTCTCCTTTCCACTGCTCACAGCTTTATCAAACCGGCTGCTCTGTACTTTAGCCTTAACACCTTGGGCTACATTTCTTGACCGATTCAAAGAATTTTTTTGAGTTGTTTGAAGTACAACCTGTTTAAAATTATATATTAGCTTCAGTTCAGCAAAAGAAATTCATACCATATGACAAGTGACCTATTTCCTTCCATTGAACTAAGCAGAATGGAAAATTTACAGTCATTTCTTCTGAACTCTGAACTCGAGTTCAGCAGATATCTCACCTTTGACTTAGAAGCTGCCAGGCTTCTAGATGTAGCAGCAGCATCTTTACCCTTCATCCTGGAGCTGTCATCTTTACCCTTCATCTTAGAACTGTCATCTTTACCCTCCATCTTGGAGCTGTAATCTTTACCCTTCATCTTGGAGCTGTAAGTACTCCTTGTACAAACAGATATCTCATTTATGTTTTTAGCTTTTACCCTCTCATGGACAGGTTTTGCCAATTTCCCCAGGTCTCGAACGTTCGGATTTTTATCTTTGTTCTGTTTGTAACCAGCTGGCGTTTTCTTAACCTCAAACTTTGAATTTGAAAGCCTTTGGTTGGGCCTCCCATATGAAGTCTTCTGACCTTTTGATCCTATATTTATATTCATCTCTACTTTCACTTGCTTGCTGCAATCAGTTCTAGGAACTACTGCCAATCCCTTACCTTTTGTATCATATCCAGTGCTAGAAGAGCCCACACTAGACTTGCCAGCAGAAGATTTATGACCATTAAAGTCTCTATCCTCACATATCTCAACCCTTGATGCTGGTCTTGTGGCACGACTTTTTCTCAGATTGTTTCTTAAAGCATTCAGCAGACCACCAGTGTGACCAAATGCCTCTTTTGACACCTCAAAAGCCTTTGAATCTCGTTGCATACTTACATTTGTTATGGTGCTTGTTGATACTCCACTTGTACTAGCTGACTGAGGATTCAGAGCAACTCTTCTCTCTGAATAATTCACCACACTGGTTATTGAGCTAGAAGCCTCACTTTGATGTTCATGGCTCACTTTGGGTATACTGTCCTGACTTGACATGATATTAGTTACTGAAACCCTACCACCCAAATCATTTACAGGATGTTCTTTATTGACTGAAATCTGACGACAATTGCTTATGCAGTCTTTACTTCTATAGTCTTTGCCTCTTGATTTTGAAACGGATGATGGAAATTTTGGAGAGCATAAGTTGAAGAGATCATTCCCCACATCTGGATGTGCAAATGCAGATCTCAAATGGCGTGCAGAATGATGATGGAACCTAACAAGTAACAACCAAGACAAACCCATAAACAAAATGCCTATCTGAATGGTTAAGTTTAAAGAAGTTATATAAGGCGAGTGCAAGTGTACTTACGGGTGGCTCGTGTGAAACCATTCATCATCACTGCAAAAGGCCAGGGAAATTACTTAGAAGCTGATATCAAATGGTACAAGTATGCAACTCAGTAGTCACTCCATCCCAACAAAATTGCCATAGTTAATTATTTGCCGAATTGCAGTCTCTAAGATGCAGCTTCAACTTTGACTATTATTCTTTTCATATTACTTAATTTTTACTTTCTCTATCTAAACATACATAGAACAAACCTTTCACTTAATTACTTTAGGTAGAAGCTTTCCAAACTCTCAATTTCAAAAATTACAACGATTTTCTGGTATAGATGACTTCTTGTTGAGTTATCGTCATAGACTCATAGCTTTCCAAACTCTCAGATCAATTTCATATAAGACAAGAAATCTATGACGATTTTCTGGTATAGTTGGGATACACGGACTAAAACATCAACAAATCTGAATCAGAAGAAACTCACTTGTCTTCTGATATCAGCGTTGTCTCCAACGTAAGATCAGCCCACATGGGTGCCTCAAATTCTTCCTGTGATCATACATACACAACAAAGTTGAGGTATTACAACCCAAGAACTCAAACCCCACTTTATAAAACCTAATCTTCGCAACATATACAAGCAGGAAGGTAGGATCACATTATTCACATGATAGTCATAGTTGGATGGAGTCCAATATGCTCACTCAATATTCCTTGTACATCATTCACTCTACATTTCATACATATCAATCAGCATATGAGCTTCACAGCACAGAATCTACTAGCATACATAGCAGTATGTACAAGCATAAAATTTGGAAGTACACACCCATTTCTTTGTTCGTTATAATTTTCAGTATAAAGCATTTCAGTAGACCCAAACAACAATATAATAACATCACTAAGTCAAACATAAGATTCTCAAATCTCAATAGCACCTCTCAATCTAAATTAGATATGATTTTGATTTTTTAAAGTTTGACTAGAGCAAAGCAGTGTTTACAAGTCTAAAACACACTCATATACTGTCGAATCCGAAATCGTTGAATATGTCGACTAGCTTAGTTGGTAAAGTTCTTAACGATCATGCCCGAAAACTCAAAACCCATGTCCAAAACCCGTTTTCTTATACTTTGTGCCTCATTTGGAACCCAATAGCATAATACACAGGTATTCAATCACCCAAAAGTCTCAAAAAATAAGGGTATATTGAATTAAACCCCAAATTTTGCCCATTTTAAGGTACATTGAAAAATACCCCCAATAACAAGAAATCCAATCAAATGTAAAAACAGAAAAAACCCAATAACTGCGATAATAATAAATTGACATTAATAGAAATTATGCAACTTTTCTTAAAAAAATTATGCAACTTAAAATGATACATTCATATATTCTACAATAAACCCTTTTAAAAAAATAACAAATTATAAACGTAAATAAATTTGTGATTATTGGGTTTTTCGCAGGAGCAAATGGAATTACCAGAAAAGCCCAGTGATCGACATCTGCAATGCTTCTTCTCTTGGAAGCTCCGACACCATTTTCATCATTTTCTTTAACCTTGATCCTACTCTGAACCATCATTTCTTTAATTTTGTCAAAAAATCAGCAAAAACCCAGAAATTTTTTCATCTAATAAGAATCAAAAAGTTCAGCAAAATCCAATTAGTACTTTGGATTACTCATATTTTCGAATTGAGTCGGAGTGAAGTTGAATCGAGGACGAAGTAATGGAGGAAGAACGGAGGAAGTTGAATTGGGGAGATAGAGGGTCAAAGAAGAGGAGGATATGAACCGCGCAGTGTAAACTTGATTGTACACGTGTAGGGTGAGGATGCTTTGATATTTGCTCGACCGTTGGACAATCAATGAAATTCGAGGAGGGAAAAGTAGCTTCCTTAAGAAGCCAATTGATGCCAATTGATAAAACTCTTGTGACTTTGTGAGGGTGTTTGGTTTCACATGGAGTAGGTTCGAAGAGAAAATACAATTTATTATCCTATACGAAGCATTAACAAAAGTTGTTCATCATAGGGTATGAACGTCATTTTAGCGAGTTATTTAAGGATAGTGTTTTAAAATTACCAATCTTAGATCTTCAACCTTCAACAATGGAGGACGATTGTATGCATATCCGTCGCCATAATCTTCGCCTTTATCACGAGTTCACGACGAACCACCGAAAACGAAGTGATCTTACCTTCCTCAACTGTAAATTGAGCAATTTCATCAAAGATCGACCCCCATAAAGCTTAATTCAAGCTCGATGTTTGTCAAATTAAATCCCACGATCCTCCATTGTTAATGCCCAAGTACTATTGAAAAGTATATACCATTTTGGGTTAACCATTCCCTTAATTTATAATTCTTTCTTAGGGTTATCTTTAAATTTGGTGGTGAAGCCACCGTCATGCCGATGTTCATGGAAGAAGAGAGTTGATGGCGTTCATGGAGGAAGAAGAAGCAAGTGTGGTGATGGTGGTGTGCCATTATGTTTGTGCTTAGACGAAAAAAGGAGAAATATATATATATATATATATTTTTTTTTTAATTGTTGGTATCAACATAACTTATTGATATAGGATATTAACTGGGTCTGGCTCGTTTCGAAATGAAATGTGCATATGGCTCCATACTATGTTATATGACCTGAGATGCATCCAATACAATCACACCTATGACTGAATTAATGTGAAATTTTTCGTATTATTAACATACTCATTGTTCATAATTTCACCGAGTAATTGGGCTACCAGCTTATAATTAGTTAAATATTAGTACCCTATGTAAAGATTATGCTTCATATTGTCTTATGCATATTATTAAGTACATGCATCACCAATTTAATCGAGGACGCTCATAGCAGATGCTCAACCACGAACCTGCAGGAAAACCTTCATCATGAAATATACCAAATAGTTTTATTAACAGCAATGAAGTACAGAAAAAACGGCAAACAAATTCATAGCAAAACTTCCAAATTTTACTATACATTGGCCAATTGGAAAACTGCCAATTACGGAAAATTCACTATAAGATGACCATATTTTGGTCCCTATAATATTGCTGAATTTCCAAACATTTTCTCAAAGTAGCGCTAGAAACAGCTCCTTATAGCCTTATAGGAAGTGAATTCAATGCCAATTTGGTGAGGACTAAAAGACTGCATCAACTCATCGTCTTAAAGCTCCATAATTTCTTGAAACCTGAATAAACAACACTAAAAATGAGGTCTAAAACATATTTTAAGTGGTCTAAGACCCTTTTGGTTCTTTAAAGTGAGGGCAAAAGCCATCAAAATCTTCACTACTATATAAATCTAGCTCAAGGGCAAGGGCCTTTTGACATGCAAGAAATTTCATGCTCAGATACAGCAGGAAAGCAAAAGTAGAAAGGCACACTGAAAAGAACTTTAAGAAATTTTGTTCAGATGCTCAGATTAGAGCAATGAAAAAAACCAAAGTCAGATTAATCAATCATACAACATTCTGACCTTGGGTTGAGACTTGTTAAATCGATTGGGTATGTCATCGTCATCATCTTTGCCCATAAGCATCTTTTGAAGCGAAGAGCTCCCTGATTGTTTTCCCCTCTTTGAGGGCTGTGTAGAACCTCTACCCCCTCCTCTTGGTGCAGCTCGTTTGCGACCTTTTCCTTGAAGTTTTTCATCATCGCCCTAGCAAGTAAAACAATGGTTCTATTTACATAAAGACTTTGCAAAGCATCTACCCCATTGGCAAACCAAGGGGGAAGAAGTGTACACAGCTTTGCATCCTACCCCTGTAGCAGCAGAAGGGCCTGTATACATTACCCTCACCATGTTCTATGATTGTCACTGTTATACTAACTTTGTTTTTCCTAATAAAATTATGTTTAGTTTCTTTCCTTCAGAAATTATATAATAAAATAATTACCATGCTTCAAATTCCCCCTCAAAAATTAGTTACAAGTTATCATGCATACAAAGAGGAGATCACATACCGAACTGTCAGCAACCTCCTGAACTACGTACTCCTCTGCTTCATCACTCAAGGCAGAATCAACATTATCATCATCACCAGCAATATTATGAACTGAGGCTGAAGCAGCAACTGATGAAGATCTGCAGTTTAGAGAGCTATAATAAGAAATCACCAAATCTACAAGTAAAGAATGTAATTGAGTAGACAACATCTACACTACTATCTACTTTGTTATTTTTTTTTATTATTAAATGCAATAATTTGACTTCTGCACTATTCATATACTACACTTTTATTAGCTATGATGATTTATATTTAAGGAAAAGTATAGTCGTGGGATATGTTAGATTCGTCTCAATTTACACTTTCATAATGTTAAAATTTTAAAATATTCATATTGGTAATTAAAGATGTTGGTGATTGAAATAATGCATTGACAAGCGTGAAATGAAAAGTAATAAATAAAAAATAGGAAAAATTACTTTAAATAATCCAACCTTTGCCCCGTTCTCCTAAAATAAATCAACCTTTGGATTATTCCAGAATAATCCAACCTTTATACCCCTTCTTCCCATATCACACCTTGCAGGTCACCTATATGTGGCACTTCCTAATTGGTTTTTTTGTTTTTTTATAATTTACTATATTAAAATTAAAAAAAATAAATAAATAAATAAATAAAAAAAAACCACCCTTCTTTCTTCTTTCTCTCTCTTCCCCCATCACCAGATTCACCACCATAGCCACCACCATCCTTCTTTCTCTCTCCTTTCCTTCCATAACCTTCCTCCATTACCACTTCACCTCCCCTTTAACTTAACCAACAACAACACCTCCTCTAGCCAGCATAAACCTACAGCCACCACCACCAACACACACACCACCACCACCACCAACGTACCCAGGAGAGAGAAAAATAAAGAATAGGAAAAGAGGACAACACACAAAGAAAATTCAAGAGAGAGAAAGTGAAGACTTAGAGAAAGAAGAAGAGGAAACGAAAGGTAAAGGAAAGCAAAGATCTTTCGATTTTTTTTATTTTTGGAAGATCTAAAGAAGAAAAAGAAATCGATTTAGCCGGAGTTGTTGATTTCGTTGGAGGAATTTCCGCCATTTTTACAGGCGAAATGCGTAGGTGGCTAAAGGTTTTGGGTAGGGGGCTGATTTTGTATGGGTGAGTGGTTACTTCGATGGTGTGGCGGTGGGTATTGGGTGGGGAGAGGGCTGATTTTGTGAGGGTCAGGGTTGTTTTGGGGGTGGGGGTTGTTTACAGGTGAGTAATGGGTTGTTTTGGGAGTTGGGTTTGGGGGGCTGATTTAATTTCATGAGGGTGGGTTTGTTAACAGGTGGGTGAGAGGTTGTTTTGGGGTGGAGGGGGGTTGAAGTCAGCTGGCTGAGGTGCGGTAGGTGGTGGCTGTTTTGGTGCTAGTGGTGGCCAAAGGTGTAGTGCTGGTTGTTTTTGGTGTAAGGTGGTCAAGGGTGGTGAACGGAGGTGGAGCTTTGGGTGGTGGTAATGGAGGAAGATGATGGCAAATGGTAAGAGGAAGGAGAGGGAAAGGGATGACCGGTTGTTTAAGTAACCGGTCATTTGGGTTCATTTTGGGAAGAAGGGGTATAAAGGTTGGATTATTCAGGAATAATCCAAAGGTTGGTTTATTTTGGGAGAATGGGGCAAAGGTTGGATTATTTAAAGTACTTTTTCCTAAAAAATAAAGAGGAAGTAAATTGCTGACAAAATATTGACGACTTGAATTTTACCTTAAGACGAACAGCATGTCCTACTTTTTCTCTCCCTCTCAATCCCAAATATTTCATTACTTTTATCTATAATCTACATGGAATCAGCAACTTCATTGAACTGCAACAAATGCTTGCATAATCCCCACACCTTTTGTCTACATATAAATTTCCAGTCAAGAAAGAAGTAAAGGAATATACGAAATGAGATTCTTGATATACACTAATGGAGCTAACTGGGTCATCCAACCTTGAGGATGCGCACACACACACACACACCTACCCAAAAAAGAATTTGAAAACATAGATTCTCACACAGCAAAACAACTACGTGGGAAGTATGATTAATACGTCATCCAAACCAACATACTATTTGCCTTGGGGGAAGGGGTTAAATTATTTAGGAGCTCCCCATCAAAAATCCAACCATTCTGGGTTAAATATGCAACTTTTGTGTACAATCATGTGAACATACAGAGTATAGGTAGAAGAGACACAAGGAAATGATACAGAAGTAGGCATGAAAAAATCAAACCTTTGAGAACGGCGAAAACCCAACGATGCATCAAGAGTTGTCTGCTTCATATTGGTGGCATCTTTTCCTCTCCCCCTTCCTCTTCCCCTTCCCCTTCCTCTCGTAGAGATTTTACCAGTTTCAGCAGCATCATGGGAGGAGCCAAGGGCTTTAGTTGTTGCTTTCTTGCCTCGAGCAGTAGATTTCAACCCAGAAAGTTGGGTGGCATCATCATCACTAAAAGATGCTGCACTTTTTGTTCCTGCCATGCGCTTACCCCGGAACTCCTACAAAAAGAACAAAAAATGCATCATCAACAACCTATAAGATTCATCACAACCACACAAATCCTGTGCCTGCTATTCATCAAATCCAAATACTATCCAAAAACAAGTTCCGTGCTCTAGCTAGATGAGAGCATCATAACAAAAATTGAGTCCCTTGCATTATCAGAAGACATCGAGGCAAAGTGGTATAGTTGAGCAGTCATTCCGTCAATCTTAAGTCTGACTGATTTTAGTTCTAAATAAATGATGCTCTTCTTTTGTTCAACAGATACATAATCCGTTCATCTAATGTGTAGCAGAATTCCAGAAATTCATTCAAGAAAAGGTTTCAGGAATAATACGAACATATAGCATCAATAACAAAGAGAGATGACTTTAGAAAGAGAACAAACCTCTGATGGAGCACTGAAGGAAAAAGTCTCCTTCGGGTGTGTTGCCCTATGTTTAACACGTTCCTTAAAAGAATAAACAAAAGAATAATTAGACTCAAATTTTGCTGTAGTAATAAAGATAAAGCTTCGTAATATCTTAAATAAAGTCTTGCCTCTAAACACTCTCCGACTTTGACAATCAAGTCTTCTTCCTCAAACTTCACTGTGTCCGAATCTTCAGCAATTTTGCTCTACAGAGATGAATGACGCATTATGTTCAGAAAAAGGTATTAAACAAAACAAGGAAAAGTAACATATCTAGGGCTCATCATCATTAAAAAAAACGTTTAAAAAAAAATAAAATAAAAAAAATAAAAATAAAAATAAAAACCTACACTTAATAAGTAAACAGAGACGAAACTTCTACTAATAACAACTTACACGTGTTTCATCAAGATTGTGTTGCAAGCAAGCATGGAAAGCCAATTTGTCATCTTTACTGACAAAATTATGTAGTGCAATATCCAGATCATTGACAGGAAGGATCTCCATTTTCTGCAAGATTAAAAGAAGAAAATTGTAAGCAAACTTCAGGCAGCTCATGTAGCTGTTTACAAACCATGACATACTGACGCAATTGGTAACAAACTGGTTTAGCAAAGATGCATTTGACACATGAAGAGGTAGGCTGCAGAGGGGAATGGAGGCCTGGCCCCCATGACCCATATTTGCAGCCTTTTATATTTCTGAGCTGGCCTCCATTGCCTGTTATTTTATGTGCAAGTATTTTATTTTTGTCTGATATAGATGTTTACCTAGCTAAGGTGGTCACAGGGAAACAGAAAACTATCCTCTTTGGATAGACAAGGTTCTGGGACCGAGTCCTTGTACAAGCAATGAATTTTTTTTATTTTTTTTCACTCTTTTCTTTTTCTATTCCATCTTCACGCCTATCATTTCCTTCTTTTTTTTCTATTTTTTCCGTACATTTCTCAATTCTCTTATTTCCTAATCCCTATTTCTTATGCTTACCACTTGTAAAATATTCTACCCAACTTATAATGTCGTGACTGTGTTATTATATATATATATATATATATATATATATATGTATATATATTTGTAAATAAAGATTTTATTACCAAAGGCAAGAAAAAGGTACAACTTACAGCAAGCAAAGTTGCACCCCCCAACTACACAAGCCTAAACAGGCAACCAAACCACCCAAAGTTCTGACTATAGTGATGCCACCTTCTAGGAAGGGTTCACCGACCACCTTCTAGGAAGGGTGCCTGGACCCAGTACCAGACAAGACACCAAAAAGACAACCAAAAAAACAACCAAACTGCCTGCAAAAGCTGAACTCAGAACTCAGAAGCCCAAAAGAGGCAACTAAAGCTCAGGAACAGGACAAAAGGATCACGCTATCAAAAGCTTCCTATCTTTATCACTACATCTACAAGCAACATTAAAAATACATCTCTGTAAACTTGAATAGAAGACTTGCAGCTGCCAGTAAAGATCAATGAATTTATGAATAGTCTCGGCAAAACACATAGCATAAAGCCTGCTACTGCACAACTTGCTTGCTAACTGTTTCTCAGATTTAAAAGTTCTCTTATAGCCAAGTAACCCAAGAATTTGCTTCCAAATACTCTTAGAAAAGTTGCAATCAAAGAACAGATGAGCTATTCTCACTTGCAAAACACACTGGGTCACAAGGAATATGCCAAGTGATTAGCCTGTCTTTAGTAACAAGCCTATCCCAACAAGCAAGCCAGGTAATGACAAGCTCTTAGATGAAGCCTTATTATTACAAATAATTCTTCTTTATTCTGTTTTAGGAGGTTGGGGGATCAAAAGCTTATACAACTTTCTGATGTGCATCTTTCCCCTATCAACAATATTATCCCAGCGACCCACATTTTCAACATCCCTGCACTTCAAAATCTTCTATAGTAGCAACCCAGAAAACTTTGTTGTTGAAATAATAAGTGTGAACCCATTTCACCCAAAGACTATCGGCTTTGTGAGACAGGTCCCAAAGGATCTTAGTGACAGCAGCAGTGTTCCTTACTGAGAGAAGTAATATTCCAGCCACCACAAGATTTAAGAAGGCAAAGAAATTTCCAGGCAACCAAAGATTTCCTAGAGGGGTTACCTTTTCCCGTCCAAAGGAAGCATCTAAGCTTAGCTTCCATTTCCTACAGAATCTTCCTAGGCAAAATGAAAATCTGAGCCCAGTAAGTTTGAATGCCAAACAAGACACTTCTAAGTAATTGTAATCAACCAAAATAGGACAGATTCCTTGCATCCCAAGAATCAATTCTAGAGGTAATCCTTTAAATTAAAGGTCTGCATTAAATGACAATAAGCTTCTTAGAAGAAAGAGGCACACCCAAGTACTTGAAAGGAATACTAATATTGAGCAAATCAGCTTGAGCATCAATATTAAGACCCCCAAAATAAACATCACTCTTATGCAAGTTTGTTGAGAGACTAGAAGCCAAACTTCTGAAAAGCACTGAAAAGAAGCTAAACAGAAATAGTGGCAATTAAAAGCAAATCATCTGCAAACATAAGGTGAGTGACACTGAGTTTTTCACATCTAGGGTGAAAGTTTAACTCAGGATCAGCAACCATTTCATTAAACACCTGGACAAATACTCCATACTCATACAGATAGCAAAAAGGAAGGGTGACATAGGATCACCTTGCCTTAACCCTTTCTGAGCTTAAACCATTTATGAGAATGGAATAACCATTTATGAGAACGGAATAAGAGACAGTGCTAATACACCCCATAATCCACCTAATCACTCTGTTAGGAAAACCAAGCTCACCAAGAACAGTTTCAAGAAAGCTCCACTCAACTGAGTCATATGCTTTTTAGATCAACCTTGGGAGTGATATGTTTATGAGTATAGCCCTTGATCAATTCAGTAGCCAAAAGGATGTTGTCACCAATGTGCTTGCCTGGGATAAAACCATAGTTATGACAGAACCAATAACTCTAGCCAATCTACTAGTTATAACCTTTGAAATGAGCTTATAGACCATAGTACAGCAAGCTATAGGTCTAAAGTCATTTGCTTAAGAGGGATTCTAAACCTTATGCACTAAGGTTATAGTTGTGCAATTCCATTGCTTAGCCATTTTACCAGTATGAAAGAAGTGACACACAACACCATAAATATCTTGCTTGATAACTGTCATGAAGAACATAGCATTAAAGCCATCAATTCCAGGAGCTTTCTCATTACCAATGTTACTAAGAGCAGCATTAATTTCAGCATACGAGACATCAGTACACATAACACCAACGGCCCCAGCTTCTAACTGTTTGCCCCTCCTCATAGTACCAATGTCAACGGCAGGGAGAATAGTAACCCTGGAACCCAAAAGTTTCTTATAAAACTTCACAATTTCAACAGAAATCATCTTATGATCTTTAAGCAGGACATCATCATCTGTAAAGATAGAATTGATCCTGTTTCTATGATATCTTTGTTTCATAACTGCGAAGAAATAGTGAGAGTTAGTATCACCAAGGTTAATCCAATCAACTCTAGTTTATTTAACTTATTGCAATCTTCCTCACTGTGAAGAACAGCTTTGCTTGTATCACCTACAAGCTGATTTTTGAATACTGAGAAGGTGATTATGAGCTTGAGCCACTCTATCAGCAACATTTGAGAACTGTCTAGTTTTCAAACCAGCCTTAACTGCTTTTAGGTTCTTCCAGACAGTGTTCTGAGCCCAATCATCCCCAATAATTCTATCAAAATCAGCATGATCAGCAAGACAATTGAGGAATCTAAAGGGCCTACCATGACCAGGATTATCAACTTGTAATTCAATCAAAATAGGGGAGTGATCAGAAAGAGAGGGAGGCAAGTAGATAGATAGATTCAACCTGAGTGTAAAGGTCAAACCAGCTATGATTCACAAAAGCTCTATCAATTCTGGAAGCAACTCTACGAGTACCTAAGCTTTTATTAGACCATGAATAAAAAGCACCAGTACTTTTCTTTTCAACTCAGTGAGGTCCATATCTTCAACACACCCTTTAATATCCTTAACTTCATACTCAGTTACAAGATTCCATTAATTCTATCATCAGAGGAAAGAATAGTATTAAAATCCCCTAAACAAAGCCAAGGAATAGCAATGTTACCAAGATTCTTAATACCAGTCCAAAGAGAAAGCCTATCCTGTATAGAGTGGAGCCTATAAACAAAGGTGCAGGCAATGCTATGAGTTAAATCTCTGGTTGTGAGAGTAACATGAATAACGGATAAATACAGGTTCCAACATCAAGATCAATGATATCAGGCTTCCAACCACCCAAATTCTACCCTTAGAAGAATGAGAGTAGTTGCAGACCCCAGACCAAGCTCTACCAAATTTCTTCTGAATAAAAGGAGCCTTATGAATTTTCACTTTAGTCTCCAGAATGCTTACCACATTTATATTATGAGCAGTAAGCAGCATTTACTGGAGTCATTAAGGCCCCTGATGTTCCAAGAAGCAACAATCATGTCCCCAGAGGAGGATTCCCATCACCCCCAATAGGATCTATGTCATTAACCTCATTCTACAATAAGACACTGTAAGTATTAGTACTAGTAATAGCAGAATGTTGACCCTTAGATTGCTGAGATCTGTCTTTCCTTCCAACCACCCTCCAATCATCTTCAGAATTTGCAGTAGTAATACCAGGAGCAGGAGTAGCAGCAAGACAAGGTCCAGGATCAAGTTGCTCAACATAGCTAGGCTGTTTTTGAACCCAGACTTTCTTTACAGGAGCAGGCTGAGTATTCTTAGCTTGAGCCTAATCAGACACTTGCTTAGACTTAACTTTAGGAACAGCATCACAGTTATGCCCCACTTTGTCACACTTTTTACAAAAAGGTGGGGACCATTCAAATTGAACCTTAAGTTCAACAAGGTCTCCAGCTGGACTTTCCACCCCACAGATTTTGGGAGGGTATAGTGATATCAACCTCAACCAATAACCTAGCAAAAGAAACCCGGAGCTGTCTAGAGGTACATTCATCTGCATATAAAGGAACTCCCAATATACTTCCAATCCTAATAAGAGTTTCAGGCCCCCAACAGTTTAAGGGAAGATTAGGAATTCTCACCCAAAGTGGGACTGTTCTTAATATCTCATCATGGAAATTGAATTTATCAGTCCAAGGCTTAACTATTGTTGGTTTACCATTAATCATGTGAGGACCAGAACATAGGACAGCATTTTTATCATCAATTGAACATAGGTTAATTACAAAATAACCATCATCATGCCAAAACACTTCAGGTTTTCCAAAATTGCCCCATTGTTGGGAAATGAATCTATGGATTGCAGCAATAGTAGGGTAGAATCCAACAACATATAGGACAAATGCATTAGACCATTTATCATTACCAGCCTGAATTTCTGCAGCTTGCAATTGAGCTACTGGTTTGCCATTCTTGAGAACAGGGGCAACAAAAGACAGAGTTGTACTTTTTGCTGTAAGCTTACCCCTAAACAGGTCAGACCATCCATTATTACCATTAGCAAGAGTTCCAACCTGCTCCGGCTGTCCATTTGGCTTATTAGCCCCTATACCACCATCAGATCCAGTATAGGGCTCTAAAATCAATGGAACAGTAACTTCTGGAGCTCGAGTTACTGTTGCATTGAGATTGCTCTGCACAGATCCAAAATTGATCTTGATCCCAGGGATGTTAGCATTAGCATCACGAGTAGGAGATCGAACTCGAACACCAGCATTTTCACCAGCAGATCGATTTTGGGTCAATGGAACAGTAACCAATTGGATTTCTTCAAGTGATCAGGAAGCACCGACTGATAGTGCTGTTCAAGAGTTCTCAGATCCGCCCTAGTAATCATTCCAGCTGATGGATGAACCGGTGAGGAGGAGGAGTAACCAGATCATCAAGCTCACTGAAACCCTCCCGAATCGAAGCTGGATTTCCAGAAAACCCAGATTTATTAAGTTGTACCAAGCCATTATTCGAAGTAGTCAATGATGCTAGGTTGGAGGTTTGAGGTGCTGGAGTAGATTGCTTCTTCTTCCTTGCCATGATTGATCAAACCGAGTGAAGAAACCAGCTCAGAAAATCGCCATGGTTGAGAGAAAAGTCAAGAAAAGTCCCTATGCCTCCACTTGCAACTCAACGATTCAATAAGCTTTTTTTAAATGCAACCATTAGACTTTGGGGAGTTTTAGTAGATTGAGTTGAATTTGTTAAAGAATTTGGTATGTGAGCTTTGTTGGGAAATAAAATATTATACAATAGAGATAAGTGTATTAATAGTCTATTTAAAATAAAGGGATGTGAAAGAAGAGAGATAATAAAAAATAAAAAAATAAAATAAAAAGTATGAGTGTGGAGTGTGGTAGGAATGGGGATCATAAAAGGAGAGTTATATAATAAAATAGCGTAGAATATTTCTATTTAGGGAAGTGTTGCATCTAAAAAAAATCTGTTTTAGGAGAGTTTTGCATTAAAAAACCAGAGGGAGTATCGTTTGCTTTGTAACTGAAAAGTAAAATAATAGAATTGAAACAGTTTGTCTAATATATGACCATGACACTTGTTAAATATCTAGCATATATATTTTAGGTGGCTTCGCCTCAAGTAAAGAGAAAAACCTCATCAACATAAGAGAATGATGAATTCAAAAGGAAAGATGTTTAATTTCTTAGAAGTGATTAGGATTGAATGATATTTCTATGTTTATAATTATAGAGTTTTTTTTAATCATTTTAAACGTAATATCGGCCCCCCTAATCCTAAATTCCTGGCTTCACCGCCAGGACCGGCAAATTGTGAGTATACTAAATTGTTACATGACCCAAAATTTATTTTTTTTATTAATCACCAGTAAAGTAATTTGAATTCAACTATTGGCACCCTCATGCAGGAAGAACATCATTACAAAATTTGAGGTTAGTCTGTATTAAACCACAACAAACAAATATTAATTCAAAAAACAGTGGCAAATACTCCATTTTTCTCAATCACTGGTTTAAGTTAATTTTCAAACAAAAAAATAAAATAAAAGTAGAATGCAGCTACAGAAATAGGTTGTAGTGGAATAGCAATTTAACAACACAATCTGATAGTAGGCATAATAGTCAATTTGAGAGATCAATAGAGAAGAATGGTAGAATCTATATGAGATGCAGTCAGCAGCATCAAAGAAAAGAAAAGTCCAAAATGTGATATTTGAGGAATCAGCCACCACCGCCGCCCAATAGAAAGCCCAGCCAAGTAGGGTGCGAGGAGGTCCAAATTCAGACAACATTTACCAATTACCAAAAACAATCCAAACCAATAAAGAGACATGTGAATGTAGTAGAATAAAAAAAAAGGGAAAAAAAGGGATGTAAATCAAACATCAAAAATACATACCAAATTACTCTCAGCAACCAAAGCCTCAATATTCTGTTGGTTTAATTCTTCCGGTCGGAATTTCTCAGAATTGTCAATTTTCCCTAGAAAAAGAATATTAAAGTACACTTATAAAATAAATTGAAACACAATAAGGAAACTTGAATATGTATTATAGCAACAATTTAATAGATTGAATTCAAAAGGGATGTGACAAGAAGCAGCCCCAATACAGACCTGCATTTGGATAAAAAAAATAAAAAAATTAAACAGCTATCTAGTCTAGATCTAAATATGGAAACCGTCTTATTCATATTACTTTTTGGTAAAAGGTAAGCATTCTAAGCAATTTTATCAAAAATGAAAAACATATCAAGGACATGCAGACAAAAACCGCTATACAGCAGGATAAACTGCATTGCTATATGTATATCTGCATGGCTATATATAGCGTACAAACCCACGTGTGAAAATATTTAAAAAAAAAAAAAAGAGGAAGTATAGAGCAGCGGGTTCAAGTGAGTAAATGACATGGGATCCAAGAAAAAATATAAACAAGTCACTATTTCCTCAACCTTAGTAATCAAACAGATTAACAAAAATTGTGAACAGCACTGCCTAAAGGATGATTTACCTTCACTTCGATTCTTAACCCGTGAAGCCTTTGAGAATATCAGGATATCCTGAGGATTTGCCACCTATTAATTGCAAAGATTATTATTTCACTAACAATTATGAGTACAATGTAGCTGGATAGTAGTACAACCACCATCCCAAATAATTTGCAAGAGTTTGAAGAGCATTTAGATTAGAAAAAACATAGTCAAATTCCTTTCAGATAAAAAAAGAAAATAGTCAAATTCATGATAGATGCGTCACCATATCAATCTTTTGGCATTGAAGTCTCAACTAAAGCAAAGTATTTATCACACTGATGATAATTGCAAGTGTCTTGTAGGTAATAGGGGTGTGAATTAAAGCAAAATATAAATGGGATTTTAAACAGAAATGTCACCAATAGTTAAAGACAGCCTAAAAAAGAATAACGTGTGAATATCAAGGGACGAATGAAATGGTATACCTTGCCCACATATTTCTGACCAAATCTTTGAGGATTTATAGTCATAAATCCTGAATAATCTACCTATCATCACAAAAGATTGAAATAAGCACAGTATAGAAAAGATTTTTGAATGAAAGAATGTGATTCAACAAGAAATAGAAAAGCATAATTAAAAGCAATGAATGATATGAAAAAGAAACCTTCAACAAATCCTAATTTCCAACTAAACTATAATAAGTCCAACATGACTTAAAAATTAATTGTTTTTCCTTCAACTGCTTGAAAGAAATTTTAGAAATAACAGAAAAATAGATGACAGGACAAAATATGGAAAATCTCACAACATTTTTATTACTACTAATAAAGCTTTCATCTTCAAGGTAAACCAAAGTTCGGAACTCTTACGTCTTGCACAATGATTTCAACCGATGGTAGCAAAGCACCAAATGCAACCTTTGTCCCTCCGCCCCCAATAAGAAGTGTATCAGTATTATATGAACTTCATTGTATGTTTTAGTACAAGTTAAATCTAAAAGAGGCAAGTACTTAGTAAGTGGAAAATAATAGGTGGTCAAAACGCCAACACAATACTTAGTAGGAGACTCCACTTATTGATTATAGTCTCCAGATGTTGTTTCAGATCTGGAAAATCATATTGATGACCCATCATTGTAGCCAAAAGCTTAAGCTCGATTAAATTAATGATAATGTTAGGAAGAGGTAAGTCACCAGCAATTAATATCAATCTTTTTTATAAAATAAGCAGGACTAACCTTTACTCGAACCAATGGAAGCTTCACCTCCGCTTTGTTGACCGCTTTTCTGTTAGACTTCTCAATCAGATCTCTGACCTAAGCAATTTAGACTACATTATCTACACTAAAATCAAATTAAGATACTGTGAATATGAAGCATCACCACCAGAAATTAACTACGGAGTAGAAATTTTTTGAGATTGGATATTGAAAGGGTGTAACAGAAACAGATGTAGGGGGTACTCAACAGACACATTAAATTGGAACTATTTTAAATAGAGCAATTTTACCACTTTATCCAAGTGCTCAAGAATTGCATTCTGATCACTTTGATCGATATCAGTTACATCTTTTAACACAACCTGAAGATTGAACAATAAAAAAATAAGGGAACTGGGTAATTTTGTCGTTCATCATAATCAGCAGTATATAATCTGTAAGTAATTACCTCAGCATATTCAAAAGGCCTCACAGATTGCAGAGGTATTTTAGTTGGGCGATATTGATTTCCCTAAACAAGCACAATAAGTTATCGATAAGTAGTTATAGTAGAAAAGATACAAAACCTCAATTATAATTTATTACACCACCTTAATTTCTAAGAGAAGAACATGTTTTGGCTTTGATTCCCCGTCAATTAACGATGTTGCGACAGAAGAACCAGGTTGTGTGATATGAAAACCCATCCCGGAAACTTCCTGTGAAATTAATAGTCCCTCAGTTTTAGGAATGAATGATGAAGGTAAGGAGTTGTGAGAGATCTAATACTGCACCTGGGGGTCAATTAGGCATTCATGTTCATGCCCCCAAACTATAAAATCAAGAAATCGCGGTAAAAAATGCTCATTTATAGCATTTTTAGGATTTGTTTTTATTCTGCACAAAAGAAAGACCTTGTTATAAAAGCATAAACACTACTGCTAACATCTTAAAGCTCAGGTTATGGAATCTCCAGCATTAGCATTTCATCCACATATCTATAGGATGAATAGATAAGGAAATCATTTTGAATAGAAATCAGTAATGTTAGTACCTATTCTGGTGGAGAACAAGGATATTAAACCAATCCGAAACTTGACATCCTTCTTGTGCTTCAGGGCGCATCCACTGAACAGCATGGGGAGTCTAGGACCAAGAAATTGACAAAATTATATCTAATTACAAACTCTAACTCAGAAATATACATATGAACTAGATAGAAAGAGAAAGAAAGCACCTGAAACATTCTGTTTAACCTTTCATCCCGAATATTTCCAAGGCCATATAAAGCCACAGACGTAGAACCCTACAAAGACATAATACAGCCACTCACTGCAAAGTTGAAAATTAAAAAAAAAGCTGAGAACATAAAAGACTAACCTTCCTGATAAGGATAGGGCAAACAGTAATCTGGCCAACCCCAGATCCTCCAAGATCCATTTTACCAAAATAATTGACAAGATTGCATGCTGAGAGGATATCAACAGCAGATAGATTATCCTGTTATGAAAATAAAGTAAACCTTCAGCATAGCAGAAAAAAAATTACCAGGAAGCATATAATGATAACCATGTGCTTGTTCATTGATATAATCCCTCTACCCAAGAAATTAATAAACAAATTTATATAAAAAAAAATTAAAGAAAAAAAAAAAACCACTTCAAAGATCATATCGCCAGGCAATACAGAAAAAAGAACACCCTCTAGGAAAAAACCTAATCATTGATGTAGCAGAATATACATCTGAATATTTAATTAAATGTTCACATTTAGCAAGGTGGATACCTAGAAGCTATCGATAGTTATCAATAGCACAAGTTGTAGTCAAAACAAGTCAGGTTTTAAAAAACACTCCACTTTAGATTCCCACCTATTGCTATGCATCAGTGCCAAAGGGAGAGGCAATTTAGGTACAGCATAATGGTCCATCATTAATAGCTTGAAGAAGAAGAAGATAAGTAGTTAGTGAAGGTAGAAGCTCTATGAATAGAGCAAATCAATATGAAAATAGGCATGTTGAATTTTTTGGAGAGTTTTGTTTAGCTTCTAGATTGTTGATTGGGAGAGAATCAAGCCTCTCAGAAGCTTGAAGCTATCCACATTCAGTGCTGTTTTCTAGATATTAATCAACTAATCTTCATCATCTTCCTTTAATCTCACATTCTTCTCTTAATTCTGTCCAAAGCTAAGTTAATTTCTTAGCAAAAAGGTTGGTAACGCTATAAGAGGGAGGGACAATTTATGTAGTAGTATCATAATTCTGTTATTAGTAGCTTGAAGAAGATGATAGTCAGTTAAAGTGGGTAAAAGCACTATAAATAGAGCAAATCAATGAAGGGGTCTTGAATATTGATGAATGTTTTGTCAAGCATTTAGGTTGCTATTGTGGGAGAGCAAGAGTCATAAAAGCTTACAATAATCCACATTTACAGCCTCAACCATATGAAGATACCCCACCCTTTCCACCAAATAATTGATTAATTGATAATAGAGAATTAATTTCATCACACAAGTAAAATTTAACTTTATGACTAGCATAAACCATTTGACATATTGTAGCTACGGTCAGACCATTCACAACCCTTTCATGGAAGGAAATTATTTAGCATGTAGGTAAGAACCAGCCAGACACATGCCTTGAATTTGTTGGGGGCAGACACTGGTCAACACCGCATAATACTACTCAAGTATAAGGAAGGTATATCAGTTTTAAGTGTTTAACCCAGAGAATTGGGAGTGGTATTACAATAGCTTCTACTTCATACCACTTTTTCATAATTAAAAGAAACCAGCTTTTAGCAGCAAAGTATGCCTTCAAAATTAATTGATTAGAGACACGCGTACAATTCCTCCAAACATCAGACAAGAGCATTATGAAATCTAAGAGAATGATCTACCCCTATCAGCCCCAAGCAAAAATACACAATAAAAATTTTGAATTCAGTGGTTTTTTCCCTATCTCAATAAGTATTTGGTAGTGAGGTACTCAGGCAACATATAAATAGATCAAACTCCAACTATGGAAAAACTCATGACACGGTTGGTCAACTCAATCCCCCTTTCAGTTGCTAGTCAATGCCTAGTATAAATTGAGACAAGTACATCACAAAGAAACAATCAATCACCCAGACCTCACATGTATAAATTGAGAGAAAAGGAATTAATTTGTCTGTGCTACAGGCCATACCACTCCAGCAGGATCATCATGATTGCCATGAATTGTGAATACAGGCAAGCCAACATTGTAGTGAGGGTCCTCGTAATTTACATGACCAAATCTGTAGAGCAGAGAAACATGTTAAACTATCAGACATACAGGCAAGAGCTCACAACCCAAAATAATAGTTGTAAAGGGTCCTAAGATTCACAACTGACAAATTGCCATCTATGCCTTTAACTTCAGTACAGCAGTCTTATATTCAGTAGCATATATCAGAAACATAGAGATGAAATGCTCAAGAGACCAAGTTCTCATCACTATCATATTAATAAGTTTTGAATGGTGGAATGTGAATCCCTAACACCATCCAGATTAAATTAGATTGGAATACTACAAAATATCTCTTGGGGAGTCCCATACAATACAGGGCTTCCCAGGTTGTTCAAATCTACTTCCTAATGGCTGTGGCCTCAGTTCAAGCCAGTCTTTCGTGGTGGTGCATGTTTCAACCTAAGAAAAATTTTTAGAGCCATTACAAGCAGCACTTCCTAACCTTATCAGTGGTCAATCAGTTTGATTCTTGCACCAAAACATGCCTCCATCCACCAGGCGTGGTAACAACATTTTCATAATATAGCCTCAATATCTCCCTCAAAGGATATCTGGAAATCATTAACATTGACCCCAATCCAGAAATAGCCAAAATATGCTTATGTCATCATCGTTTTTCAATGGAACTTTCCACTTATAATTCCGGACTACAATATATCTAACCCCATTTTTCAAAAGTTGCTGAGCTAAGACATATTAATAGCAATAAGTTCAAATGTTATTAGAAAGAATTTCATATGCATATAATTCTTTTTTTTTAAAATTAAAAAAAAAAAAAAAAAAAAAAAAAAAAAAAAAAAGTTAAGGACAAAGAAGTAGATGCATTTAAACAAAAATAGGTAATCTTCAAGGGAAAATCCACTTCCTTTCCAACACAAACAAGATGATACAGGATTTTAGAACAGCAAAACAGCCACAGCTTTAAAGAAAACCCTAGTGCATTCAGGTCCAACATTCTTAAATATAAAAAGACATAAATGTCAAATCTACAAGTCTCTCAAAGATAACATAGATAAAAATAAATGCAAAACGAACCTGTTTGAAAAGTTTAAAGTCTGGTCACTCACAACTTGGAACTGCACCGGACGATCATTAAGGCAGTATTGACGAAGAATCTCCAGAGCCCTCACCAACGTTGACCTGGAAGGTTTGTTCTCGTGAAAGAGATCGCCACCAAGAAGTATGAAGTCCACCTAATGGCCATATTATAGTCACTATAAGTATAAAAAAAAAATAATAAATAAATAAATAAATAAAAAATAAATAAAAAATAATTTACAACAAAATGAGACTTAGGCCTCATTTGGTTTGATGTAAAATGTTTTCATGGAAAATGATTTTCCCATATACCTTTGTTTGGTTTGTATAGGGGTGGAAAACTACATTTATAATGGTGGAAAACATTTTCCTTTTCAAAACAAGGGAAGCCACATTTTCCTCCCTTCTCCTTATCTCTTTTTTACGTTCCTCTCATCCATCCCAACATTTCCACTCTTATTTTTAATTTCTCTTTAACTTTTCTTGTAAGAACCAAACAAAGGAAAACTATCTTGCAAGTGTGGTTTTCCTTGAAAATATGCAAGTGTGGTTTTCCTTGAAAATATGTTTTCCATGAAAACTAATTTTTCATTGAAAATGTTTTACATCAAATCAAACGGGGCCTTAGGTCCTCTAGAAGCATGAGAGAAGTAAAATTGGCGTAAATCACATCATCACCACAATATATGACAGGCAAATTACAAGCTTCCATCAAAAGGAAATGATGGGTGTTGATTTCTAACACAATTCAATATAAAAGTACAGTAATTGGTAAGTACCGGAAATCACCTGCTTTTTCTCTGCTATTGAGCATATCTCCTCAAAAGACTCGAATGAATCATGCCGCCGTATCTCATCCTTCTCCATATAACCTAGGTGGCAATCTGTTGCTACAAGCACTCTTAATGTATCTTTTTCATCCTCCCTGAAAAAAAAATTACCCATCATTTACAACCACTACTCTGATAATACAGTAAAGTGCCAACTTCCTGCATAAGACCCGCAAAGGGACTAATGCATGATGCAAGGCGAGCTAGATGCAGTTTCTGATCATATTTTCAATTGATTTTATGATTTACACGCATCACACAGGTCGAAAAGTTCACCTGATCAAGAAATTTCAAATGGACTAATTTCACAACTCAGACATCAAGGTCAGCTTGAGACAAGGAAACAACAAACATTAAGATAGACAGAAGCAACTTGATCTAACTCGAAACAATACAATAATTTCAGGTGCCTAAAATAGTGTTGAACAATTAAACTGTTCGCGGTTTTTTTACTTCAGGGTTCAAATAAAGAGCTATAATTTGCTTCTTCTTCCTTCATAATTTTTTCAAGTTTATCAAAATCAACATTATCAGAAAAACTACAAGAATACCCGGCCCGGCCGGCGGCCACAACAGCAAACATAATTTACACCACAAGTCCACAAACGTAATCGGTAGTCCATCCAAACTGACATAATAACATTACCAATTAATCAATTTAAAAATTTGTTCAATTCAACAATTCATTTTATAATTACTTGAAATTTAACGCAATTAAAAAGTAATTAAAATGCAAATTACAAGCCCTAACTAGCATTAAAAAAAAAAAAAAAAAAAAAGTTGAATATTAAGAACTCGTTAGCAAATCAAACATAACTAAAGAGCCGTTTAAGTTAGAAATCAATTTACGAATTCAGATTAAGCAAAAATTGCAAACAATTATGACGTTGATGTCTAAATTATGAAACAAATTTTGAAAAAAAAAAAAAAGAAAAAGTAAATGAAATGTAGGAGAGAGAGAGGAGTGCTAACATAGAAATGGCGCTGCTTTGTGTTCTGCTGGTGCTGTGCTGCTTAAGTTAGAGAGAGAGAGAGAGGAGAGAGAAAGAGGGTTTTATTGAAGGGGTTTACAAAGAGGAAGATGAGAGTGGGAAAAATTGCCAAACTGAGCGTTTTTGGAAAACAATTTCCCAAACAAGACGCGTGGCAAAACTATTTACCAAACTAAGCTTTCAGGGTGGCGTTTTACCCTGGGCGATTTTTTTTTTTAATTTTTAGTCAAAGGTAAAACGCCATCAAGGGTGGCGTTTTACTGCTGGGCAAATTTTTTAAAAAAAAAACATTTACACAAAAACGCTAACGCCGTTGGCGTTTTACTTTTAACACAAAAGCGCTAACGTCGTTGGCGTTTTAGAGTGTTGGGGTTGTCGTTGTTGTTGTTGTTGTAGTTGTTGTGGTTGTTGCTGCTGTTGTTGTTGCAGCTCCTGTGGTTGTTGTTGTTGTTGTTGCAGCTCTTGTGGTTGTTGCTGCTGTTGCTGTGTAGCTGTATTTGTGTGCAGAGATAAAACGTCAACCATGGTGGCGCTTTAAGGGGGTAAATTATTTTCAAAAAAATCACTCAGGGTAAAACGCCAACGGCGTTAGCATTTTTGTGTAAATGTGTTTTTTTTAAAAAAATTGCCCAGTAGTAAAACGCCACCCTTGATGGCGTTTTATCCTTTACTAAAAATTAAAAAAAAAATGCCCAGGGTAAAACGCCATCCTGGTTGGCGTTTTACTCTGGAAGCTTAGTTTGGTAAATAGTTTTGCCACGCGTCTTGTTTGGGAAATTGTTTCCCAAAAACGCTTAGTTTGGCAATTTTTCCATGAGAGTGTGCAATTGGAAAGAACTTGCTGGCGGGAACAGAATTCTCTTTTAGCTTTTGTCTCAGAAATACGGAGTTAAGTATAAGAAGGGGCCTATTGACAAAATACAAATTTCTCAACACGAAAAGCATCGTATATTTTTTAAGGGGTTTTTGTGTCATTTCAAGCAGGGTTATTTGTGTCATTTTAACAAGATGGAATATTAACTATGTTAGCCCACATACTCATTGTTTTCTCTGCTCAACAACGGAGTTTGAGCATTCGTCAAGGAATTCTTCAACAATGGAGGGAAATCGTACTTACGAAAAATACCTACTATTTAGGGGTTAACCATGCCCTTAATTTATATAATTTCTTAGGATTTTTTGTTAATTTCGAGCTTGGTGGTATTGGGGTTTGTTGTGGTGTTGGTGGTGTTGGGCATGGTGTTTATTTTAGGGTTCATCGCACCATAGATGTTGAGAAAGGTTGAAGAAGGGATGATGAAGAAAGTTGAAAAAGACTGACGAAGAAGGTGAGTCAACAAAAAAAAAACAATAAAATATTGATAAGTTTGATATTATTTACTATTTTTTTCATGTTGAGAATTAAAAAAATACAAGTTTAATTTATAACCTTGATAATAATTCATGTTTATCAAAGGGTATTTATGTAAATTACATCTAACTTCAGTTAAATGTTGTTAGTTTATCAACTTACTTTCTCTCTCTTCCCCGGTTTTCTCTCTCCTCCTTTAACCTTCAATTTCAATGGTGGAAAGTACACCTCTTCGCCTCTTCACTACGACATCCAATAAGCCAAAATCAATGGAGGAAAAGCTTACCTACCTTTATGGATAATCATGCCCTTGATTTCCACTTTGTTATTCGGGTTTTTGTTTAATTCTAGCGGCAAACCTGTCGAAAATGATGGTACTAAGTTGAATTAAATAGAGGAAGGAAAACTCACCTACCTTTTAGGGTTAACCATGCCATTAATTTCTCCTTTTGGTTATTCAGGTTTTCATTTAAAGGAATGGCGGTGCTAGCGGGGTCGAACCGACTTGAAAAAGAAAATAAAAATGGGTAGAGATTGGAGGAAGAAGATTAAGGAGGATAGGAAGAAAAAATATGAATAAGAGGAAGAAGATGGACAAGAAGGAGAAGAAGGTAAGAGGAAGAAGATGATGAATAGGAGTGTTGACTCCAAAAGTTTGTATAACTTGCCACAATGGCTCATAAACAATAAAAATATACTACCTCCGTTTTCTATTACTCGCAACAAAGAGGAGTTTTGCGGATTCCTAGGCAAGAGATTTTAAGCATAGTTATTGAAAAATAAGGGCATGTACTTAAATATTAATCCAACCCAAAAATAAATAAATAAATAAACCAAAATTCACGAACTACCACCACCACCTATCACCATCACCACCTAGTACCACGAAACCACCTAGCACCACCACCTAGCAGCGCGAACCCACGACCCACCCATCAACACCACCACCCAGCGCCATGAAACACCGAACCCACCACAACCCAACAGCACGAACAACCAAACCCACCACCACCCACAACCCCATAACCCACAACCCACGAACTAAGAACCACAAAACTCACTACCCACGAACCTAAAACCCACAACCCAAAACTCGAACCCAGAACCCCAAAACCCACGAACCCAAAACCCGAACCCACGAAAACCATTAGATTTGGAAAACCCACGACGAAAGGGTGGTTTTCTTCAACAATTTATGAGGATGGGGTTGGCGGAGGAGAGAGAAAAATAATGGAGATGAGGAAGAAGATGAAGAAATTTGATGATGAATGAAGAGAAAGAAAGATTATGGAGAAGGTGAAGAAATGAATGTAGATTAATTTGATGATTTTAGAAAGATGAGATGAGTTTAATTAAATTAGACTAGTTTTAATTAATTATATTTAAAGTATATAATTGAGGTTATAAAGTTTTATATAAGGGTGTTTTTGTATTTTCATCTAAAAATTTTTACTAAAAATGGAAAGATTTGGAAATGTTGCGAGTAATACTCTATCCGCCTTGAGTTATCTGCACCAAAGGACATAATTGCAGACTCCTAGGCAAAACTTTTAGTGGGTTTTAATTAAGTTGGGTGGGTTTAATTAAGTGGAAAAATGGAGGAAAATTTGTGGTCCCACTTATTTTTGTTTTTTGGTGGGTTTAAGATAGTGGGTAAAAGGTGTAAAGGGGACCACTATTCCCCCCTTTTTCTGATTTTCGGTGGGTGAAGAAGGGGAATTTGGTTCCCTCCTTTTTTATGTTCTGAAATTTGGTTCCCTCCTTTTTTCTGAAATGTTTCCCCATTTCAAAATTCTGAAAATCCAATTTCTTTCCCAAACCAAAACCAAAACTTTGACCCACAATTCAAATTTGACAAAAATACCAAAATTCACAACCAATTCAAACATAAGGTGCCTACTATAGAAGGCATACATCATTAATTGTCCACCATCATAAAATACCACACCCACCATGGGAATTGTTTGTTAAAAAAACCCCATAAATTACAAGTTTTTTTAGTCAAAATATGTACTGCCTACACTACAATTAGTCCTAAACTAAGGGCAGCATCGGGGTTCAGCTTCATCACCACTTCAAAAAAACAACAACGGCCAAGAACTTCATCACCTTCCTTCAAATCACCGAAAGCAAAGAAAAAGGGACACACAGCACATGGAAGCACACTTTGATCAAGATTTCTTTAACATAGACCAACTGCTAAATGAGGGACCATTTGAGTACAGCACAGATGATGACAACATGGATGATGAAACTACGGGGGACAGCAGTGAAGAGGAACAACATGCAAAGGCACAGCCAACAAGTAGAAAGCAATTAACTGTGCAGCAGAAACGCCAAATGGTTGATGACTACCTACTGCACATGCATGGTGGGGAACTACCTAGAGGGTGTTTGTCACAAATGGCAAGAAAATATGGGATTCACAGAAGCACATTACTGAGGGTCTGGCAGTTTGTAAAGCAAAGTATAGCACAAGGGAATGTCATTGATGTCAGAAGCAAAAAATTGGGGAAAACAGGTCCCAAACCAAGACTTATTACTGATGAGTACTTGCAATTAGTGCCTTTATACAAAAGGACAACAGAGAGGAGTTATGCAGCTGCTCTAAAAGTTTCACATGGATATCTCCATAACTTGAAGAAAAAGGGCAGATTAAGAACACATACAAGCGCCAACCATCCAGCACTCACGTCAAATCACAAAGTGGTTAGACTCAAGTGGGCATTAGCCCATATTCACCCTATTCCAGCAGTTGGAGATCCAACTTTCATTGATATGCAACAGGTTATACATATAGATGAAAAATGGTTCTATATGAACCCAGAAACAAGGAGGTTCTACCTCTTACCAAAGGAAGAAAACCCATACAGATGTCAGCTGTCCAAGAGATACAAGATTAAGGCTATGTTCATGGGGATGATTGGTAAGCCCCTTTATGACATAAGAGGCAATATGCTACATGATGGTAAGTATGGAATTTTTTCATTCACTTATCAACAAAGGGCTAAGAAGAAACACTACAGGAAATAGGCCGATTTTCGACGGACTGTTTCCGACAGACGCGTATTTTCGTCGGAAAAATTAGAAATTTCGACGATTTTTTTTTTCCGTCGGAAATTTCCGACAGAATTTAAAAATTCGTCGGAAATTTCCGTCGGAATATATGGTATTTCCGACGGAATATTCCGTCGAAAAGTTAATTTTCCGATGGAATTAAAATCCGTCGGAAATTCCCGATGGAATATTCCGTCAGAAATATCATATATTCCAACGGAGTCCATCGGAAATTTCCGACGAAATATTCCGTCAGAATCTAATTTATTTTTTTTAAAAAAAGGAAACCCTAACTTAAAACACGAAATGCGCCTCTTTCTTTCCCATTTCTCCTTCTCTTTCTCTCTCCTCTCCTACTTTCTTCTCCTTCCTCTTCGTCCTCTCTTCTCTTTCCTCTGTCCTCCTCTCTTCTCTTTCCTCTTCTCCCTCCTCGTCTCTTCTTTGTCCTTCACCCTCCTCGTCCTCCTTCTCCCTCCTCGTCTCTTCTCTATCCTTCTCCCTCCTCGTCCTCTCCTTCTTACCCAAAACCACCATAACCGACACCAACAACAACAACTCCTTCTCCCTCCTCGTCCTCTCATTCTCCTTCTCACCCAAAACCACCAACACCGACACCAACAACAACTCCTTGTCCTTCCTCGTCCTCCTTCTCACCCAAAACCACTAATACCGACACTAACAACAACAAATTTTCCAAAAACAACGGTTTTCAAGTCAAATTCGACCATGAAAACTCTAGATCTAGAGTTTTTATGGACGAATTTGACCTCGTAAACCCAATTTCGCGGTTTTGTGTGGTCGAATTAAGGTATGTTTCTTTTTTTTCTGATTTTATTTTGTTATTTAATTATTATTTTTTTAATATACACGGTTGTGGTGGGTGGTGTGGTTGCTAGTTCAGTGTTGGTGATTCGTTTGCTCCCAATTTGTATAGAATACGATTTTTTTGTTCCGATTTGTATTCTAATCTGTATTTAGTTTCAATTTGTATAGATCTGTTTTTTTTTCAATATTTTTCGGTTTTTTTTTGTTTTTTTGTTCCGAATTGTATTCGGAAAAATGGATTAGTGGAATGGTGGTGGTGGGTGGTGTGGGAAAAGGGGTTGGAAGTGGTGGTGGTGGGTTGGGGTTACGGTGGTACATTCTGGTGGGTGGGGGTGGTGGGTTAGGAGGTGGCGGTGGGGTGGGTTGGGGTGGTGAGCAGGGGTGTGGGTAGTGGTGGATCCGGGTGGGGTAAGAGTTAGGGGTGGGGCTGTTTTTTTTTTTATTGACTTTTCCGACGGAAATTTCCGTCGGAATATACCTCTTCCTATAGAAATTTCTGTCGGAAACCTCTCCAACTCCGACGGATATTTCCGTCGAAAAATTGCGACGGAATTTCAATTAAAGTCAAAAAAGCGCCGACAGAAATAAATCTGTCGGAAAAGGTCGAATTTCCTACAAAGGGTTTTGCGACAGACAGATTCCGACGAAATTTTCGATGTATTCAACGAACTTTTTCCGTCAGAATCAAGCTGTTTTCTTGTAGTGAAAAGCAAGAACAGAGATGCAGGGGTCATGGAGACAAAGGCTGTGCAAAGTGTGACCAAAAAAAAAATTAGGCTAATGCTCATGACCAACATCATTCCAGCACTACACAGGCAATGGCATCCTAGTCTGTCTAAGGACATATACATTCAATGGGACAATGCTAAGCCACATCAAATTCTAAGGGATGATGACTTCATTGCAGCATGTACAACAAATGGATTCAACATCCAAATGGTGTTCCAGCTAGCACAATCTCCAGATCTGAATGTTCTGGACCTTGGTTTGTTCAAGGTCATTCAATCCTTGCAATACCAGTCATTTCCCACAAAAATTGATGAATTAATAGAGAAAGTCTATGAGGCTTATGAATGGTTTGATCCAATACTCAACAAGTACTCATGGATCACTTTGCAAGGAGTAATGAAAAAAATTCTAGAGAAAGAAGGGTAACAACTTCAATCCACCTCATATGGGCAAGAAAAGGTTGGACAACCTAGGTCTTCTTCCCGAGTTTTTGGAAGTTGAAAGGGGACTCATTCAACAAGCAGTTGAGCACCTCAACACTCTTTTTATTCCAACTAATCAACAGAATGCAGACTACATGAAGACAGAGGTTGATGCAGACTAGGTACAACACCATCATTCAATGACAACATGACTTCCACACATAACCAAATATGGACTCACAACTGGTTTTTGTGAACAGTAAGCAACTGTTTTTTTTTTTTTTGTTGATGCTTATAATGATTTGGTTATGTGTATTTTGGTAGATAAAATTTCCTATTTTCAGGCAGTCATGTAATGAATGATTAGGTTTTAGGGTATGTGAAAATGTAAGTTTTTGAAGTGTATTGAATGAATATCAGTATGAATATTGAACAATGAATTCCATCAGGGATTTTGCTTTTGTTTCAGTGGCATGTTGTAGGTTGTTACCTCAACAACAAGAGTTAAAAGACACTTGTTGGAGCAAAAAAAACCTACACATCCAACTCAAAGTGAGTCCCTTCATCATTTGGAATTTTTTTCACACAACAAACTTTATGGGGGACTCATACACGAAGGCACAGGCACTGACTTGCAAGCACTACTAGGCAACATTCAAATGAGACTCTACACAAACAACCATCCAACATAACCCATCATCCATCAATCATGCATTCCCTTGGCCATTCCAACACTACAAGCACCCACCAAATCCAACACAGACCATCCAACATAATCCATCTACTTCAATCCACCATAATATAACCAAGTATACATAATCAAAAACCAACAGTGTACACAAACAACCATCCAACATAAGCAAGCGTTATATACAGAACTAAGCATAAACCAACCTCCAAAACAACACAATCAAGCATCATAATCAAGCAACAAACAATTGTAGGGACTCACATGCACACATTTCACATGCGTTTCGACAATGATATGCACCAACAACAACCATTTACACAAGGCAAAGCTAAATCGAAACAACTAAAATCAAAATTAGGGTTTAGCAATAGTTACGCTGCAAGATCAGTTTGTGGGAGGGAAGTCATGAGGGTATTTGTCCCTTAGATAGGTCATGTAATCAGGGTCCCACTGACTGTAGTCATCGGTGAACACAGATCTGGACCTTTTCTTCCCATTGGCTGAGCCAGAGGTGGTCGTAGCCGTCGGAGGGTCAGCGAAGACCACAGTCACCTCCTCCGGGGAGTCAGGAACTGCAACAACCACCACCGGTTCCTTCTGCACCCCCTTCTTTGGTAGATTTGTACTCGAACCCTCCGGGGAGTCAGGAATCACCACAACCTCCTTCTTCTCTACGAATAAGGAAGCACCCTCCTCATTTTCTTCACCACTCCCGGTGTACTCAACGAGTTTCGCTCCTATTTTCCCATGGGTGAATCTGGAAAAGGAGGAAGAGCACCGACGAACTGGTTTCAAGATCCCAGTACCTCGCTGCAACTTGTACCGAGTTAACAAAGGCTCAATGTGCCTCTCAGGGGTGAGGCGTTCAGGGGACTTGTTCATATCTTGGTTGTTACTCATTTTTTTGGAGAGAGATGAAGAAATTTGGAGTTAGGGTTTAATTATTTCGCAGAGAAAATGGGAAGAACACCAGACGGAGAAGAGGAGAGAGAAGAGGGGAGAGAGGAGGCGATGAAAAGAATTCTAGAGAATTCTTTAAAAGTTGAATGAATCTGGGCAGCATCGATCTTCGAGGCCAATTCAATGAAGTTCATTGAATGTGGTAGTTGGGAGATGGAAGGTTGCTGATGAGACAGGAGGAGAGGAGGTAATATTTTGGTGGGAATCATTAAGGGGGGGGGGGGGTTAGATAGTTAGGATGTAATTGTGTGTAATTAACAAATTGTAAACAAAGTTAAAAATTTTAAGTAAGGGTAAAGTTGACATTTTACTGCTAAAATTTACCAAAAGAGGAAATAAAAAAAATTGTTGCAGATAATAGAGAGCACCCATTTATAGTAAATGTTGCAGATAATAGTGGGGGGAAGGAGTATGAAGCATCCGTTTTTAGTAAATGTTGGGAGTTATAAGAAACGGAGGTAGTATATTTTTTTTAATCAAAGAGCACAAATTTCAATGTAACTTATTTATTAAAATGTCATTTGATAAACAAAATTTGTTTATCTAGGTTATAAACTGGGTCCTACTCGTTGATAATCATGTTGAGAAATTAGGGAAAATGCTGGGTCTAACATTTCAGTTTTTTCACCTTTAGGGACCTGAAACTTATTTTTTCACCGTTTGCAACCTATACTCACTTTTTTGTCCAAAAACACCAAAGGTGAGTTAAAAACACGTGTAAATACACCTCATAAAATTATCCCCTGTAAATACTCCATCTATACTTATATACTAAAGTAATCCAAATAGTTATTCCCTAAATACACGTGTCATCACCTCATAAAATTAAAAATTTTCCCGCCAACAATTTTTCTTACTTTTTTTTTTTTTTTTTTTCGTTTTTCGTTTTTTTGTTATTGAAAGAAGTTTGTTACTATATGTTATGGAGAAGTTTTGGCCTTATATTTAGGGAATGATGTCCAACAATAATAATTTAAATAATATTAAAAAATATAGTGGTATAGAATAATAAATGCTACATAAAATTATAAAATGCTATTTAGGATATTATCAAAAAGTATTATTATTATTATTATTATTATTATTGTTATCAACAAGAATAACATGAATAGTCAGTACTTTAATTTCTAATCAAGAAAAGAGTATGCTTTCATATTACGAATACTAAAATATTATTAATCCTTCCATCTCACATTAATTGTATAGTAATTTAGACATTGAGATTAATCTTATGGTATATCACAATGTTTATTAATATACCTTTTTTTATGTGTTTTTTACTTCTAATGATTCGTATTGTACAGTTTCTAATAAACAAATAGTAAAATATTATTGTAAAACCGTGAATAACACGGGGTTTTTGAACTAGTTAGGTTAAAAATTCAATCCCTTAAAAAGTGCATAATTTAACGACTGAAGTGAGAGGATGCTGACACATGTGCATGAGTAAGTGAAATCTTCTTTTATACGCTTTCTTTTTCTTATTGAATGAATTCCAAACGGTACTCCCTCCGCTTTTTTTTCAAAGCTACACTTACTATTTTCATCAATTTCTTTTTAAAAGCTACACTTCCTCTTTTGGAATTCCCTTACAATCAATCAATCAATAACATAATACTAACACAAACACCGGTACCAGGATTGACACGTGTCACTTCCTGGTGCTGTTTTTTACCTCCGTAACTCCTCCTCCCTTTTTAACAAAAATCTTTTATTTTAGGAATAGTTGTATAATACAAATATAATAATATTATACCTAATCTTATATATTATCTTTATAATAATTGTATTACTTTTATTTCGTGTTCTATTTACTTAAAAATAGTTACACAATATTTTGAGACCTTTTAATTAAGGTAGAATAAGCTATAATATAATTAGAAGGAAGAAATATGGTGGAGAGTAAAAATAACGGAGCCAAAAATACAATATAAACAGTTAAATTACCATTATATATATATATATATATATATATATATATATAGTAGTACAATAGTGGAGTTCAATGGAAAAAAAACATTTCTATTCATGGTGTTGATTTGAAATCGACGTTATAACTGAGTTAGTTTTCATTTAAATATTTTTGTAATAATTTTACCAACTAATAACTTTTTTCCCTTCAAAAAATATTAATTATTACTGAAACATGTCTTGGTTACATCGATCATTTTGGACATATGCCCAGCTATCATTTTGGACATACACTATTTTCAAAATATTTTCAACACAACTAATTAATAATAACATTTTTTTTTCTCAATTGTAGTTTTAATAATTTTTCCTATTATTTCACCTTTCTTATATGCATTTGTTTATATATTCCACATGAGTTGCCTCATATTTATATTATACTACAAATTAATTATGAAAAAAAAAGTATTACTACGGGCACTAATTTAGTTTAATATCTTTACCCACTAATGGTCTCCACTCTCTCTAACTTTATTATTTCTCACTCTTCTAATAGTCCCTACTTCCTCTTACACCTCTTTACTTTTCAATAAAATAATAAACTCACCATCTTTTCTTACGATTTTTTATTACCTTATCTACCACACTAATATTTTATTTTATTAAACCTCTTTAAACTCCGCGCAATCTCAACTCTAGCTTTTTTTTTTTATTATTATTTTTTATTTTAATGGAGGGAGTATGTAGGAAATGGTTGGTATTTATTTTAGCGCCATTTCACATTCTTCCTATGCTCTTTTTTAACACACAGTGGTTTCGGAAACAAAAATTAAATTAAGTGTTGAGTAGGTACTCAATAAATGTTACGACTGTTACGAGTAATATATATGTATCTTAAACCAAGCTAACATTACATAAGAACGAAACATTACACCTTACAAGTAATATATACGTATCTTAAACTACGCTTGGTTTAGTGGGAAACATTACATCTTGAGACTAGAGTTTCAATCCCCACTAGAGATACTTTGATGGTGTAGATCCTTTACCCTCCCCCCCTTCACTCTCAAAATATCAGACCCTTAAATACTGGACCAAAACTCAACCCTAGGGACAAAAATGTACTACCTTCTCTATCAAAGATAGCCTTATATGAATATAGTACCCGAGTAACTTACATGGACAAACTTACATTTTCAGTGATCATCAACTATGACCTCCTCCCTCCATTTTCTTCGCTCGAGCTCAAGGGCTATATATGCTCCTCTAAGCCAAGTTACATTCTTAACTCCCATCTTCCAAGACTCTTGTGATCCTGTATAATATCTAGTATCTACTTTCTTTACCAGTACTTCTCTTCCTTACTATAACCTTCCTCCAAATATCTTCTTTCCTACTACTTCACAGTTCACACTCCATCATACTTCATATTACTACTTCATATTTCGTATTCTGCATCTCTTTGGATTTGGTTAACAAATGGTTAAAATTACACAAGCTTCAAAAAATTGATGACAAGCAAACTTCTTCTGCTTGGACAATGGTTGTTGACTTGCTTGTACTGATTTGTGATAACCACTTATGTCAGCCCATAACACGAGAGCCACAACTTCTTGTGCATACAAACAAACAATAATTGTACGTCGTACATATAAGTGCTTCAAAGTACGGAGTACTTCACTTTAAGAACAGAAAACCAAGGCCGAACTAACATTCGTAGAATACAAGTAAAAACACTTTGAATCAGAATCAATGTTGTCTTATTTCAAAGGTAACAGCCGTAACACGAACAAAGCATCATCATTAGAAAGAAACAAACCAACAAATTCCACAATGTACACCCAAATTACACCTAAACACACACAAAGCCTTCTCCCCAATCCCCTCTTTATCTCTACCCAAATTACCACTTCACACACTAAACACCACCAATGGTTGGTCACAAACACGTCGACGTACAAACCTGAACAAAGTCCTAAAAATACCAGGAGGTTAAATGCTACAAGTCTGAGTTTTACTACAAGCTAATGCTATTTCTTTTCATCCTTGTGCTGAAACCCCTGCACCCCCTATTTGAGGCTTCACCTTCGGAGGCCTACCTCTCGGTCTTCCAGGTTTTGTGTTTGATCCAATACCAAGGCTGCCATCAAAGCTGTTGGATGTAGACACTTTCAGCTTCTTCAAGGGAGCACTAGCAGCAGCAGGATCGAGAATATCAGCACCAAATTCATCCTTCTTGGGTCGGCCTCTGGGCCGAGCTGAGCCAGCAGGAGTTGTTGGCATGCCAGGTTCCTTGGGCTTCGGAGGCCTTCCACGACCACGACGGATGAAGTTGGGATCAGGTTTCATATAATTATTCTTCCAAAAAATAAGTTCTCCAGTCTCTTTCATCCTGTTCAAGTGGTGCCTTAGCAGTGTTGAGTGACCAGCAGGCAGGTTCTGGTACTTAGATTCAATGAATTTCGAAATTGAAGTTTTGTTTGAACCCAATTTCTCATTTAATGCATCTATGGCAGCAATAATCATCTGCGCATAAGAACTGAAAACAGTTAAAACTTCTATCACCACAGAACTTCAAAAGATGGTCCATTGAAGGGTTGGTCAAGAGGCAAAGCAAAATGCAATTTATTAATCAAACATTTATAAATGACACTAGTGTTAACAATTAACAGATCATCAACCCAGCCCTTCCCATTCCACTCTTTAGTCTTTACTAGGCCTGCTTCATAAAAGGAACTAGGGTAAGGGTATAGGTCCCTATGAGATAAATGGTAAGTATTCTGTATTAAACACATCTACGTTATCAAAAATTAAGCTAAGCCTAAACAGCCCCATTCCTACTCATAAGAGGAAATGCAATAACAGAGACTGTCAATGTTAAGCAAAGTCAAAACTATACAAGAACAGAACAAAGCAACTGTCCATTAAATGTGTAAGCTTTACATCGAGCACTTCAAATTATATCAACACCACCAGTCTATATAAGCAGAAATTGATATGGTTAATAGAAAGGGATCATGTGATAGTGAAACAGATGTCTATTTAATGGAATAACTTAAAGCTCAACCAGAAGATTATATAAATTAGGATACTAGAAACACAGCAAAAGTCACATGACTAGAAGATGGATATATATAGCAAACTCCATAAGCACTCAAAGGAATCATTTGAGGCACAGAAAAAACTTCATCCAGAAAACTGCCATAACTAAGGATAGAAAGGCTACCTTCGTGCCCTCATGAAAGATTGGAAGCTTCTCAGAGCATGAATTTATTTTTTAATTTGAATAAATTTTCCTATAGAGCCTATGATATATTTCCCCCATAGTCAACAGCTGGCAAACAAAAGGAAAGAAAGACTGGTGCAGAAAGGAATAGCCGAATACAGGTTAAAGCCTTTTCCAATATCCTAAACAAGAAACTTCCAACATGGCATGACTCTTCTTATAATCCAGGGGAATTTGGTACAATGGAAAGCCCTTTTCATGTCACAGGAGCAAGATCAATAGCGATTATCACCTATCACATTTGACAATAATACAAGCACCTATACAAATTCAAACACACTCATAAAGTCATGCTTATAGATATCACTCCATATATCATAAGAACATCCTCACATTGCCATTAAATACAATAGGCCACTATGAATTTGAAGTCTCCGACACAATCTTGGCTCAATATCTCACATGCCACTGAGGCCATCACATTTTTTAAAACCATCTTCTATCCCTATAAGTTTTTTCTCCTACATAGGCACAGAGCTTGATGCAAAATCTAATTATTGACAATACAGGCCAGGTCAATAACGATTGGCTTGCTAGCAATCATGGCATGGAAATAGCATATGAAAGGTAAAATTTTAACTATCCATATATGCTACAAAATCAGCATATTTCAAATCCATCCCTAAAAGATCATGGGAAATTTTCCAAAACCATCCCCATCTATTCCTAATATATGATGCATCTTGTCGAACTACGAAACACCAAATCTAATGTATAGTGTACTCAGCCAAAAATAACCCATAATCCATCTTTGCATCATACTCTTCCCAAGTTCCTTGAGTTCCTAAATATCCTTTTTCACAGCCAACTATCAAATTTCAACTGCTACCTAAGAATCCTCGTAATATTCTCTTTACCCACCAAAACTTACACTTTATGAGTTAATTCATCTGTTTGCCACAGTCAACTCCCCATCAAGCATAAATTTCACATTACTTGTCCATTAGATAAGTAACTTTAACATGACAACTACATTTTTTCAGCACTTTCCCATGATAATAATATAGTTAGGCATTTAACTTACATGAGCCAGAGTAAAGTAGTTCCATGATTCATGTAATTAACACATTCAAATTAGCAGTTTAACTAAAACTAAATCCAATCAGCCCGGTTTTCGTACCAAAACCGGGTCCGACACAACTCGTGATCACCTCTATTTCACCCAAATCTTAAATCACAACAACCACAATTATAATCATAATAACTTCTTACTTTGCTCAAAAAATTTTAAAAAAAATTGAAAAAGCAGCTAAATTTGCTGGAAAGGACAATGCAAAAACTCAAAGACAGTTATAAAAAATTAACCAAAACCATGAAAGCTTGAGCTTTTTTTGGTAACACACAGCTGGCAACCACACAATACAGATAATAAAATAAGCAATTCATATAAAATAAAATAATAAAAGGGGGAAAAAAAAGTGGCAATCACTCACTGGGTAAAAAATAAAATAGAAAAATAAATGCTTTAAACAAAAAAGGCAAATCCATCAGTAGAAATGTAGAATAATAAAATAATATAAACCCTAACAACAACTGCATTGTCATCCACAAATTCCCATCAATTTTGTCAAACCAAAACACAAATTTTCTTCATATTTCCTCCTAATCTATAGAAATTAACCCACAAAATAGCTAAAACAACAAGAAATCAGATATGTTATCAATGATTTATCATGGATGTCAATTAACTTAGTTAGTAAAGTCTCGAGAGGTGATACCCAAAACCCGGGATTGAATCAAATCCCGTCTACATCATTTACCCTTTATGACTCGATGATAAAATAAGAGAGAGATAAGATGAATACCTCAGGATAGGGAGGATTAGAGCGATGTTTATTGAAATCATCATGAGAAGCCATTGAAGTAAGTTGTTGTTTTTGGTGGGTTGATGTTGTTGTTTGAGGGAGGGACAAAGAAAGACCCCACCACCCCCTCACTCTAATTTAGAGAGAGAAAATGAAAGAGAAAGAGGAGAGAGAAAGAAACGTTTTTGTGTGATGAGATGAGTGGAGAAACAAACGAGAAAGAAAGAGAGGGTAGTGTAGTGTGATTTAAAGAGGGATGATAAGTTAAAATTAAATGAAAGATAAAAGAGTTTTTTATTTTTTTATTTATTGATTTTTTTTGTTGTTTGATTTATTTATTTAATTTTTTTTTTAATATTATGGTTTGGATTTGAGAACTAACGGCTAAAAATGGATGGAAGGATGTAATCCAAGGGTTGGTGTGTTAGTTGAGGAAGTGTTGTTTTGGATTGGTGACGTGGCAGTTTGGAATTTGGACTCACTTGGGTTGTTTTTTAATGAAAAGAGAAAAGAGAAAAAAAAATGGTGGCTTTAGAATTTTATTTGGTGGAGGTCATCTAACTTTCTTGTTGTCATCACAAAGGGTATGGCTTAATATATTTGAGGTTATAAACTTATGATGGCCCTTCTCGAGAGTTTTTTTCCCTACACTTGCTAACCTTTTTTTTTTTATTTATTTTTTATTTATTTGGTGTGTATTTTTGTGGGTGGAGGACTAGGGATGATCATCATGGAGGCATGGGCTAACATTTACTCTAGTTAGGTTAGTCCGTATTTCAAATATGCTGACTTAATTTAAAGTGACCTAATTTACAATTTGATTTGTCATAGACACAACAATTTAGTATAGCTCAAATTTGAAATGGCCTGACCGATCAAATCCACTTGAACTCAACTGATGCCTTAAATTGACAAATTAGAGTGAAGATTATTATTGAGTCTAAATTTCCTCGTTATTTTCAAAAGGAAGAAACAAGAAGCTTCATAGCCGAATACTCAAGGCCATTAGCAAGGTAAGGTTTAATAAAGATGGTGGCCATGGCGGTGAAAGATGGTGATCATCGAATAATATAGTTGTGTGATCTTGTAATATTTATCTTGATGCATATTGTTATGATATCATATTTTATAATTTTTACATATTGGTAATTAAATAATGAAATAATATAAGTAAAGAAAAAAAAAGAGGAAGTATTTGACTATAAGAATATAAATCTATAAGTTGATAGCATAATCGCATAATATCTGTAAATATTAATTATAAAAATGATAACTCCATAAATATTACATATATAAGTCTAGTCATAGTAGTTATTAGTTTTCCTAAAAAAAAAAAAAATAAAAAAAAATGTAGTTATTAGTTACTTGATTAGTTATAAATAAAAAATGAAGTACTTGTAATAGTTAATAGTTAGTCAGTCACAAGTTGTAAGTGATTCGGGTTAATCAAGTCATGGATTGTAACAATATGGGTAATATGGTCATGAGTTGTACCTGATTCAAGTTGAACAGGTCACGGGTTGCATGTAAATGATTTGGATAAAATGGGTCACGACTCACGAATAGTAAATGGTCGGGTCAAACAGGTTAAAATGAGTCGGGTCATTGATAGATTATAAAGTGTTTGGTTCGGTTTGATTTTGGATCGGGTTCCCAAATTGGTGTGATACCGAGTACAATTCCTTTACGGGTCAGTATTATTCTATTCAGTCTTTTTTGGCCCAATACTAACCGTTTAACATAAATTGGTCTCGAGTTAAATAATATTGTGCTTTAAGCGGTTCGGTTCCTACTAGATCGATCAGTATTAGAAAATTTCACAGTTCGGGCTTAAAATTGACAATGCTAATTAGCAAACTAGCAAATAAAGATGGAAATCCTAAACTTGTACTGTCTTGGATTCAAATAGTTTTATCCAGTCACCTTTAGTAATTGGTCCAGAGTTGAAAATTAGGTGCATGATATATTTTATTGGGCCACATGATTGGACCTCTTGTTAGTGCTCCATTATTTTTGTGTTTCATATGCCATGTTTCTGAGATTTGGTCCATCCAAAATATAAATTGTTATGGACTTATGGTCCAATTATAGGGAAAAAAATGTTGGGCCAAGGCCTGTGCGTTATTGGCATGCATTCTATACTGGCTTAGTTTATGTTCTCATTCCAGGAAGTGAGGCCGAATAGCCAAATATTATTATTTGTTGGCCTTAGTTAGTTCGTGGAAACCTCATACTAATCAAAGTTCGTGTGTTATTGTTGTTTGAATGTTAATTGCTTTTATGAGTATCTAGGAGATGGAGAGATGAAACGGGGCATCTCCCCCCGTAACGGAGGTTCGAACCTCATCCCCCCTCCTATGATAGGAAGGGACTAACCGTGTACCTTACCTGTAAAAAAAAAAAAATGTTAATTGCTTGTATTTTACTTCGTATATCTCTACGATAGTAACGTGTATAAATTAAGGGGTGTGAGAATGGGAGATAGTGGAGTTCACTTAAAGTATATGCCTTTAAATTTATTTACTCTTTTAATGTGGTTGATTTTAGAGTATGCATCACGTGTATATAGATATACTTTCTTTTAATCAGTATTATGGAGTATAAATAGCGATATTCAAATTTGAGTTTGGATCAGGCTATACCAAACTTAAGAGAATAAGTCCAGTCTCCAAGTCAAAAAATTTCATTTATCTCCATTTTAGTCTGGTCCAAAAAGTTTCCTTTATCTCCCGTTCAGTTTGGATCCATGTGATATGATAGAGATATAGAGTATTTATTAACAAAAAAGGAAAATGGTGCATCTAAATTGAAATTTTCATGTATAGAAATATAGAAGGTAATGCATCTAAAAAACATAGGATGTAGAAAAAGTCTAAAACAAGTTCAAACTGGTTCGATTCGAATATTGGATTGGTTTTATCAATCCTCTCCGGTTATCCTAACATGTAGTTAATCCGGTTTGAATCTTGGATGTTCAATTTTGCAACCTCTGATCCTATTCAATTAACCCGTCCCAATTTTAGATCAGTAAACAACCCTGATTAATTGATTATAACAATATTTTCAAAAACATGTGGTAATGTTAGATGAGTAACTAATTTGGAGACGGAGAGAATACTATAATACGGAGTAGTTTAGTAATTGACACTACAATAAAGCCCTGTTGATGGTTCACGTTGCATGTATCCCAAATGGAAGAAAAGAGCAGGATAACATATTTAGCTCTTTATACACAGTGGCGGATCCAAGATTTCTACCTAGGGGTAGCACTACGCCTTAGATAACTTCAAAAATCGTAAATGACTAGAAACTCATAATAAACTACTCAGTATTTAAATTGTCGCAAACGAATTGGGTTAACTTTATTATATAATGCGTTGTCTTTTTGTATACCCATCCATACTTTTATTATAAATGCGTGCATGCCCAATTTTGACCTTTTAACTATATTCATATGTACCACTTTTACTTGTTAAAAAAAGGTCACATCTATACGAGTAAACATAATTATGTGAATACTTGTTATAATCGTATTAATGTTTACTTTCCCAGGCCAATATCAAATTTTATATTTGTTGATAGTTTAAGATATTATTGGTGATAGTTTAAGACATATATGCCAATCATACTGAATTATTCAAAACCCTGGGAGTAATAATTAACCATTTTAAAACATTTATTTACATTTTTTAAATTTTTTTTTACAAATAATTAATATTCTAGTTTTTAATATACTGCAATCAAATTCAAAAGTACTCCGATCCATATGTTCCATGAATTAAAATGTATAAGTATTATCTATCGGTCAAAGTTTTATATGGTAAGCATTGAATATAAGAAACAAATTAACACGTGTGCTTTTTATGTTTTAAATATACATTTCATTGTAAATTTCCATAAATATCGCTTATTATTAATATATATAAAACTAAATAAATTAGAATGGTCAAATACGAGCATTGAAAATCAAGCTATGCATGAAAATGGGAAGAATTTCTTTGAATGGAGGGAGTATTCTAGAGATTAGGGAGCTAGTTTTCTTTTTAGTAAAAGTGTAAAAATGAATACAAAAAAAAAAAAAAAAAAAAACCGTTCTTTAATAAAAAAAAAACACTAAATGAGTTGCTAAGAGCAATCAATTGAAAAAATCAATGTCACACTCATTGCACCACTAGAGCAACGCTGATTGCGTTTAATGATTATTCAAGGTGTCCTATTTCTATCAAAATATTTCTGTAGCATTTTTAGTTTTTTTTTTTTTTTTTTTTTCTTTTTTGAGGGGTAGCACGTGCTACCCCTTGCTCCAACGTAGGTCCGCCTATGTTTATACATCTGTGCCATATCATAGTGATGCACGAGTTTTATAGTTAAGCAAGTACACATGGCGGCATTTGATTGATCAACTCCAAAGAATGTGGACCCGAGAAAATCAGTCCTATTTGTTTGCTTCATATATATATATATATATATTTCTTTTTCTTATGAGTATATAGTAGCATGTCTCTACAATTTACCCTTTGTTTAAGCCTTAATAAATGTTAAATTCGGGTTTGGGCCGCACCCGTAAATTAAGGGAGAAAGTTCACTTCACAAGATCAAAAGAAGTTTCATCCCAAAACCATAGAGTAACCCCGTAGCCTTATAAAGTGTTTAATTCTCTCTTCTTTTATCAATGTGGAACTCTTACATGTGTTATTTGGTGGGATATACTTCAACAATAAAAGACATTTTATAATGACTGAACAATAAAATATAGACGGAGGGAATTGAATTTCGATACTATTGTATATGTTATCCTTATAAGTAATAATCTAAACTGACGGGGGTTATCTTCATGATACTCTTACACCTATCTCTAGCATATCATGCATGATGTGACATGCCAATAATACTAAGTGACGAAACTTCGTTTGAAGACGATATATTTGGCGTAGTCTAAGTACATTCCAAGCTAAGTGATAGAAAATAGGGAAAAGGACAATGTTTACAAGAGAAAGGAATTTTGTTGGGTACTAAAAATAACATATAACGGCTATTCAAATCTCATGTATCATTGAGAAGTAAAGTATAGCAAGTGTAAGAAATACTACTACGTACTATGTACTTGTAATTTGATGAACCTAAAAACAAAGACACGAAGTTGCAAAGAACCTGTGTTGTTTTGAACCTTGTATTATTGTATAATCTTTGACAGGATAAACCATTGATAAAGTTTTGGTTCAGTTAAGGGAGTTGGAGGGGAGGTCATGAGTTCGGCTGATAATCTTGGATAGCCAGCGCCCTGGCACTAAGCCAAAAAGGCAAAGCAACATGCGGATTGATGGAGGCTCGACCCACACAACCAAAGTTTACATCCCACTCATTTTCCCAATAATTAGCTTTTAAAGTTATTTTTTAAAAAGGGATATGCACATAATTCTACTCTACTATATATATATTAACGGTTCAATATTGAATCGAAGATAAGAATCATAAAATACATACTTTATATTATAACTAATTTTGTGTCCGGGCGATAGATACTAATCCCTTTTATTGTACAATTTTTGTTGTATCCTCATTTTAGTAGTTTTTGACTTCTTTAATTTCATTAACAAAATCACAAAAATACACAAAAATATTACTACAGAATATGAAGAATACCTGATTCAATAGTTTGATGGTAAATCAATGGTAGACTAAAAAAAAAATAATGATACATGACCATATTTAAAATTATAATTACGTGATCATTTGTATATGCGTAAAATAATATTGTTAATTGGATATTTATATTAATTATAATATGTGGTATGTTGCTATAAGTAAAATTATATTGTCAATAAAAAGATAATTTTTTCAAAAGAATTATAAATTATTTATGTATACATTTTTTTATCCTAAATAAACCTATCCAATCTAATCTAATGTGTCATTTATTCTAATTAATCACAATAATATCTATTTGTTGCCGCGACATTTGACGAAAAGTTGCAACACCAAGTGTCGTTATCTCATGACTTGGCTAAAAGTTTAACTATATATATATTAGTAATATGATTTGCTCAAAGTGGCAACACTTTGGACCAAACCTTATTCTAAGACTATCAATCAAAGTGTTATATATGTCCGTACTTTTAGGCTTACATATAATTTAACACCACACTTCTCAAAATTTTTTTAAAAAGAGTTTTCATTTACTTTTGTCCATTATTTAATCAGCAATTTTAATTTCTTATTTCTCTTTTCATATTTGTTTAGTATTAACCTATCTCAAATTTTTTACTTCGCCTGTAAGACCATGCATATATATATACCATAAAAAAAAAGATAATATTTCATTTCAATTTGAGATAAATTATCTTCAATTTAAGAAAATTGCCTATAAAATCATTCCTAATAACTTTCGTATCTTACATAATTTATATTATGTGATGTTGTTGTAGTAATATTTAGTAAAAAATTATAATTTCATAAAAAGGAAGATAGGTAAACAGTACAAAATTACAAATATTATATTTAACTAATTATACGTGGTTTATAAGAAATTTTATTATTATTATTATTTTGGTTTTCTTTAAATAAATCGATTTAGGGTTTTGAGGTAGTGTTATAGAGTTGATTGATCACATTAGGGACATCATATTTTGGTCATTTGAACTTAATTGGATTAGAGTGGGTAATTAAAAAATACAATGTATAATATTGCATGCAAGATTCAAATATTATTTAATCGCATAAAAAATATTAAATGGGTTCGGAAAAATCCTTGAATATTGATTCTGTATTTGAGCCCTATTATATTCACAGTCTCGTTATTCTATAAAAAGTGCTCATGTAGAAAATTACTAAAGACTGCGACTATTTCTTGTGAGGTATCAAATCTCTTAATCTTACAAAGTGCTTTAAGGGATTAAGCCAATCTTTCGTCTTTCCCGTCAAGCTGTGGTTCCTGATCTTATCACAATATATCATTCTCATTAATAGAAAATTCATTCTCAAACATACAATATTATTATTTTTCTACCAAAAAACCTTAAACTAGATCGATACCATAGTATCATGAATAAATTAATCTTATGAACATATAACAAAACACTTGAGAAACAATTAGGGTATAGACTTAGATCATCTATTATACAAATTAAAGTTTGTAATAATTTATTTTTCCATCTATTTAAAATTACTTTGTCTACAAGATTTTTACTATTTTCGTTAGTTCCTGAAATCTCAACTCATTCTGTATTTGCGCGGTCTTTAATGTGCAAATTTTACCATTGATATGTTTGGCTTTATATAATTGAAAATTATACAAACTTAATACTTGAAAAATTTACGCCAAAACGAATTTAATAAGATTTCACATGCTAGTTTATTTTTTTTGTATAAATCATAAAATATGGTCAAATTTTGTTTTATTTTGACCACACACGGGAATAGTATATGAGTCGAATTTTTGGAAACGGAAGCAACTAGTAATTTGTATCATAACCTCCACATACCATTAATTTATGCCTACCAAATAAGTTAGTAGTATGGACTATTGAGCCATGAGATCACAAAGTATTATCAATGAAAACTATTTTTCAACATGGATGAAGCTATATTGATGAGATTACATTTCTATTTGCCAATTTGTAGTTAAAAAAAAAAATTATTTTAAAAAATCCTTAAATAATCAATGTTTAGGTTCATAAGTAAATGTCATTGTTGAATTATTTTCAATGATGTCATGATAATATAAGTAAGTTGTGAAAATCATTTATATTTCCTCCTTCGTTATGAATGAATCAAAAGAGAGATCGAAGATAATGCCAGAACTATATTGCACCTTCCTCAATTGTCTTGTTTTCCAACTTTATGCCTAACTTGAGAGATTTTGATATAAGAATTAAGATCATGGAATTGTAGTATGTAATATGGTGGGTCCAATCTTCAATCTCAGCCAGCATTGGAGAACATACATGTGCTCTTCACGCCATCTTTTCTTCATCTTCTAGTCCATAATATTTGTACATGCATGGAAACGTACTTCTAGTGGTAATTAGGATCAACTATAACTAAGCTAGTGGAGTAACATATTTTTAATGTTGTTTATGAAACATTATTTATAATTTATGCCCAATGGGTGTTACATTACATGTTAATGGGACATTTTTCTTTAATACTATACTTAATATAAAGACATTATTATGTTTATTTATCTATTTGCCATCATATTGTGTTTTAATCAAGAACGACAGCATAATATTAATGAGAAATATTATAGGACATACTAACTCAACCTGAGTAGGAGTCAGTTCTCGTATGTATATATATAGGAGAATATATGTCGTATAATTTATAATAATATCGACCTTAGTCCTTTATATAAGTTTAGGCCAATCAGGATTGGGATATGGGATGATATCCTTGTGATAGGCCAATTCAACTAAACCTATATGTACATTATTAAAAAATATGTTATTTTTTATAAATTAAATTTAAAACGTTCCACATCATAGCTTTCAATTTACTAAGATTTTTTCTTTTCATTTCATATGACGATCAACAATATCTTTAATTTCATGGAGAAGCATTACTCTGTACGAAGGGTATAAATACCTATACATCGCACCAACTTATAAATATAGTATTGGAAAATCTACTAAATCTTGATCTTTAAGTTGATTACCATTGGGAACAAAACTGTCAGTTTCTCCAACAACATACTACGTAAATTGTTATGAAGTTGACAACATTTGACTTCATTAATGAAACTGAAAAAAGAAAAGAGAACAACAGATTGTTTTAAGAAACGGTTTCTATTTAACGTTTGAACACTTTTTTTAGCTCTGCCCAATTTTGTCCTTTTAATGCAAAAAGTTAAAAACAGTTTTATTTAGGTGATTCTTTCTTCCTCTTCACTTTCTCTCTACCTATCATAATTATTATTACTATATGTACATTTTTTGAGTAACAAGCTTGTGACACATGCATACATCACAGCCAAGTGAGTGGATCACAAACATTGAGGGCAAAATGGTAATTTCATCGCTCATATAATCAAATAAAAATCAAAATCTTCCTCTTAAGGTACGGCTCTTGGAATTGCAATAAATGATTATGCTCATTTCTAAGGCTCAGTACCTTTCATTATTCTCAAATTCAATAGTCCTACTTTTTTCTCTTCATCCATTCAAAAGGGATTATTATTCAAAACTAACCAAGCAAACCCTAGAAGAGAAGTTTGCATGTGTGTATGCGTGCGTGCGTGTATTGTATAGAATGACGAGTTCTCAAGAAATTCTCTTAGTCTCGCGGTTGCATGAGGCTAGGAGTGATGATACTTCGGAGGAAGATGAATTGGAGGAGGAGGAGGATGATGATACTGAATTCGGAGATATTAATTTTCTTCAAGATGGTGGTGAAGAAGTAACAACTTCGAGCAATTTTGGGAAAATCATTTACAATTTATGTGGAGGGAAAGGGCACGGACGAGGACAAGGACATGGAAATTTATTTGCCCTTGGGTCAGTTTTAGACCCAAGGGCAACATGGGTGCAAGAGTGGAATAGAATATTCCTTCTCGTCTGTGTCACTGGCCTTTTCGTGGACCCTCTATTCTTCTATGCACTCTCGATTAGTGAGGCCTACCTTTGCCTCTTCGTTGATGGGTGGTTCGCGATCATGGTCACCGTGTTGAGGTGCATGACCGATGTGATGCACGTATGGAACATGTGGCTTCAACTAAAGATGGCCAAGCACCCGCCTTATAGGGGAGGGAATGGTGACATGAGTTTTGCTCGTAGGGTGGCTATTGGATATTTTAAAGCTAAATATGGATTCTTCTTTGATTTGTATGTGATCCTCCCTTTACCTCAGGTATGTAAGTCATAATATCTACCTTAATCTTCTTAATTAATTAGTATTCATTAAAAAAGTAAGGCAAATGAAATAAACATGTGTATTTAAATTAGCTTTAATAATAGCGAGCTAATTCGATTATAATGATTAAAATGTGTCAAATGTTAAGTTAAACATAATTTTTTAATACAACATGCTCAAAATATCCTTTTTTTTAATTTGGGTTTCGAAGAATTGATTTGTATAAAAAATTTCATTTAACATTTTTTGTTGGGATGGTTTAATAGGTCGTTTACCTTAAAACAATATTAGTCATTTTTGATAAGGTAGTCTAGTTAATACAACATGATTCATTTCATTATTTTTAATCAAACCCTTAATTTTTTAAGACATAAATTAATTTAGATATTCAAATTTTATGAGTGGTTGTTTGAGAAGACAAGACATAGAAGAAAACACATAATTTGTACTCCGTTCGTAACTTCCAATAATTCCTAAGAAAACTACAGGACTGACTTAGTATTCTATGTTGCAAATTCGATCAGATATTTCATGTGTCGTAAGTATAAACCAAAGGTACAATATGAATATACAACACTAACAATAATTTGAAATCCATTATGAATAATTGAATGCAACTAATTTCAAGAGTAAATGGGAGATCCAATTTGAAAAAAAAAAATATAATTGATTTTCGAAATAAGACAATAAAATTGAATGCCTAATTTGTTTGTATAACAAAAAAATGAATGAGTTTGAATTTGGGTACTCAGAGAAGAAGGCTTTTTGGGGGGAAACGCCGGGTATGAGAGGTTTGTAAGTTAGCACAGTAATTCAGTACGAGACGACACTTGCATGTTGGAGTTGTTTTATGCATGCAGATTATAGGACCTCATAAACTGTTGCAAACTAGTTAGTATACACGTGAATGATTCATGTCTTTTACTTTCTTCAAGATATAAACCCCAGAAATTCTCAATCTCAAGTATTGTTGGAATAACATACATATACGATTTTTCTAACGAGTGCTTATTATGGATACTTGTTGAATTAACTTGTATCTTTTCTTAAGAAGTTAATGTGATAAATATGTAAAGTATCTTTACATACTTAAACATTTTAAAAGTCAAGAATTGAAATTGTTTTTCCTTTGGGTTGAGTATGAGTGCCAATTATTGAAATAATGGTTAATAAAAAGTGATTTTTCTTTTGGGTTATTTACGAATTTACGAGTGCTTAGAATTGAAATGAAGGTTAATAAGTGTTTATGGGTACTTATTAGAAAACTTAAGTTTAATACTACCAGTATAATATAATGTATAAGTTTCACATCATAAAATAATGTTTTAAGTTTTTACAGCAATATTCAAGAGCTACATATTAATATATATATTTATGAATTGAAATATATATAACAACCAAAGCAACTAAAGTTAGTCTATACTCCGTATTACTTTCTCCATCAAATTTTATTTCATACAATAATGCAAAATTTTGAAAGTTCCACTAGAACTAAAAATTTGAACATATTTTCAAATAACATTTTGGCCTGCATATACCTTCAATTCATATTAACTTCAAAATTAGATTATCCTTAAATTTACTCTATTAGTTCATTTTCCTTTATTACAAACTACATCCGGAAATAATTATCTAACATAATAGAATTTCGAAATTCAATCAATATGTATTTAATGTATTGGAAATGCCTTAGAAATGCCTTAGCAACATTATCTTTAATTATGTAGCAAGAAGAATCAGGGAAAACTAATATTTTGAAACTACATAGCATTATAACAATATATTACATGATTATGTTTTTCTCATATAAAATAATAAAATTATAGTCATGGCCAATTTCTCAGGTCACTTAATTAATTAATTAATTAAAAGCAACTGAAAATAAACTAGTGAAGAGAATATTAGGGTTTTGCTCAGAGATGTTAAAAACTTACTTGACCAACCTAATCCGATCTAACCTAACAAATAGCGGATTCAGATTTTGACTTGTATAATAATATAATATGATCCAATTTTGAAATAGACCCAACCCGATCCGACCTCACTGAACCCAACCAGGTACGTATCCGAATTGACACCTCTTCTTTTGCTAACATAAATGTCGACTAATAATATTTCGACCCTTTTCTTTACTTGCTTTGACAACGTGTAGCACGCAATTTCCACAAAAAAGACAACTAGGTAGTGTTAAGATGAAGCGGAAGACAGAGAAAAAAAGTCATCAATAATTTCTCTTAATGATGGAATTTATATGTTTGTCTCCACCTTTTTCAATTCTCCATTTCAGTTCTTGTAAAATCATTCTATCAGTCCAAGTACAAATTCACAGAATTATTGTACAAAAAACAGGCGAAAAAACCAATTGTTGATATAACAAGCTAAAACATACGAAGTAAAATTTAAAATTTGTCCCTACTCATTTACGCATTAAATGTATTTTTTGTATTACAACTGTTACAAATCACAAAGGTCAATGATAAAATTTGTAGATTTTGAGCCATAACTCTTGAGGAAAGCATTTGAAAGGACCTTCCATTTAGGTTATCCAATATCCATCGGTGTAAGTTGCGTATGTAATCAACAAATGCTCCGATCAACTAGCAATTGTTCCAACTTAATTCGAGGTCTTAAGTTTTAGCGAACGCAACATATGCTAGGAGAGATTTCCTCCCAATCATGGCCTAACTTAGCTTGAATTCAAAAAAGTTAGATTCTAGTAGGCTCTAAATTAGGCTGCAAGTAAGATTTTTGAGAAGAGGTTAAAGTTCATCATCACATCAAACATATCATTAAAATTCCTAGAGCAATTGTATGGTTTTTTCTCTTGGTTCTCGGGTTTTCACATAAAGTCTTAGCGTGTCACTTAATTATTGTTTCTTGCCTTTGTAGATTGTATTATGGGTAGTAATCCCATTTTTGGTAAGAAGAGGATCAACAAATGCAGTAATTACAGTATTGTTGATCATGTTCCTATTCCAGTACCTTCCAAAGATCTATCACTCAGTTTGCCTCCTTCGTCGAATGCAAAAATTCTCAGGCTATGTTTTCGGTACAATCTGGTGGGGATTTGCCCTTAACATGATTGTCTATTTCGTCGCGTCACATGTAAGTTTTATTTTCCTCCATTAGTAAGCTTCCTCAATAAAAGCAATGCTATTTAAAACCATTCCTTTTTATGTACGTACTTTGTGTTCAAGTCAGTCTTTGTCTAGAATAATTCAGCTTTTGAATGAACAAGTTACATACCATAGTTAACAACGGTTCAAATTCGAGCAAGTGATCATAGACATATATAGTACGTACCGTATAGTTTATCAAATTTAGAATTGTGTAAAAATAAAGAAAAACAGTACATGATTGCCTAGAAGAAATACAGAAAATCCACGTTACATGTCGAAGAAATATTCAACTTGTAACTTTGCATTAATTAGATAAATACTATGAAATTGATTCAAAAGTAATGCACGTACCAAAAGTGTGCGAGGTATAAATAGTGTTAAATTATACGGATTTCACCAAGTTAAATTTCGATCATGCAATTGAAGTTTTATGACTTTATGTTAAAGTTCTATACTTTTTATATATATTCGTCTCCTAGCTAAAAAAAACTTGTCTTTAATTCAAGACCTTAGTAACTAGTGAAAGAATTGCATGATGACTTAACAAAAAAGTTTCATTTTGAGAGTGAGGGATAACTCAATTGGTTAGAGTTCTCCTCCTGGTTACAGGTGATCCTGGGATCGATTCTCATCACTCGCTCATGTGGCTCTCTTAACACCAAAAATAGGGTATCATTTTAACTTCATTGTATTTTCTAAGTTGGAGGTCATAATTCAAGCTTGGCTAAATTATGAACCAAACTTGCATTGATTTCGAATAGATCGGGCTAGCTAGATGTTGTTTCAAGTTGTGTTAAGCATGCAATCCCTAGTTGAGGTTTACAATCAAGACAAAAGGAGACTAATAATGTTTGATTTACTTTACCATATTTCAGGCAGCAGGAGCATGTTGGTACTTGCTAGGGTTCCAAAGGGTAACCGAGTGTTTAAAGGACGAATGTAGTAAAATGCACGGGTGTAGCGCGAAAATGCTAGCTTCCCAAGAGCCTATCTACTATGGTTATAAAGCCTTGATCAAAGATCACGGCCGTAATTTTTGGGCTTCCAATAGAACAGCAAGGTCTAATTGCTTGGAAAGTTACAATAACTATGAATATGGAGCTTACAAATGGGTTATTTATCTTGTTAGCAATAATAATCGCTTCGAAAAGATACTTATGCCTATTTTTTGGGGGCTTATGACTATGAGGTAACTGTTGTTCTTCATCTTCTTTGATTATTATTTATGCAATTATTTTTATATTGTATGCTTAGCTTGAAATCTTTAATTTATGACATTGTGAAATAATTCACTAAATTTGAGTGTTAGCTTGTTGTTAATGTAATGTTGCAAATTATTGTGATGAGATTAAAGGTAGTGATTTGACGTCTAAACTACATTCAAACAAAAACATTTTATGCATGCCTCTAAGTAATGTGTGATAATATGTGCTAGACATGAATTATTAAAGTCTAATAATAAACTACTAACATAAATATAAAAACAGTATTATGTCACTAATTTAATTAGTTAGACATGAGTACACGTACTCTTAAACACTCCAATACCAAAGTAGTTATGGAATATGTGATAGTATTTTAAATAAATGCGAATACCATCTCATCTCATATAGTTATGGTAGTCCATATTTTCTGTCATGCTATGGATAATCTTCATGTTATTATACAATCCTATGGTGACGCCTCAAATTAAGAAATTTCATGCATATTTTGATCATACTAGAACTGAACTACTTAGAAACCAACTCGGTCCTTGATTATTCACAAAACTGAATTTGGATTTGATTTTAATTATTTTAGTCGATCTGATTTTAATTTGGACCGAGAAACACTCTCCTAATAATTCCAAAATGGTTACAATAATTAGGATATGCGAACTAGGTTTTTCTCGAGAAGTGAGCTACTCTCTAGTGGAATAAATTACAAAATTCAATTTCTTTCAAAGTATGTACTAACAAAATTCAATTTCTTTCAAAGTACTAATCTTTTGACAATTAATCCACTTAGTTTGTCCATGAACTGTTTATGTCAGAATTTTCATGAAGCCATTTATAGCAACAAATTTAAATATTGCCTAAAATCAACAAAACAATTGGTAATATTTGGGTCCATGAAAAAAGATTTGAATTTGAAATTTCCTTAAGCCAAAATGTTTTTTGTAATAATTGAATAAATTCTTATGTGCTGAAATTTTATATGCTCTTCAAAAAACGTGCTACATGTAATAGTAGGACCATATTTAAAAAAAATGTTTTGATCATAATATGACTGAATGGACTGCCATGAATGATTTTATAATATATGTTTAATTTTGTCATTTTGTTATTGTTTTATGCAGCACATTTGGAAATTTAGAAAGCACAGCAGAATGGCTAGAATCTCTCTTTGTAATCATTGTCTTAACTACTGGCTTGCTTCTAGTCACCATGTTAATTGGTAATATCAAGGTCAGTCAATTTCACTTCATATGATTTACTTCTTGAAAGTAAGATAAAAGTGGTTACTTACCAACAAGAAAAAGATAAAAGTTGTTGTTAAATGCATGTATAGATTATCTTAGCCCTTGTTTAGCTCACCTTATTTTTGCTTATTTGAATTTATCTGATCTGGTCTGGTCTGATCTGATCTTATCTGATCTGTTCTAATATGATCTGATCTGATCTGGTCTGATCTTATTATCTGATTCGACCAAACTTTAACCTTAAGTGTACGATAATCTGTAAGGAAAAAATATATCAAGTGGGATTTTGTTAGATTCGTAATAATGTGAATTTTATTAATATGTAATTTTCATAATTTTTTCATTACGAAATTAAAGATATTTAACGATAAAAAACTGCACATAAAACGATGATACGATCTGAACTTATTTTTTCTGATCTGATCTGATCTGAACTTATTTTTTCTGAAATAAGTAAAAATAAGTTGTACTAAACAAGGCCTTACTCAACTTTTCTTTTTAGCAATTGATTACAATATTTGAAGTATATGTAAATTATTTAAGTAGAAATCATTTGAAACTCTATTGGTAATTATTATAAGTATGAAGTAACCTTAGAGAATTCTATTTTTCTAATTAGATTCAGTTCACCTGATATAAGAAGTCATTTGCTAGTCCTAAAGAGGAAAGTATTGATTTAGAAAAGCGTAAACAACACAAATTTATTAGAAATAGTTTGCATAATGAAATTTAGGTAATAGAACACATTCTTAATGAAAATAATGAAAAAAAAAGTTTTTTTAAGTACTTGGAGATGATGAATAAAGCAAGTCATAAGCTCAATATTATATACTTTTATAATTGGTATTTATACACTATAGTACCTCCGTTCCATAATAATTGACACATTCAAGTTTGACACACTTGCCAATACACTAGTTTGCCTCTAAAGATAAGTAAATAAACATTTGTAAAAAAAATTGATATTATTAAACATCATATCAATATCTATTTAGCAATTACATGATAAACAACCATAGTCGTCAAAGTTAATACATGAATAGTGAATAAAGTCTAAATATATAAATTATTTTATATGGAACAAATGAGATAAAAAAATTTTCAATAATTCATAAATGATGTGGAGCCAATTATAAATATAATTTATCCCAATAATTAATTTGTTATTGTTTATTGTTAAATAAAATGTAGGTGTTCTTGCATGCAACAACATCAAAGAAGCAAGCAATGCAGCTTCGAATGAGAAACATAGAATGGTGGATGAAAAAGAGGAAATTGCCTAATAAATTGAAGCAAAGAGTCCGTAACTATGAATGGCAACGTTGGGCTGCCATGCGAGGGGTTGATGAATGTGAGATGATCCGAAACCTTCCTGAAGGCCTTAGGAGGGACATTAAGTACCATCTTTGTCTCGATTTAGTTAAACAGGTAACTTCTTTAAATAAACACACATTTTCTCAACTATGTACTATAGAGAACTTTATTATCATGTCATGTTCTTTTACATAAACTGTCTATAATAATCTTGAATTCAATTTATGTTGGGCTATCAATGTTGAGACGAGGTAATTTATATCAGCTTTAACTCAAATTCTGAATCCCTGTCCACTTTTTAATTCAAGACTTGTTTAATTTGACTTATACTCCATACTCCTTATGTAGGTGCCGTTATTTCAGCATATGGACAACCTAGTTTTAGAGAATATATGTGACCGTGTCAAGTCCCTTGTATTCACTAAGGGAGAAACGGTAAGTAAATATTCATTCATTTTGCGATTACAATATTTTGTTTCATGTGCAAAGAAAAAAAATGCATGAAGGTTTTTTACTAGTAGTTTCAAAATTATTATTGCAAATAAATTGCACAATATTGCACCATAGGTTTGATATGTACAATAACTAGAGTAGAAACCTTTACTACAACCTTTACTACAGCAAATGCTACGAATTTAAGAGATAGAGGTTAAGTGTACTTCTCTCATAGCACTATTTGCTCATTACTTTCGAAAATATTTGTTACAGTATCCTAACGTCTCATTATTAATGACATAGTTCGTTGCATCATTTTTGCATATTTAAATTCTCAAGAACATAGTAATAAGAGTATGAAGGCCCAAATTATGGTATATTGGCAAAACAAATGATCCCCTCCCTATGAAAATTGAACTTCAAATTTGATTTTATTTTTCTTTCCTTTTTAAGATAACCAAAGAAGGTGATCCAGTTCGAAGAATGTTATTTATAGTCCGAGGTCATCTTCAAAGCAGCCAATTTCTTAGAGACGGGGTAAAAAGTTGTTGTATGTTAGGCCCTGGTAACTTCAGCGGAGATGAACTATTGTCATGGTGCCTAAGAAGGCCATTTATCGAACGATTACCACCTTCATCATCGACTTTAGTCACCCTTGAAACAACAGAAGCATTTGGGCTAGAAGCCGAAGATGTTAAGTACGTAACACAACATTTTCGTTACACATTTGTGAACGAAAAGGTTAAGAGGAGTGCAAGGTATTACTCCCCTGGTTGGAGGACTTGGGCTGCTGTCGCGATTCAGTTGGCTTGGAGAAGGTATAAGCATCGGTTGACACTTACTTCGTTGTCTTTTATTAGGCCTAGAAGGCCATTGTCGCGGAGTTCTTCGCTTGGGGAAGACCGGTTGAGGCTTTATACTGCTCTTTTGACATCTCCGAAGCCAAATCAGGACGATTTTGAGTTCTAATTTGAGGATTAAAATTGTTGTAGTGTTAAGAACAATGATATATATGGTGTATATGAATAAGTTTTATTATCATTAGGGGTTTTGATTGTAGCAATGCAAATAAATTTATATCCATGTTTTTATTCATTTTATACTATGATAAATCTCTTGTTTAGATTGTTAAGCAAACTTCAATTTAAAAGGGTGACGAGTTTCATGATAAAAATTAATACCTACATACAACTATACAAGGCTATATATATATGGGAGAGGAGATCATTATTTTATCTAACCTTGATTGTAATACTTGGAGATTAACTTTTTTAGTCATGAATATTCAGTATTATTCTATAATACGTAAATTATTAGATGCGCATGGAAGTATATAATTTGATTTTTCTTACAGTACGTGTTAGACACGCTCAAGAGTGTAAGAGTCATATGCCGCTTTTATGTGAGCAAGTGTCTTAAATTTTCGCTGATGATGGAGCACCAAATTAAGTGTTCCTAGCCTAGTAGGTGCACAATATGAAAATTGACGTTAATGACATAAGGGACAATGACCAATGGCCAATGGGCCTTTTTTGCTATCTTGTATAGGTCTTAGGGTGATTACAATTATAGTAAGATGTATGCCCTTGAATTCTTGATTAATACTCTAAAAACAAAATCTTAAGAAACATTCTTAAAAGTGTTGTCCAATCTAGAGATTAGGGGATTAATTTTTATACACCTTTTGGGCCTATTTTAAAACTAAAATTATGAGATCTCTTGCCTAGATAGTGTTGGGAGTGGATTCTAGCAACCTACAAATTAGGAAAAGATCAATCAAAGGATCAATTATAAAATACAATATTTGACTTCATTTATGCATAATAAGAAAACAAGCTAAAAAAGGAAAATATGCATGGTCAAAGATATCAATAAAATCATAACTCATCAATCAAGGATTTGATTGATCCAATCAAGAAGTCAACAACCATTTAAAGATCTTATGAAATCAATCAAGACTATAAAATCAATCAAATAAAGCTAAATCAGGAAATGAATCACTTGATTGATGAAATATTATTCGTGCAATGGTCCCAACTGAGTACGGACATTACGGATTTAACTGCACCTACTGAGTAAGTCGACTGCCTTTCTGAGAAAGACAACTTCCCTCTAGAGCTCGGACCATTTGATAAGCGTAATGAATGCTTGGGCAACAAGCACAATTATGTCCCATGATTGAAGGAGAGAATCAAGGAAATATCAATCAATTAAGTCAACATTTCCTAAAAGATGAAGATGCATGCCAATCAATATTGTCAACGTTACCAAAATAACGAGGACTCTTCAATAATTACCTTTATTAGATTTACAAGTCATTATAAATAGCGATACTCTTTGTAATAGAATTCATTCATACATTGTCTAATATAATTTACTACACTTTATACTAAAATCTTTGATATTATGTCGTCCTTATTAATATTATTTTGTCCTTACTGAGAAATGCCTCCCTTATTTCGATCTATGTTCTTTGATTTATAATTATTATTATAGTTCTATTATTTTATTGCTCTTGACCCACTCATTTAGATATTGTGTTTTTTTTCTTTTAGCAAATTTGATTATTAGTACCCCTCAAAACCTTGACAAATTCCTAGAAATTCCCTTTCTAAGAGTTGTCCAAAACAGATAGTTTCAAAAATGAAGCCCATACATTGATGTTTAGAAACTACTTTCTGATAATGTATGTGACTTTTGCTTCAACTTTATAACTTTTCGTAGTAATCATAAGATAAAACAATTTTATAAGGAAATAGTGTCCTTTAGGACTTTTTTCGGAAAAAAATGATAAAAAATAAAGATAAAACAATTTTATAATAGGACATGCTCTTAAAATTCAGCTAATTATGGGCTGAACTTTAGATCAAGTATTGGATCGTTTTAGGTACGAGAGTCAAGGGCAAATCGAGGTTTAATTTGGACCACAATCAATTCGGGCTAAAGTGATTAGCTCTATCTTAAACACCAAGTAGATATAGATGCGTTAAGCAAAATCACTGTGATAAAGTCCTTGACACTAATGCAACTAAACAAATGACAAATTAAACAATTTGTTTTTCGAAATTGTAACAAATATACAACAAATTAAATGATTTACAATTATTACAAACAATTCGAAATTCTCTACATGAATCACAAAAATCGAAATTCTCTACATGAATCACAAAAATATACAAACATTGACATAATTACATATAGAAAGAAATGAGTAGAGGAGAAAAGATTGAAGAAGTTTCAAGCTTTAGCAGTAGCAGTAGCACCAAAATCTGTCCCTACTATGCATTGCCACCCACCTCCATACGTACACCATATCAAATTCCTGCATGTCAATTGTATACATCCCACTTTAATTGGTGAATTGCTTGTGTTTTGATGATCAAACATTAATACATTATTGTTTGTTCACTTTGGTGGTTTGGTGACCTATAATTTGTTGACACGGGTATTTATTCTTGTCCGAGTCTAATATATATATATATATATATATATATATATATATATATATATATATATATATATATATATATATATATATATATGTTATGCAAGTTAAATTAATTTAACGTAGAAAACTCTATTAAGAATTAAGAAAAATTAGTTATGATGTGAATTCCTCAACCTGAATCTGGAATGTATCAACAATTCAATTATTTGATTTCGATTCAAATTGTAATAATTAAGTTGTCCAAAATCTCATTAATGTCAGGATTCTATATACTACGTACTACAATAAGTAAATTGACAAAAAAATCCAATATGACCCGAACTTGAACCACATTGTCATAATAACTCATTGTGTGACCAAACCAATTGGCCAATTGATTATAATGCCACTCAAATCCATATTAACTTCTCCAAAATCTCATCAATCTTGTAAATGTTCTATATGTTTATATGATACTCCGTAATAAACTAATTGATAATAGAATCAAATATGATCCGAAGCTGAACCCTATGACTAACTCATTGTCGACTCATAGCGACACCACATTTACCTCTAACTAAATCGTAGATATGATAGGACACATTTGCCACCTCTAATCTTTAGGTTTATTTCTTTGACTTGGCATATATGGTCTATTTCGATCATGGAGTTGTTCAATATGATTGCATCCGGTATTTTCCTGGTATTGGTTATGACGACAATTTTCTAATTGACGTGTTTGTATATAGATAAAGTATAAATTACGTAGGTAACTGCTATAATATGTAACCAATAGTCAACTTAAAATTAAACTATATAGAAATGCATGTGTGACCAAATGAAGAATAAGATAAAATGTTAGCATGAAGAGAGGGACATTAGGTTAACAATCAGACAAATGACCTTACTCATTTACACTAATTATATGTCAAGGTTCATTCATGCCTTTGCATGAAATTACTCGTCACTCAATAGAAAATTATAAATTATACCATTTTTTTTGTTTCTTAGGCATATTTGAAATGGATTTTTAGCCATGCACTTTTTGTGTTATTGCATACGTGTATTTTTGTTAGATTAGTCTCGATATATACGTTTAAAGTATCATATATTTTGTAATATTTACAATTTATTACCCACGGATAATTGATGAATATAAATAAATTAAAATTATATATTGAAATATGTGTATATTTTATTGTTACAATAACTAAAGAATGAACGAGTAAAGTATGTTCTCCTTATTAGCTAGGAGGACGCCACTAAAAACATAGTTAGTCGAATGTTCAGATTCTATGGCAGGGAATGATTCAAAAGTCCCTTTACATTCACAAAAGAGTAGGAGATTAGGTTTGTCTTTCAATTTGTAATGAAAATGAATGAGAGCTGGATTATTATTATTGTTCTTTGGATTTGAGTGTTGCTTTCTTGTGGTTGCCAATTTACATAATGAAGTTTCTACGATTTTCATTTTTCAAGAACGTTTGTTTTTATTTTTATTTTTGTAAAGGTCCTGATTTTAATAGGATAGGTCATTTTCTAATTCATCTATGGCTTATCAATGGATATATTATTGCACTTTTCAATATATTATACATTCGCACTCTAACATATTTACGTGTGTTGTGTGAGTGTGTAATTATGTGAAGAGGGTACGTAGGTGTGTGTAATGGACAACCCTAATTAACTCATCACTTTTGGACTTTTAGGCCTTGAATTTGGACTGATTTTAATTCTCTACAAAACGCCAATGATGTGGAGTAAGAGATCGGGTTTCCATTGAGATGATTTAAACATTGATTTTTTATTTTATTTATTTATTTATTTTGGACAAAAAATTAAGTTTTGATGATTATGTTCAACCAAATTGTTAATTAACAAAATGACCAATGTTAGGTGAATTGCAGTAAATAAATTCCAAGATAGTGAGAAATTCCTTAAAAAAAAAAAGGTCTAAATTAATTAAATATAATGTCTACAAATGTTTTTGGGAAAAAATTGAAAAAAAAATGATAGAAACAATTTGGTAAAAAAAATATGAAAAAATGTCAGAAGTGGGATTTGAACCCACGCCCTCTTTCGAAGACCAGAACTTGAGTCTGGCGCCTTAGACCACTCGGCCATCCTGACTTTGCTGAACAATTATACACAAAAAAATACTTAACCAATAATTAAATCCATAAATTGAAAATATTCCAATCTTACCGTCTTCTATAATAAGAAAGTTGAAAAACGAAGAAAAAAACGCAACTTCGATGGTGTTGTTGCACCTTCCACAGCTTGGAACGTGTCACCGACTCTGTCATGTCGCCAACAAATCTCTTACCCAACTTCATTTTATTTATTTAATTAATTAATGTATACCTTTTCTTTTTTTTTTAATCAAGCTCAGACAAATTACATATAGAAAAACAAGAATCCCCAAAACAGAGCATCTATACTTTATCAATTGTACGGTTGCACCTCCGTTTCCTATCGTATTACTCGATATTTGAGATCAAATCACGTCTATATTATTAATCCTTTCGCCTTCCTTTAATGTATGCGGCTCCAAAAGATATATACTTATAAATATATCTTTAATATATATCTTTTTTTAAATATTGGAAGACCTTTATTCTCATATTCCATCCTTAACCCCTCATTTCTCTCTGCTCCTCACAATTCATCCTCCACCCACTATTCACAGAATCAAAAACCCACTTTCTAAGAAAACCCAAGAATTTTTTAAAATATTATCATTTCTTACATTCCCATTTTTCATTTTATTTCAAAAAAAAAAAAAAAAAATTCCATTGATTCTGATCATCTTTTTACAATCTTGCTCTCCTCTCTTTCACGAGCCAAAACGAGGTCGTTTTGAATCGTGATGGCTCCTCGGCTAATCTCCTGCTTTGGAAAATCAGGGCGCGCGTCGAAAGGCGGTAAAAACGACGTCGCAGCAACCGCGGACGAGGCCGCGGAGGAGCAAAGAAGAGGTGGAGACGGCCCTGTATTGGTGGAGCTATTTTTATCACAAGGATGTAAGGTATCTCCTGAAGCTGAGCTTCTATTATCAAGATTGGGCCGAGGAGATTTTAATTTGGGCCAGCCCATAATTGTATTGAGCTTTCATGTGGATTATTGGGATTATATGGGCTGGAAAGATCCATATGGGTCAAGTCAATGGACTGTTAGACAAAAGGCCTATGTTGAGTCATTACAACTTGATACCATGTTTACCCCTCAAATTGTGGTACAAGGTGGGTCCCAATGTGTTGGTAATGAAGAGAATAAACTTCTCTCTAATATTGCTAATGCTCCTAGATTTCCTTCCCCTAATTTTCAGGTTAGTTGTTGTTTTGATTTTTTTTTTCTATAATTTGGTATTATTTCTTGCCTTTCGATGAAGGACTTGATTGAATCACGTAAAAGTTACCCCTTTTTATGTATTGACATTTGACATAACATTCAAGTGAACAATAACTTGTTTTTTTATTTATTTGTCCATATTTATTTCTCCATATTGGGTCATGATTAGTTATTCATATTTTTGAGTAGAATGTGGATTCATACATGCCTTTTATTGTTTGGTTTATGTTTTGATGTTGGTGAGTTTAATAATAGATACTCCGTATGTCAAATTGTGAGCTTAGTTAGTTTACATAAACCATTGATTAAAGATAGGGAGATGTGTGATAGACAGCTAGGTTGGTTGAATTGTCCTTGAACGTAGAAACAAACAAATTAAATTAATTACTTTCAACATAAATTAGGAGTAATTAATTAGGAGATTCTATTTTAGAGGACATTCTCTTGTTTATGATGTGCATGTCATGTGTAAAGGCAATGTCAACTTTATGCAATTAGATTCTTTCTTTAAAAAAAAATATGAATATGAGCCACTTAAGTTTATGTTGCATGCACGAATATTAGTTGATCTAGCTAATTATACACTTTTTTAATATTGCATAATTGCATACTTTATACTTCGTAGAGGTTTACAATTTTACATGTAACTAAGCAAGTGTGCGCCTAGCAAAATATGTTTTTTTTTTTTTTTTTTTTTTTTTTTTTTTTAAAAAAAATTTGACCCGAGCGTTACATACGACCTTGAGAGAATACAAGAGACAAACATCATACATGAACATGAAAATTGAGATGAGCATCGTCATCAGTCATCACTAAGATAACCAAAATCGAAATCATTAGATCATACTGGTACATGCAACTCCGCAAGAGGGTTAATTACCTTGGTATGGAGTCCATAACAAGTACTCCGTAATGTTTTCAAAGCGTTTGAATATAAGTTCTTAGTTGAGATGGGTCTGTTAGTTCTACCTAACAAGTACATTTGACAAACTAACCTATAATGTTCATTTCACCACCTTTCTGAAAGTAATGTGTATTGTGAGCCTGATTATCAATTGTGTCATGGTCGATTAGGTCCTTCGTGTATAAACCGTCATCTTTATGTTTGGAATTGATAGATCTCGCCTGTGTTTTTATGCTTCTTCTGACCAATGTGTCTGAGTGTCTTATGATATTACGAAATTTGCGCAAGTGTGTAATCTAATAAGCATGATAATATCAGATTGAAGTATGCTAGCTGAAGCTATGAACTAACAACAGTCTTCATTGAATAAATGATACGTTACTTGATGTTGTGCATATATGCTTAGCTAAAGTGTAAATATTGTTCTGTGGAGCAGGCAACCATCAAAAGACCAACACCTGAAACCTTGGAAGTTGCATTCACAGGACAGATTCGGATGAAGATAGACAATCAGGGAGCTAACATTATGGTGGCATTGTACGAGAATGGGTTGATAACTGACTGTCCAAAGGGGGAGAATAAAGGCATGGTTCTCTCCAATGATTTTGTCGTTAGGAGGCTCGAGAAGCTATGCTCCCTCAAAGACACCTCAGCCAAGAAGAACATCACTGGGACTATTAACTTCGCTCTATGGGAGCCATTCATCAGCCACAAGTGTGGTATGGCTCTCTTTGTGCAACAGAACAGCTCCCATCATATCTTTGGCTCTCAGAAATTCGACATTCCACAAGATCTGTGATTTCGGAGAAGTTTAAGGGCATTTTTTTACTTATAAAGAAATGGAACAAATTCACTGATAATGTGCATGCGAAATGGTTTTTTTTAAAGGATATGAAACATGATGATCCTAAGCCACACTACCTGGCTTTGTACAGAGTTTCATTTGGGTTAGATATATTTTTGTATCGTTTCGGTTGGTTTTGTATCTTTGATTTGATCTAGAGTCTGGAAGAGAGGATTGTCATTTGATTATGATGTTATGTTTAGTTCAAATACATGATTTGAGTATTAATTTTTGTTTATCTTGCAAGCTTCTAATAACTAGTAGCAGACGGTTTGATGTTGATGGTGCTCGTGCTATGCTAAAGGCTGAAGCATTGCTTATTAAAATAAACTAAGAGCAGAACCAGAGCATTTACGGAGTACTCCGTATTATTAAGAACCAGAATATATGGTATTTTTTACCTTGCAAAAATATGTATAGAAAATACCATGAATTCTGGCTCTTAAGAGTTTTGAGACTTACAACTTTATATTGGTTTATTAATATTAGGATGGAATACTGCAATGATCATAACTCATCCTTTCAAATGAATATAGTCAGAGGAGATGGCGATGCTACGAGCCAATTAGGCCAGTCGACGGAAGGATGATGATAGCTAGGCCGTGGCTGAGCAGATATTCCATATTGACCATATCATATTCTGGCATAGTTTCCATTTTGTTCTAGTGCTTGTTATTTTGTCATTCAGTCGGCCGTATCATAAAGTTTTTTCAATTAAACAAATGGATATCATCTGTTCAGTTCAATACCATGTTTTTATACAAAGCCGTGCCGTGAGCTTGTCCAAATCAAATGTTCCAAAACCCAAATCACCCCACCTTGTACGTTACATCGCCTCTCTGACTGTCTACTCAAACGACTCTAATAGCTACCAACTATTAGCTGGGAACTATGAGGCTGCGAAGGACCAACCTGAGAAAAGAAACTTCATCTGAACTAGAAACTGAGATTCCCACAAGGCCATAAGGTAATGAGAATGGATAAAGTTTGATATCTACAATGAAGCCCCCACCACAATATAGCAATTATATTTCATAAAGCAAAATTCAATATCTACAATGAGAAGAATAGGTGCCCTGATAACCATCGCAAGTGATGCTTTCAACTGAAAAAAGGAAACGAAGCAGCCATATTATTATTGACTTTACACAATGATGCTTTGCATATGTCGTAAAAGCCATACCACTATCCACAAGTATTGGATTGCAAAACACTGTCATACTAAAAGATGACACTTTACCAACAAAACTACATACTTCACACTGATAGATTCACTGCGTCACCCTGCTGCTGAGCTAGATATTTCTCTCTGCGCTCTTTCTGGAGTTCAAAATAATAAAGCAACAATAATCCTTGTTAGAAAACATAGAAAAGATAAGAATATAACAAATATTTCATTCTTTGTATGGATTTGTGTGTGTGTGTGTGTGTGTGTGTGAGTAGTGGGGAAGGGAGCATCAAACAAATTTGAGGAGACATGAACGCACCCATTCATCTATGACAAGACCTTCACCAACCACCTTTGGACCATTATCTGTTGGAGGTTTCTTCCGTGTTTCAACAGCAGCATCAGCTTCAGCCAATTGGCGTTTCAGCTTATCAAGTGCCTAGCATGAGCATGAGCATGAGATTCATTCCAAAAAAAAAAAAACTCTTGAATATTTATGCAAGGATCATAAGAAGTGAGGGAAATGAAAATGGAAACTCACTGAGTTAGGACGATCAGGATCCAAGAAAATAGTGCGTAATACCCGTTCTACGGTAGCCTGCTCCCTTTGTTCTTCAAACTGCAGGAATGGAGAAGTGGTGAGGAGTTGGGAAAATGATTCTGAAATTGACTTCGGTTCTCACATTTATCTAATACTAGTATTAAGAAGATCAATTGCAGATATTCCAATAACATTCTAAAATTCACATTTATCTACACTACCATATCTTCTTATGCAAACAATATAAATGAAGGGAAAAAAAGAGAAGAGAACTACTTTTTACTTCCTCTGCAAGTATGTTACATGGACTCTACTCCATGTGTATATATCAAGTGTATAGGGCTTGATGTACATGTGTATTAAAGTAATAGACTAATTTTCAAAAATTCAGCACAGATCTTGCTTATATTCTAATAACCAAGGATCCATATGAATGAAAAAAGTAAAATCAAGAACACTATGTAACATATATATAGCTGCTAAACACACACACAGACAGACACACTCTTCCATACAAGATGCATGCATGCTTTTTGGTTTCTGGAAGAAGGAAGAGGGAAGAGGGAAGAGGGAAGGGTTGTAAAGTAATTCTTAAACAATATTCAGTACATCACAAAAGTCACAGAACTGAAACCCCATCCAGAATAACTTGTTTATAGAAGAGATGCAAGTATAAGGTATACAGTTGCTACTTATAAGTATCCACTGTTTTGGCAAAAAACACATTTCTTTTTTTTTTTTTTTCTTTTTTTTTTTGACAAGAAAAAAAAAAAATTCATTATACATTGATTTCCTTGATAAATTTGACGATAATCGTAAACTACTTCCTACCACTCATTGCAGTTCACAGTCAACAACAGCGAATTGTAAAAGCTAAAGATTTCTTCAATAGATTATAATATCCCCGATAAGGAAATAACACTAAACTAATACTAGTCAAAGATCTCCACAAGATTTGATCGACTGGGTTATCATACAGGGGGGAATTTGTGGCAGGATATTCTTGTCCAACCTTGGGAGAATGGGAGCCTGGGAGGGCCATAGCATCTGATGCAAATGAGCTCATAGACCCGACACCCCCCCCCCACCCCAACACCCCCAGGGGAAACCTCCCATATAGGCTGTGGTACTAAAGAAGTCATATTGACACTAAAAAAATAATAACAATGGCACATGATAATCATAGTCACTGAAGTTCCAAGGTATGAACAACTTGCGGCAACTAATGAATTCAGACATCCATTTCCTGAAGGGAACTACTTACGGCAATACTGTAGAACATGAACCACTCCATAATATGAGTTGCTGGACCCAATAAGCAACATTGCACTGCGGCAACCATTTCAAACCTCCCACCAATATAGATTATATATGGCATCCTAAGTTCCTAACTCAGATCCGTTAAATATCTGTTCTACATACCTACATCAAAAGTCTACAACACTTGTCCCTTATAGAGTTATAGTTAGCATTCTAACTCAAATCAGTCAGGTATCTACCCTAAATGGATAATGTCAATTGGAATTAAGCTTCAGAAATCCCAAATTTGTAACTTTAGCTTGATTGATGCCTCTTATTTGCTGACGAAATAAAAAAAAAGTCCAATTAAGAACTTCTACTCCACAAGGTGAGAGGCTTTAGAATGTGTTATAAAGCCATAAGCTATAGCCAGTACAACTAGTCTATAAGTACTCAACTAATCAGGAGAGTAGAATTCAAGCAATAATAGAAGCAATTTAAAGGCCAGGTAAAAGTTCAACCGCTAATGGAACAGCAATATCCTTACCAGCTCAGGTGCATATTCTGTTTCTTCTTTCACCTTTAAACTCATAATCTTAAATTTAACCTTCTTCTTGAGGTCTTGCATTTTCTCGTTATTCTCTGGTTGCTCCATGAACTTAAAGACTGCCAAATTCAAAACAAAAAAATTAGGGTTTTTCTTATATGCACTGTCCCAATGTTATGTGAAATTAAATATCATAACCTCGCTTTCAGACAATTTTATACAATACCCTTATGGTTTAACAACTACGTAAGCTTATCCTTGCTGCCAACTTTGAAATAAATAGTATTTCTAGTGAAAGATTAAAAGCAATATGCATATTAATAAGCTTATATGACCACTTTAATTTGTCTGCTGTGAGGTGATGGAAAATTTCCTTCCATAGAAGGACTGCAAGGGTAATTAATATGAGTACAAGGTAAGAATTTCCCATCACCTCAAAAGAATCCTGGAAAGGTAAGTAGATAAGCTTACTTATGTATAAAAAACTTCGAATCAGTCACTAACGGAACTTGTCAATGGAGAGTTGACCTCAAGGATAATGCTTATGCAAATAAAACCATAGTGGTATAGTCTAGAATAGTCTAAAAGCAAGGGCAAAATTTCGAATTTAATACAAACACGAAATTATTACGTAGAAAAGCCCCATAAAAAAAGAGCCACAAAGTAAGAAAAGACGCCATGGAAAAAAAAATGTTGTCAATGAATATTAGGAAAAGACCATAGCAATATTACCAGTTGCTATAATACTTTCTCCAGGGGCAAGAATACCACCAGGTGGGCGCATGTAGCAACTTTTTGGTGCGGTTGTTTGAAACTGAGACAGAGTGACAATGCAAAAAACCATTTTAGTGGAAGTTAAAATAGTTAGAGTAAAAATTACCAACAAAAAGGGTGTTGAGGTGTTCAATCAACGTAATACTTGCCTAAAAAACCAATAAGAAATTGCAACTACATAGAATTGTAACCGCCATGGTCTATGGAAACTGAAACGAAGTAATACCTTGAAAGCAGCATGAGATTTGCTAGTGTTCTTAATCCTCACTGCACTCTTAACTTGTTTTCCTGGTTCATCTTCAAACATTCACCAAAACAAGCATCACATTAAATGAAAGAGAATACATACATTCACAAAATGAGCATCACATTAGATGAAAGAGAAGAAAGCCCTAAACTTACCAAATTCTAACCCAGCACTTAAATGAGTTTCATCCTTCCCTTCCCTCCCACCCCCCCCCCCCCCATTCTCTCCCACAAGAAAAAAAAAGGAGCGAGTATACTAATAGAAACCACTGTCGGATCCATTTCGGTAATGCAAACTGAAAACTTTATCCGTATCACACATAATAAAACCAAGTCCTCCTTTATTAAAAAAGCTATTCATGGCTATCATAAATTCAGTTAAGGCACACAATTAAGATGAACAAATTCATCTCCTAAACGAAGAAACCAGAATGACAAGCTTCATCACGAAAATTACAACCAATTTTAGACTAAAATTAAATCATCAACCTAATACAATACATCAAACGTAAAACCAAATTTTTTTAAGCGAAACTCCAGCAGAAAATTCTCTCCAAAGTACATTATAAACAAAAATATAAACAGCTTTAAAGCAACCACATTATTAAATCCCCGAATTGTACGTTGATACCTCTTAAACACCAGTCTACAATCATTCAAGCATAGCACGAGCTCTTTTTGTAATTATGTCATTCCTTTATTCAGCAACTTTAACACAACACTTAAATTCAAAATAACATTCATTCTTAAATACCTAAGATATAGAACTAAACATTAATTTAACTTCAATTGAGCTCAGATTCTCTTTCAATATTGCGCTAACAAACCAAATATCACAAATTCACAAATAAAATTCAAATTAGCATTCATCCTTAAATACCTACCATATAAAACTGAAAAATTAAGCTCAAATTCTCATTCAACATTACTCTAACAAACCAAACATCACAAATTCACAAATAAAATTCAAAATTACAAAAAACAAACACAAAATCAACCTAATAAAATTCAAATCAACTTTAAAAAACAGAAAAACTCACAAGGAAAATACAAATTATTCGGAGGATCAAGGCGAAGCCGACGTTTCGCCGGAAGCAAAGAACGAGCAACAGAAGAAACCGTCGGTTTCGCCCTCGCAGCACCAGTACTACTACCACCAGTACCACCACCAGTTCCATGATGATTACCGTCATAATTATTGCGATAATTATGATTACTCTGGTGAAGTTGTTGAGTAGAAGAAGACGAAGAAGATGTATGATTAGTAGCAGAAGTACTACTAGTAGACTGCCAGAAATTACAGAGCTTCCATAGCTTAACTTCTGAGGTATGGTTACTTCCGCCGGAAGTTGCCGACGCCATTTTCGCCGCCGATTGGAGGAATTAGGGTTCCGGTGTTCGGAGAATCGGAATCTCCGGTGAAATTGGGTTGATTTTTTTTGGGTTTGTTTGGTTTTTGAGTTTTTTTTCTCTCTCCTCTGAGTAATAATTTGGCCGTGTTGAAAGGATTGACAAGTTGAAGAGAGAGAAAGAGACGGAAATGGAATAGTTCAGAGTTGGTTTTTTCGTTGTTTATTTGTAATCGCGTTGGAAAAGGGGGTTGAAGTTAATATTGACTTTTAATTAATCTAGTCAAAAAATAAAGGAAATTTAATAAATAATGGCGTTTGGTAAAGTTCGTGTGAAACTCAAGCACTAGAGAAATGAGTACTAATAATAGTACAATACTACAATTTCAAGTGACAAATCCTTTTCATTATTGTATGAATTATACTCGTATCTTTTATTCATTTAATCTATGTTCCGGCTTTTGGTAAAGTTAAATCAAGTTGATACACTCATGTGAGGTAGTAATTGCAAATCGGGTTGGTTATTTTCAGTGTGGTTCAGCCAATTTTAGGTATGAAGTTACGAAACACTCTTCTAGATTTTGGGTTTGGTTTAATGTTAGAAATAATATTTTTGATAATATATTCTAATTCATTAATGTTTAGTTTTGGGTTGGGGTATTTCTTTATCAAGTAAAAGCATCTTTTTAATTCACCTTTTTTTAAAGGAAGTTTCTAATTAATTATCTCTAGTTCCAGAAATCTTTATTTGATTTGATCGGTTCAGTTTGAATTGATAAGGAAATCCTCACTCTTTAACTACACATAGTTATTTTGCAATCTTAAATTTTTAGTCAAGGTGTGGAAAAAATACATAAGGAACCTCTCTTCACGAGAAAATCTTAATGAGGGGGCACTATTTCCATTACAAGAGGTTGTACACAATCACACTTGTACAATTTACCACTAGGCACTACTCCATATACTCCCTCAGTCCCAGAATAACTAAAACGTTAGATTTTCTTTTCACTATTCATATTTAACTTTGACTATAGTTTTTTTTTTTTTTTTTTTTTTTAACATAATAACATATTTTATCATAAAATATGTTATTAAATAGGTTTGATATAAAGTTTGATAATATAAATTTTAAAATAATTTTCATTAAAATTTACTTATGTAAAAATAAGGTTAAACTAGTGTATCGACATATGTACAAAATGTGACTGTATCAGTAATTATGGGACAAAGGGAGTATCAAATACTACTCCCTCTGTTTTTTTTTTTAAAATGCATCAGTTTGACCGGTACATTTGCCGATATGTAACTTTGACCATTAATCTCTTTAATTGTCTATTAGTTAAAATTGTGACAAAATTATATTATGAAACTAGACATTATGAATAATCTAATGTTATATTATATAATAACATTTATTTATTTTATAGAGGTGAAAAAATTAAGTCAACTATAATATGTCAATAGTACAAAAGTCAAAGTGATGCATTAAAAAAAAACGGAAGGAGTAGTATTATTCACCTAGTTTTTTTGCCCTTGGATCACACAGGTCCAAGCCCACAAACCAACGGCCCAATTTAGCAAATCTCAAGACACATTTATTTTTCGACTATTTGCTTACCATCACTGAGAAAAATTACGTCTTTGTATCTTCTACTCCCTCCGTCTCATAATACAATGCCTCTTTTCCTTTTTAGATAAACTAAAATATAATGCATCTTTATATTTAAAGGTTGTTTTTTAACATTATTACCCTCTTTTTAATGAGTTGTCATTTTTTTTCCTTTTTTATTTTTGTACTTTTAACATCAATTTCCAACACTTTTTCTCTCTATCTCTTCAATTATTCTCAACTACTTTTTCTTTCTCTCTATCTCTCTCTAACCCCACATGCACATATGTACTTCTAATAATTAGTTTTAAGGAATTTATAACTCTTTTAATTCACGCGTAAAAATCCAAAGAGGCGTTGTATTATGAGACGAAAGGAGTATTGTTTTCAGTCACACTTTAAGCACTAGAGTAGGTATTTTCAGACACTCTTTAAGCTTAATTAGTCAATTTTAGTTATTATTATCATTTTATGTGTAGGTATAACTGAAACAAAAGGATATAAAATTACCAAGCATATTACTTCAGATTATACAGTAGCAAATATTAGCATTACTTCCATACATGTGGATCAGTGGATGTGGTATACTTGGAACTTTGACAACATTGACTACATAGTTTCTTCCGTATCATAACATATACTCCGTAATACAATACTCCCTACATGTAGATCAACCGTGTAATTTAAACGAGTAATGCGACAACTAAGATCATAAGAAAATATGTCGACAGTAACACACACAGTTAAGAGTACTCCTTACTCCTTATTAGTCGTCCTTAATCAGGACCCCAAAAGATCAATTGGAGAAGAGTATAAGCCTTCTCTTCATCCTTCGATCGCCACCCGTTCCTCGAATTACCCGAGCTTTTAGCACCAGTAGCATGATCATCACCAACATGGCAATCTTTACTGCCAGTATTAGTATTAGTAGTACTTTTCACTCCACTATTGGGGTTGACAATGTTCTTTTGTATGGACTTGAAAGCTGCTTCAAATTTGCACCTTCTTCCATTATTCAAATCACCCATTTTCAAAAATAGAAAGTAGTATAAAATTTAAATGAACCAAAGTTTTGATGTTTGAATTGGTAAAATATATGGGTCCAAATTATGATATAAATAAAAGTAACGAGGTTCTAGTTGGTTCTAATTAAAAAAAAAAAAAGGGTGAGACATGGTTTGACGATAATTCTGTGGTCATTGTATAATTATTAAGGTGTGTTTTTTGACTTTTGAGTTAAGTTGCTTAATTATTGCATTGGGTCCTAGCTTAGTCTCAAATCCCCGGGTTTATGGGTAATGGTTTTCGATTGCAGCTGAATTTCGTTGGTTTTGTTACAGAAGAGATATAGATGACTCAAATAATTTTTGTCTCTACTTTGATGTTTTTGTCTCTTAAGAGTACAAAGAATTCACATAAAATCTATCTATCTATAGCTAATAGTAAAATAATTATCGTTGACATCACCACTGTCATGTGTCAGCTTCTTATTAAAAAAATTCCCTCTAAAATTATAAATGACATCATCCTTTTTTTTTTGTCCATTTTAAGATAAAACTAATGTTTGAAAATGGTAGATTAATTTTCTTAAAAACTTTTATGACTAAATTTACTAACTACAAAATTCTCTTTCGTATTCCTTCTTTCCTCCCATATACTACATTTTTTTTCCCCGCTACATTTTATCAGTGATGGTATGAGTTTTAATTTTCTACTCTTTATAAATTCTTCAAAAATTTTATAATTAAACAAAAAACTACTAAACTGATATGATGCAAACATTTCATATATTTTATTTAATTATGAAGTTAATTAGAATATTTAACATCTTTTTTATTATTTTAGTTCAATTTATCTAATAAGAGAGATCATTATTTATTATGTTTTTTCTTAAATTATTTATATTGCGCACATAAGAGAAAATGTTTTATTGCTAAAACCGTGCATCGCACGGAACTAACCTAGTGAATAATATATAATTCTCAGTAATTAGATGAAGGGAATTTCTAACGTATAAATGAGTACACAAAAAGACTTATAAGACTGATAAAATCATTTTGCACTAGAAAAAAAATGGGAATCTTTAAATTGGTGGAGTTTGAAAATTTTTCTTTAGGGTTCATTGTTTCTCTATTTACATCATTTTTATGGGGGGTTTAAATTAATTTGGTAGCAAATGTGTCAGAAAAATATGTATGATTTTAGTTTAACTTGTGTTCATGAACACGCGTTCAATAAATCTAATTTTAAAATGTATGGAGTATAACAAAATCATGTGCTATTTGGGACGAGGGCCAACTCAGATAGTTGGTTATATGGTAAAACATTTGTGAAAAAACTTTATATTAACCATTCGAGCCTTGTTTTCTTGATTGGGCTTTATTTGTTTCCCACTTGCAAATTGAACAGTCCATTTGAACATATCAGCAGATCACTTTATTCAATACCAACAACTACCCTTCAACATGTACATTTGTAAATTGTAATTTGAAATTAGTGCATCAATAGTTTTTGTCACGTAAATTACAACAGTAGTACGAGTATCATTTTTCAAATCTGTTTTTACCCTGGCTATTATGATGCTTATTCTCTCTTTAATCACAGAAATATTGTTTAGAAAATCCTACACATTCTTTCTTCATGAGCACATAAAGATCCTAGTAGCTCACTCGATGTGAGCGTCGATAAATCTCTATATTCTTCAATTATAGCTACTATGTGATCGTATTTTTTCGTCAATTATTGTTGTGCAACAGTGGAAGCAAAGATCGAAAACAATAAAGAAACAACAAAGAAATTCAATGCAAACAATAAGAACAACACCAAGAATTAACGTGGTTCACTATCAATGTGATAGCTACGTCCACGGGCACCGAGATCAAAGATTTCACTATAAACTGCAAAGAATTACAATGATGAATCAAGTCTTTTTCAAGAATGGCTCTCTCTTTGTCTCTCGTAACCCTAGCACTAATATCGGGAAGTTTTTATATTAATCCCTAATTAAAAGATACTTGGGCTTCAAGATAATAAAAAATAACTCTAGAAAACCGCATAATCCGTATCTCTATCGAAGTCTTCTTCCGCCCGGTCAGACCGGGCATGGCATGCCCGATCGGGCGCGCGAAGCAACATCCAATACGAGACATTTTGCACTACCTACCCTCACCGCCCTGTCTGCCAGGGCATGCCCGATCGGGCGCGCGAAGCAACATCCAATACGAGACATTTTGCACTACCTACCCTCACCGCCCTGTCTGCCAGGGCATGGCCGACCGGTCTGCTAGGGCATGGCCGCCCGGTCTGCCAGGGCATGGCATGCCCGATCGGGCAGTGGGGATTGCAAGATACATTGCACACATATCCTCTACGCCCAGTCTGCCAAGGCATACATGCCCGGTCGGGCAGAGGAAAGCTGCAAGGCTCGAGTCACCTAATCATCAACAATCTCCACCTTTACAAGAACTCGTAGTCAGCAAAACGATCCCATCAACACATAGTGAAAAAACATCTCAAGCCTAACCCGATGCAAAGCTCATGCATAAGCCATACATCCCGATAAGTCTCCAACCAAGATCCATCCCGATAAGCCTCCAACCAAGACCCATCACATACTTGTCTCTAAGTATAACAACTCATAATGCTCCCCAACACCGCCCCTCAGGGCCTACTACATCACATAGTAATTGATATTTAGCAAGTCCAAGCAATGTTTGAACTTACTAAATGGAACAGGCTTAGTGAAGAAATCAGTCGGGTTGTCAGCAGTCCCAATCTTCTTCACCTTAACCCTCTTGTCAGTACGTAAGAAATGATACCTGACATTAATGTTCTTGGTCCAATCATGGTGCACTTGATCTCTAGCTAAGCAAATGGCACTTAGACTATCACAATACACCGTAGCAAAATCCTGTGCAATACCCGGTTCACTTTACAAGGCCTTTGAGCCAAATAGACTCCTGAGCTGCAGAAGTTAAAGCCATGTACTCAGCTTCAGTAGTAGACAACGTAACCGAAGACTGCAATGTAGACTTCCAACTAACCACAGAACCACCCAAAGTGAACACATATCCTGTCACGGACCTCCTGGTATCCACATCAGCTGCATAATCAGAATCACTGTACCCAGTCACCAAGCACTCCTTACCATTTCCATACACAAGACCAATATCAGTTGTCCCTCTCAAATAGCGATAAATCCTTTTCACCCCCTGCCAGTGTTCCCTTCCAGGTCGAGCCATAAACCTGCTTACAACACTAACAACATGCGCAATATCTGGCCTAGTGCAGACCATAGCATACATCAAACAACCAACCGCATTGGCATATGGAACTCTAGACATATAAGACAACTCCTCCTCTGTTTGAGGTGACATAGACAAAGACAACTTACAGCTTACAGTAGTTGGCGTACTTATAGGCTTTGATTTTTCCATCCCAAAACGAGACAAAATCTTTTCAATGTAGCTTTTATGTGTCAAGAAAAGCTTACCTCTAGCTCGATCTCGGTAGATCTCCATACCCAAAATCTTCCTAGCTGCACCTAAGTCTTTCATGTCAAACTCAGAGTTAAGCATCTCCTTTAATCTAGCAATATCAGATTTATTCTTTGTGGCAACCAGCATGTCATCAACATATAACAAAAGATAAATCATTGAACCATTATCGAGCTTACTATGATACACACAACAATAATATGAATTCCTATCAAAACCATGCGAAACCATAAAAGAATCAAACCTCTTGTACCACTGTCGGGGGGATTGCTTAAGTCCATACAATGACTTTAACTATCTGCAGGCATAGTGTTCCTTTCCAGGAACCTCGAATCCCTCGGGCTGCTTCATCAGAATCTCCTCCTCCAAATCACCATGAAGGAAAGTCGTTTTAACATCCAGCTGCTCCAGCTTAAGATCAAAGTGTGCTACAATTGACAATAACACACGGATAGAAGTGTGTCGAACCACAGGTGAGAATATCTCCACAAAGTCGACCCCTTCTACTTGATTGAACCCCTTAGCAACTAGTCTAGCCTTAAAACGCACTTGCTCAGTTTCTAATAACCCTTCTTTCTTCTTGTAAATCCACTTACACCCCCACAAGCTTCCTCCCTTCCGGTATCTTTACCAGTTCCCACACTCTATTCTTGTAAAGAGACTGCATCTCTTCACCCATTGCAACAAGCCATTGCGCCGACTCACTACAACTAATTGCTTGTTTATATGTGGCAGGTTCAAATGACTCTACATCATCAGCTACACTTAATGCATAACCTGTTAACTCATCAACACAGCAAGTCCTTCCCTTCATCTCTTGAATCAATCTAACAGGCTTCTTGATAACTCGTTTAGGCATCTCAAGAATGGTGTAAGGTTGACTAGATGACCCCTGATTAAATTGCTCCACCTCCTCCCTAGAGTTAGAATGAGTTGGAGTAATCTCAGGTTCAGGAGTACCTGGCACTAAAACATCAGCATCATCATCAATATATTGTACTCGAGGTAAATCAACAATGGTAGACTGATGTACCTCAAGCACCCCATCTGTCTGTAATAAGTTCTCCCCTTCCTTTCCCAAATCAGAAGTCTCCGTATTTTTAGTTGAATACATGGTGCTCTCATCGAAAGTAACATCCCTACTAAGGATGACCCAACCCTCCGAAGGTGAATAGATCCTAAACCCCTTCACACCATCCCCGTACCCAACAAAACACCCCTTCTTGGCTCGTGGATCCAGCTTTCCCTCACTAACATGATAATAAGCAACACAACAAAAAATCTTCAAATTTGAAAAATTAGGCAACTTACCACTCCAGATCTCAAAAGGAATCTTGAAGTCAATTCCCGAATGAGGACCCCTATTAATGACATAACAAGCTGTCAACACAGCTTCACTCCAGTACCTCCTCCCAAGACCTGTATTAGAGAGCATGCATCGAACTCTCTCTAGCAGTGTCTGATTAACCCGTTCTGCAACACCGTTCTGCTGTGGTGTCTTCCTGACGGTATGATGCCGACCTATACCCTCATCTGCAAAGAACTGATTAAACTCGTCTTTGCAAAACTCTAGCCCATTGTCCGTTCGTAGCTTCTTTATCTTCTTTCCTTGTCAATTTTCCACCAAAGCTTTCCATTGCTTGAAAGCTTTGAAGGCCTCATCCTTTGACTTAAGCAACCTAAGCCATGTTTATCGGGACTTGTCATCAACAAATGACACAAAATAGTGGTAACCTCCCATACCTTCAACTCTAGATGGACCCTGGCAATCTGAATGGATGTAATCGAGCACAGCATCAGTAATGTGAGCACCCTTGCTGAACTTTGACCTGTGTTTCTTACTAAACACACAATGCTCACAAAATTCAAGGTTGGCAACCTTGACTCCGGATAGAAGACCCCTCTTAGACAATAGCTGCATCCCCTTCTCCCCCATATGACTAAGCCTCATGTGCCAAATCTTAGTCATCTCCTGGTGAGACACCGATGCACAAACCGCAGAACTAGACAGTGTAACACCCTCAAAGACATAGAGGGTGTTCCTCTTGATACCCTTAAGTACCAACTCAGAACCTCTATAAATGCACAACTCCCCATCCGAAAACACACCATTGTACCCCAAATCATCCAGGGTACCCAATGAAATCAGATTCTTTCCTAAAGCAGGAACATGCCGCACCCTAGTCAAAGTTAACCTCCGCCCATCAACAGTCCTCAAACTCATGGACCCAATACCTGTGACCTTACAAGGAGCATTGTTACCAACTATAACCGTACCCCCATTGCGAGGCTCATATGTATCAAACCAATCTCGACGTGGACTCATATGGAACGAACACCCCGAATCTAGAGCCTAACTATCAGATAAATCGCCAGACCTAGCAGAACTGACTAATGCTAAGTCTTCCTCTGAATTATAGATCTCTTTCGGTTTTTCTTCGACTACAGCAGCTTGGGGCTTGTTTTTCCTCACTGGACAATTAGCCCTACAGTGACTCGGTTCTTTATAGTAATAACAGGTCTTAGTAGCAGTTTTACCAGATCCCTCCATGTCGTTTCCAGCACCCGACCCAGCATTGTTCCTTTTGTTAAACCCCTTTTTCTTTTTAGACTTCTCGGACTTAACAAACAACCCACTACCATTATCCCCATTATCTCCTATAGCTTTCTAATGAAGTTCCCTAGTATGAAGTGATGCCTTCACTTCTTCTAAGGTTAGTGATTCTTTACCAACAACAAAAGACTCTACAAAATTCTCAAAGCTAGACGGTAGAGACACAAGTAATATCAACGCAGCATCCTCATCATCAATTTTAACATCTAAATTACGCAAATCAAGTAAAATAGAGTTAAGTTTTTCTAGATGTTCGCGTAAGGGAGTACTTGACTGCATTCGGAGGCTAAAAAACCGCTGCTTCATTAATAATTCGTTGGTCAACGACTTAGTCATGTATAATGACTCCAGCTTCATCCACAATTCAGCCGCCATTCCCTAATCAGCAACCTCTGTGATGATGTGATCATCAAGGCTAAGTAATATGGTAGAGTGAGCCTTCTCTTCCATAACTTCTAAGTGCAAGTCAGTCAGCCCGTCTCCTGACCCCAAAGAAGTACTCTTTGGAGCCAACGGACGCCATATCTGTTGTTGTTTTAACAGAGCCTTCATCTTAATTTTCCATAGCCCAAAACTATTTTTCCCGGTAAACTTCTCAATTCTTATTGTTGAATCTCCTGCCATTGTTTCCCTACAAAAAATCTCCAAGGATTAAACCTGAGCTCTTGATACTAGTTTTTGTGCGGCAGCAGAAGCAAAGATCGAAAACAATAAAGAAACAACAAAGAAATTCAATGCAAACAATAAGAACAACACCAAGAATTAACGTGGTTCACTATCAATGTGATAGCTACGTCCACGGGCACCGAGATCAAAGATTTCACTATAAACTGCAAAGAATTACAATGATGAATCAAGTCTTTTTCAAGAATGGCTCTCTCTTTGTCTCTCGTAACCCTAGCACTAATATCAGGAAGTTTTTATATTAATCCCTAATTAAAAGATACTTGGGCTTCAAGATAATAAAAGATAACTCTAAAAAAACCGTAGAATCCGTATCTCTATCGAAATCTTCTTCCGCCCGGTCAGACCGGGCATGGCATGCCCGGTCGGGCGCGCGAAGCAACATCCAATACGAGACATTTTGCACTACCTACCCTCACCGCCCTGTCTGCCAAGGCATGGCCGCCCGGTCTGCCAGGGCATGAAATGCCCGATCGGGCAGTGGGGATTGCAAGATACATTGCACACATATCCTCTCCGCCCGGTCTTCCAGGGCATAGCATGCCCGGTCGGGCAGAGATAAGCTGTAAGATTCGAGTCACCTAATCATCAACAATTATAGCTACTATGTCATCAAATATCTTCTTCACAACTTGCCTTTCTTCGATGACATCCTCATAAAATCTAATTTGGTTAACAATACGTGTAACACGACCAAAGCACTAATGAGTTGTTTCACATTTTGACATCACCAAATCATCAAACTTGCTCCATAAAGTTTGAAGTTTCTTAGTAATTTCCTCTCGAGAACCCTTAAGCTCGTGTTCCAAAATTCTCCACGCCTCGTTGGCCGTTGTGGCAGCCATAATTCTTGGAAAGATTGTCATGTTAACTCCTTGGTGGATCAAAGTTAAGGCAGTAGCATTTTACGTATGGTTTCGTTGTACACTTTTCTCATCTAGAATTGGGATTGATGTTGATGGATTAGGAGTGGCCAGGTAGCTAGAAAGGAGTGAATAAGGCATATTTGATGCCATGTATAATCTAATCTTGTGTTAGTAGTCAAATTATATTATGATTATTTTTTAGGTTTATTGATAAAATAAAGGTTTCAAAAGAACAAAGTAACCATCATAGTTGTATAAGTTTAGGCAATCAAGCGCGCACGCATGAGTCGGTGGATATGCACTCTCTAGAATTTTCCAGGCCTTTTCCTTTAATCTCTTATTGACAAGTTCATGTGTTCGTGTCAATTTTAGTATTTACATGTCTAACTAAATTTTTTTGGTTTTTGTTATGTAAATTTGTGTTTATTATCCTATTTTCTTAGAATCTTAAGTCTTTGAATTTATGGATGTTTATGTTTATAAATCAGTCCAGATTAATAAAAAAATTATTCTAACCGGTCAAATCAATCTAGCCAACTCCAATTTAGTCCGATTGTCCAATTATCAGGAATTTAATTGTGAAATTTAATTTTATTTTGTATCAATCTTTTGTTGTTCGTCTAATTCGGTCCAGTTGGACTTGGGCTGATGAACATCCATACAAGTAAACACTGTCAATAGTTGCATAAAAGATAAAAGTGTTAGCGCATAAACCAGGAGACCAACTCTAAATTTGATAAGAGTATCGCATAAATTTAGATTCTTGAATCCCAACAAATAAAAAAAAGTGACATTAAAAAAGTTAAAAATAATAAGAAACAGAGAATAAAAAGAAAAAAATGTGCAAGTGCAACAAGTAAAGCTTCAAGAACAGAAATTTATAGATGAACCCTTGTTTTTTCATACAGTATACATAAATTTATAAAAACCAAACATAACTCGGACTACATTTCAAAGCCGAGTATGGCTCGGGTATTGTCATTTTTTTTTTTTTGGGCTTGATCAGATCTCAACCATTACAGTTCCTTAAAACCACATTTGCAAGCGAGCCACTTGAGACTGATTGAAACATAAGGGGATACTACCCTCAGACACCCTCACTTGGCAAGATTCGAACTTCATAAGAAACGTACCAAGTGAGTCAAGCCACGCTCGGTACGACTCGATGTAGTATATACAAAAATACTACAACAACAACAAAAAGAAAATTAAGAAACTAATTAGGACCCCAGCAACTGAGGTACATAACAGTCCTAAGAGACTCTTCAGATTGTTTCAACTTCTCATCTTTCATCTTCTTAGAAACCATAGCAGAAGAATTAGAAGATAACTTCTTCGCTTGAGAATAAGATCTAATATTACTCTTCAAATGTTGATGAACACATCTAATTGGGTAATTCCATCTTGCAATTCCTTGATCTTTCAATGCTTCTACTGCTGCAATACTTGCTGCTACTGCCCACTTCATTCCAGCTGACGAACTCATCTTTTGTTTTGAGAATTTGATGAACTAAAATCAGAGAGTTTTGAGTAAGATTTTTCTGAGTGTTTTTATGATGTTTTTGTTTATGATTTGGTTGAATGATTTGATAAGTGAAGAGTGGTATTTATATAGTTGTAACAAAATAAGGCGGTTGAGAAATTCAGTGGGAAAAAGTTGATGGTTTTTGTGAAATACCAGAGAAGTTTTCACATGGTTTGTTGGAGGAAAAGTTTAATACAGAAAAAGCAGATAAAATGGGGAAAATGACAAAAAATGCCGCACATTTTTGTGTGGTTTGTTGCAAATGGATAAATCAGCTTATGTATTATACAGTACTGTACATTTATACGAGTTGTACTATTATGGTAGTACTTGGACTGACTACAACTCGCAGTTTAAAGTACGAGTTTTTTTTTTTTTTTTTTTTTTTTTTTTGACAGAAAGTACGAGTAGTTGAATGCGCAATTCCTGGAAATTGCGTGTAGTAATTACTACTCGTAATAAAGTACGAGTGGAGTACTCCGTAGTAAATTTTCTTCAATTTGCGTGTAGTAAAGTGCTACTCCGTAGTGTATTCAGCTCTTTTTGTAAACTTTGTCCACTAGGCATGTGTATAGTGTACTGTGTAATTTAGCAACGAGATAAACTTCTAAGAGTTAAATAAATAAAGGGAAAAATAAGGTCTTGTTTAGCTGACATGAAAATTAAATTCTCATATAAAATTGCATTTTATGGAAAGTTATTTTCCTAATGAAATTCCTGGGAATTTCCTAAATTTGTTTAGTTGGCAATATGAGAATTTAAAAATCTCATGAATTTTGATTGACCTAGGGAGGGCTAGGTAATTTACTTCCCTTATTTTGTGGGAAGTTGAAATTCGCATGAATTTTCACTTCCCTCATTTTTGTTTTTTTTTTTTGTGTCAACCAAACAACTCCTCAATTTATCAAATCCCATGAATTTCCACTTCCCTCATTTTATATTGTCAACCAAACAAGACCTAAGTAAAAATACATCTTGTAATACCTTGTGCCTGGTATATTTATTTGTTCTTGTGATCTTGATAATCAACTCACTTTTTTATTTAGAGGGGACCGAGCAAAACTATCCAAAGATCCGAGTAGTCGAATATTCGATTAATAATTGATTGGATATCGATTTTGGATATTGGGTACCTATTCTGATATCAATTTTTGGATTTTTGAATTTTTCGGATATCCGATCCACATATCCAATATTTTGGATATTGGTCATGTTTTCTTTATAAAAAGATAGAAATTTCAAAATTAAAATAACTACGGAGTACTCCGGATAACCTTCGTAGTATTTTCGGTTATTATTAGATATTATTCGATCTGAAAATTTCTGGATATCTAAAACTTTTCTGATCAGTGCTTCTCTTCATTTAGAGTTGTATTTTATGTTTTTAAACCCCTTGATAGAATATGTGACCCTTAAAGTCTATACACAAAAATTTAGAAAAAAAAAAGGGTTTTTCTAAGCTATGCCCTCAAGGTTGTTGAGTTTCTAAGGTGTGTCCATGCCTTTTCAAAATTACAAGTTGTGCCCTCCAACTTAAGTTGTTTAATCAACCGTACCCTCTGACGTAAACTCGACGTTAACAATTGTAAATAAATAGGAAGTAATAAGAAGCGGATGAGAAAAAAGAATAAGAAATACACCGAGAGCTTGACATATCAATGGTTGCTTTTAGAAGAAAAATAGATGATAAAATTTGGAAAAAATGCTAAATGTTAACCTACTTATATAACTCTAACCCAATTTGGGCGTGAAATTTTTCTCCAAAGTGTTGTAATAAACCATGAATACAACTACTAACGTTGGATTAACGTTATAGGGTACGGTTGAATAAACACCTTAAGTTGAAGGGTATATCTTGTAATTTTGAAAAAGCATGCGCACACCTTAGAAACTTAATAACCACGGGGGCATAGCTTAGAAAAACCCAAAAAAATAAAAAAATTCAAAGAAAAAATAAACCCGACAATTTCTCATCTGTTGTTGTATTGTTGATGATTACTTGTAAATTATTTCCTCAATACATTTAGCTTTTAATACATTCAAGCTATATTTGCTATTTTGCTACAACTTATTTTGTAAAAATCAATTTAACTAATAATTGGAATAATATTGAATTAACCGAGGCTCAAATACTCCTAAGAAAAATTAACGTAAACTTATCAAATTAATTAATTTAATATTAATCAAGTCTTATATGAATGACCACTTTGCAAAATGCCCTGTTGAACTTATAATAAGACGAATGATGATTCATGGCTTATTTTGTTCACCTTATTTTCATTTATTTCACGTTTACTAAATTTATTTAAGTTCAGATTAGGGTTAATAAGTTCAGATAAAGTTTAATAAATTCATATTAGTAAAATTCAGGTGAATAAAACACACCCTTAAAGACTCGGTATTAAATCCAATGTTAACGTTCACCCAAGTACAATTAGTAACTAAATATTGACTTTGACTATGCTTAGTTCATCTAATTTATTTATTTATTTTAGATCAGATCAGGAAAAAAAAATCTACCAGATTAGATTAAAAAAAAAAAGTTTTGATATATTTTATCATTTTATGTACGGTTTTTTTTTCGCTAAATATTTTTAATATCATAGTAAAAAAAGTGAAAATTTTATATATTTATTAAATACATATTACAAAACTAACAAAACCCCTTATATATTTTTTTTTCTTATAGGCTAACTTACTTATTAGGTCAAAGTTTAGTCAAATTTGACAATTAGTTTAGAAAAAGTAATTTTAGATCATATTAAATTAGCGAAAAAAGGTGAATTAACATGCCCTAAGTTATTATGGTTTCAAGGGTTATGGTGCAATGAGCAAGTTAAAACCACTATCATTGTCAAGGTGCAAAAAGATGATACTAGTAATATTTTTATGGTGTAATGACAACATATTAGTGCTAAGACAAATTCTTGAACAAGGTGGACTTTTATTGTAAGACATGTTAAAGTTACCTTAAAAGTATTTGAATTTACTCTTATATACAACAAATTTTACCATTTCTTAACATAATTTTTATTCTTAATTAAATACAGTCATAACTGTAAGGTTTTAGATACTCTAAGAGAAATTTCGTGAATCTCATTCTTACGCACCTAAACAGGATCTCATGCATATACAAATAAAGGATCACATAATAGTTTAGAATCAACCTTTGATGCGTGAATTCTCAAGCTTTCTTCAACCTTGTTGCAGAGATTAGAGCCCCAATTGTTGCTCCTCTATTATTGGTCCACAAGCGTAGATCAAACCTCCACCAATGCTAGTTGGACAGGAGAGATTAATCTCCTCTTCTATGAAGAACTTCTAATTAACTGGTTGTAGAGAGAGAGGAGGGGAAAAATATTACGTTGTTTCTTTTGTGAAAGATGAACCTATGCATATTTTTCCCCAAACCCTTAATTATATAATCACATTATCTAATTAGGGTAAGACTTATGTCCCTTCTACTCCTTATGGCCGGTTATCCACTAAGCCCAACTTTTGGACTCAATTTCCTTATTCGACCTAACACTGTAACGTGTGACCTCATAGGATCTATTTAGTTGGCATCGGTTTAAACCAATGATCAATATTGGTCTCTAGCAAGACGTAAAGATAACCCAACTAAACAAACTTATTATCTCCATAATACGATCCATATTATATTCAGTAATTGCACGAGAGTCGAGGACACATTTCCTTCAATCTCCCACTTGTCTGAGACAAGCGTGCAATCTTCAAATTCCTTAAGTCTCTTAGTGTCCAATTTAATAGTAAGATTACATCTCTATGGCATCCATACAAGTCCTCAAATTGTTTCTTGAAATCCGAGTTCAAATTGTTTAAATAAATGATTATCTTATAATCCATTTGAGCACGACCATGCATTTCCAATCCTCACTCCTCAAGAGGCCAAGACACCCATCCTATCTAACATAGGAGGACCTTTCCAATCTTGTGGCAACCAAAACTCCCACTCAACTTTTAGCACAACCCGAGCACTGCTTTTATTTATATAGTCCCCTTTTACGGCATGACGTTTGACAGCATCAAAGTTACACTAATCATCGAGCTAAGTAGTGTTACACTCATGTCTTAAGAATCCATTAATATAATTACGAAGTTTTCAGAACTTCTAAGTAGGTCAGTTCGATCATGTATCAACCATATACATCCATATGATTGACTGAACATCTCTATGTTCCCATAGCCCATGAAACTGCGCTATCAATCAATCATATATGCTAATCCTTTTAATAAGTCATTTATGTCCAATTTAATGACTTGGATTAGGAACTGAAATATTCCATGAATTTAGTTCATTTATGGAGTTTCATTCATCAAATCACGCATTTGACATACCCATTGAATTCCATTAAATATTTTGGACATTTTATTTAATACTAAACCATGATTAAATAATTATGAAACTTGGTTTCACATTGATAAACATAGAGAGCACAAAATTGATAGTTTTGCAGCTGTGTCCAATACACAATTTAAGCCATCTAATATGTTCAATTTCCAACGAGCTTATTATGACTTTCATATTTAGGCTTTTGAAATAGTTTAGTTAACAAATTTTGAGACATTCTCATCCATATGAACTTTGCAAACTTTTCTTTTATGATAGTTTATATCCATATACCTAGACGTTGCCTTTTGTTCTTCTCAACGTACTTTAGGAAACTCTTAAGTGTATAAATTTCAATATCATATATCAGAATTCGATTGAAAATTGCACACGTGCATTTAATGAGTATAATGCATAGCTTACATGACGAATCCTTTGCAAATGCACAAGGAATGTCACTCATTCGCTAAATCTCATCAGTCTTTGCTTTGCACCGAGTCTTGCTAAGCGATGCGCTATGTTACATGGGAGTGAAGCCTCTTTTGGAGTTTCATGTTTGAACCTTGAGAGAATCTCATCGATATAAGTTTCTCAATTAAGTTCAATCCTCTTTCAAGACCTATCTCTATAAATATTGATTCCCAAAATGTACTCATTTAATTCTTCAAGGTCTTTCATACAATAACAATTCATTAGCCATTACTTGACCTATTCAAGTATGGGAACATCGTATCTTGTAAGAAGTATGTCATCCACATACATACAAATTAAAACCAAGAAGACTACATAGCTACCACAAAACCTCTTGCCTGCACAAGTTTCTTCATTTATGAGACTATCAACCAATTTGATTAACTCAGTAAATCGAAGATTCTACTCCATGATGCTTACTTCAATCCACTAATGGACCTATGAAGCTTACAAGCATCTCTAGGACTTCCTGGTCCTTCAAAACGTTCTTGTGTGAATCATATATGCATTCTCTTTCATGAACAATTTCAAAAAAGTGTTTTGAACTCCATCTACCAAACCACATAAGGTAGAAATCATTAGAAGTGTCTAAATAGGTTTTAAGCGATATTAGTAACGAAAGGTTTCATCATAGTCAATAATTAAATCCTTTAGCGACTAATCTATGCTTAGAAAACATTTTTCTTCCTTGTCTACTCTTTTGCATTCAATGGGTCTCACCCAATTCATGCAAATCAACCAAGTGTCTCACACTCAATTTCAAACATGGAAACCATTTCAGATTTTCTTTGCATTAAGCTATTTTGGAGTTGTGGCTCGTCAAATCTTACCTGTGACCAGTTTCTTCCTTACATTCTAAAATCAATATTTCAGAATTTCTAAGCCATCAAACTTATTTCTCTGGCTAAGGTTTAGATCTACTAGACTTTGTGGGTTTATATGCAACAAGTGAAAATTTATTTTCAATGATGAACAACATAAGAAAGGTATACATGGAATGTGGCCCTTGACACATGGTTATGTATCCCATTACCTTAATGAGACCACATGTTGGTCATTTTTAACATGGTGTGAATCATGCTCATTTGTTGGTTCTCTCGAACACCTTCGAGATTCATATACTCCCACTTGCCTTATGAAAAGGCTCTTTTAGCATAGGGTAATCCATGTTCATTTGTTGCTCTTCTCGAATTGAACTTTTCAAGATGAAGCCATTTTTGTTTGTTGCTCTTCTCAAACTTTTCGAGATTTACATAAATTACTCCCACTTTCCTTTTTGGAAATGACATATTTTCCATAAAAGCACCAATTTGAGCAACAAACCCTTTGTTCTCAAACATCTTGTGGTTGTAATACCCTTGTGCTTTAGAATTCAACATTGCACTAAACATTTTAATACAAGTTTCTTATTCTTAAATTTTGTAGAAAGACAAAATAAGAACTTTTCTTATCCATATCTTGTATGAAGTCTTTTCTATCGTTTGATTTGACGCAATCCTGTTTAGTATAAAAGCTTATTTTAAAATTGTATCCTTAGAACGATTGTTTGGAAGTACGATTCATCCTGAATCATGTTATATCTTATATTGTTTAATTCCTCCATTTGGAAACATTTTCACTTAGTGGAGTAGGTTGTAAACTAATTTCACAATCCTCGGGATGATCATCAAGTTCTTTGCTCAAATGCTCATCAGTAAAATCATATCGTAAATGCTTTTGAATTCTGGCCAAGTTAAGATTATCACTCAAATGTTCACCATCACGATTATATCGCAATGCTTTCATTGTCTTGTCAAGTCTCTTTTACTCTTCATTTTGAACCTTATTGAACTCCTTCAAAATTTTCAGATTCATGCTTCATGTAAGTATGTGTGATCATGTCACAAATGAAGTGTCCAAGTTCATCACTAGCCTTTGAACCTTAGGTTTCTTACATCGTTATGTATTCGGCCTAAGGTTCATGTCACCTTTTTTCCAAAGACGAACTTGTCATTTATCAAACTATAGTAAAATTCACATACATCAATTGATTCATAATCTTATGATGTCGGAAGTCCATCCCTTTGGAGCTTCCGTATGCGATTCTATTTTATTTTGATCAAATTGAAATTTCTAGAGATGATTTATATAGAAATGGTTCATATATATCTAATATGTAGAACTCTTTAACCTATTTAGCGTTTCAAAACATTCCTTGATTCAACACCTACACGTTTTTGAATCTTTTACATTCAGTGATAACCACAATGATAATGATATTTTGATTATAGCAACAATGTAATAACGATTATATGGTTAAGTGAGATGTAAAGTCATACATGTGAAACAAAAATTGTTCTCACATTATAGATTTACTTCCCCCTTACCCAAATTTCCACTCATTAGCTCAACTACATTCTTCAATGGGAGAGCTAATATTGACATCATATGTAAAATAAGTATGACTTTGCTAAATCAATTTCTATGAAATAATACTTGATGTGGAACATTTCCATTCTTTACTTCCAACTGTACTTTATGAGGTAGTTTCCAATTTCTTGGAGCTAGTCCTCAATTTAAAACACTTGCTATTCATAATAACAATTGACATTTTGTAGCCTCGAGAATTGAAATTGACAACTTCTTTGTCTTTTCTTCAGCCTTTAGCTTCTTATTGTCATCCCCATCCATCTTAAACCTTTCCCATTTGAAGCATTTAGAACACTTCTTTCAAGCTCAAAATGATACTATACTCAACTACTTTAAGCATCCTAAATAGTTTTGCTAAATCCATTCAACACAATTCATGTCGGAGTTTAATCTTGTATTTAACGCCGCATGCAATAAGTGAAGAATGATGTCACCTAGTCAACATTTGACGGTATGAAAATTCAACTCCTTCCCCATGTTCAATCATATTGAAGATAAGGAATTTTATTGGATTCTTCATTTGAGTCGCACTCAAGATGTCTTTAGAGGTCTCGTACCTCTCCATCGTATCCAATCACTTGAAACGTTTTCAAAATGAATCAATGGTGTAGCCATTCAATTATTCAAATTTTTGAGTTCTTGCAAGCTATCAATTGACGTGTGACATTCTTAAATAGGTTTCTAATGCTCCTTTTAGCCTTTACAACCTTTTAGCAAAACATGGATAATGGTTTACGGATAATCTTTTAGTTTTGGAACGCTTCTCAATATTTCTTTCAATCGAGGAGATAACATATATAAATCAAAATTTTATTTATCATTAAAGACATAATATTTACTAATAAATACAAAGTTCAACTATGTTTATCGAAATAGTTTATTATTCAAACATCCTTTGAAATTATTTTAGCTACTTTGCACTATATTCATTTTTGTGTCCCTTCATGAATAATGTGATTCCAAGATCCTATCCCAATGTAGCATTAAGCGGACGGAGGCCCTTCCTTAAGCTTACATTTTCAAGGTAAGTAAACTCCTTTACTAATTACAACTTCTTGTAACTCTTGGTTGGATAGATAACATCACATGTTCAACTATTCCCTTGTTCAACTATTCCCTTGCTTCAAAATCCAAAACGCTTTTGATGATTTTGCTGAGGATAACCAAATTAAGTGTGTAAAATTCGCAATTTCACCTTACTTCCCAAGATTAATAATAACACCCTGCGGAGGCATGCCCTATTACTATTAATCAAGGGTTTAATAAGTACTTTATATTTGGAAAAGCGAGCCTCAATATTTGTGGGACTTAAGTTTATTATGTTGTTATAAATTAGTGAACTTTAGCGCATTTGATAACCAACATTTAATAAACTTATAAACATTTTAAGAACAATAATAAAATGAATAAAATTAAATATGAGCTAGTATAGCCCCTAATCCTCAGAACTAAGCTTGATTAGGCACCTCCTTGAACTCTTCATGGATCTCCATCCACCTTCGTCATGGGCCTTCTCATCTTGGGCTCTTCTTTGAATTATTCAAGTATTTAAATAATTAAACTAATTCATAATTAAAATAAATTACAAAAATACTTAACGATACGCAAATCGTATTTAAATTACAATAAATACATAACGATACGCATGCAGATCGTATTTTCTAATTTAAATCTTGGGCCATATTAGTCATTTATACAATAATAATATATCATATATATACATACAATTTCCACATAATAAATCACGTAGCATACTTTGCCTGAACTAAAATATCAGATATTCTTTAATTAAGGCAAAGTATATTCCAAAATATCACATATTTTAAGACATGAGTAGATAATATCTCCATATTATTCATTACCATAATTAAAATATCATATCTTTAAATGAGAAAATACAAGTTTATAACCTTGATAAACAATATCAAGGAGTGTATATGTAAATTACATCTAACTTTGGTTAACTGTTATTTTCTCTCTCCTCTTTCAACATTTTGGTATTTTCTGATTTTCTCTCTCCTCTTTCAACCTTTTGTTGTTTTCTTTCTCCTCCTTGAACCTTCAATTTCAATGGTGGAAAGTAGACCTTTTCACTATGTGACGTCGAACAAGTCGAAATCAATGGAGGGAGAAAAGCTTATCTACCCTATGAGGTTAATCATGCCCGTTATTCTCACTTTGTTATTTGGGTTTTCGTTTAATTCCAGCGGTGAAGCCGTCAGAAATGGTGGTCCGAAGTCGAATTTATGGAGGAAGGAAAACTCAACTACCTTTTAGGGTTAACCATGCCATTAATTTCTGCTTTTGTTATTAGGGTTTTCGTTTAATTTCGCTGGCGAAGTCGGCGGAAATGGAGTTGAACGGACTTGAAAGAGAAGGTGAAAGTGGGCAAAGATTGGAGGGAGAAGATAAGGTGGGTGGAAAGAAAAAATATGAACAATGAAGAAGAAGAAGGTGGGAGGAAGAAGATGATGAATAGTAGCAAACGAAGAGTTAACGTGTTAACTTTAAAATCTGTCCAGCTTGTCATAGTGGCCCACGAACAGTAAAAAAAATATATTTTTTAATCAAAAAACACAATTTTCAATGCAATTTATTTACAAAAATGTTATTTGATAAACACAATTTGTTTACATAAATTATAAACTAGGGCTTTGCTCTATTTAAATTAGGCATGAGATGGAATCAAATAAATATATAATTTAAGAAAATAAATCATATTTATATTCTAGGATTAACTTAACGAATTTAAATATTTCATCCTAATCACTAGCCAACCATCCAATTTTAATTAGATTAAAAAATCAAATTATGGAATTATCACATAAACTAAGTCAAATAACCATCATTAAAATTGTCCTATCACCTAAAAATCTGATTTTGAAATATTATCCATAAATAAAATTTAAATTTCATAATCAAAATCAAAAGTAATTATTATTATTTTTTTTTTGAAAAACAGGGGAAAAAGCCGTGACTGAGCTGTTGCCCAGCCACGTCACTGCCGCCACCGCAGCTAAGCTCACAGCCCAACCACCACGGCCAGGCCAAGGCTCAGCTACAGCAGCGCCGGCCGACGCAACCAAGCAGCACGCCCAACCACGCCAACCAGCAGGGCAGCCACCAGAGCCGTGCAACTCTTCACGCTCCGGTCACAGCCCAACCCCTGGCTACCGCACCAGCCGCCGTGACCTAGCACCCTGCCCAGACAGGCCGGAGCCCAGCCGCAGCCACGGCCAGCCTCGCAGCCAGGCATTGTGCCCAGCCATGCCGACTTGCTAGACAGTAGCCGAAACTCGTGGAACTTTACACGTTCAACCACTACCCTCCCCTCAAACCGCCGGACCTGCTTCCCTCCGCCCACCTGACCACCGGAGCAGCCACCGTGACCCACCAGCAAGTGGCTCCGCCACCCAGCCGTGGCTGCTCCCACTCAACCAGATTGTTTTTTTTTTTTTTGAATGAAATTAATTTTACAACTTTTGCAAAATTAATTTAGTGATCTAAGTTAATTAAACATAAACATTTTATGCCTAATTCATAAATTAAACTAAAATATCCATTTTAATTAATTTAGAAATTTTCATAAAATTTAATCCTTAATTCACATAAAATTCTTTTACATAAATTAATTAATCATACTTAAACAATCTTTAAATATGAATTATATCAAAATATATGAAATTAATCACAAAAATTCGAAAATAATTAGGGTTCATAACACATCAAATTTTCGAAAATTAATTAGGGCTTTTAGGGCTTAAAATTCGGCAAGGGCTAAGAAGAAAATTGAGCAATTAAATCTCCATTTAATCAATTCCAATCAATCAAAATCATATTTTAATTGGGTTATTTGATCCATAATTCAATTCCTCCCCTTAATTGAATTAAAAATTAACATAGAACACATCAAAATAATCATATTATTGTGACCGATAAATTATATGCAATGGGCTCTCTGATACCACTGTAATAAGATTTTAGGTACTCTAAGCGGAATTTCATGAATCTCATTCTTACGCACCTAAACAGGATCTCATGCATATACAAATAAAGGATCACATAATAGTTTTGAATTAACCTTTGATGCATGAATTCCCAAGCTTTCTTCAACCTTCTTGCGGAGATTAGAGCCCTAATTGTTGCTCCTCTATTATTGGTCTACAAGCGTAGATCGAACCTCCACCAATGCTAGTTGGACGGGAGAGATTAGTCTCCTCTTCTATGGAGAACTTCTAACCGGTTGTAGAGAGAAGAGATGGAAAATATTACGTTGTTTCTTTTGTGAAAGATGAACCTATGCATATTTTTCCCCAAACCCTTAATTATATAATCACATTATCTAATTAGGGTAAGACTTATTTCCCTTCTACTCCTTAGGGCCGGTTATCCACTAAGCCCAATTTTTGGACTCATTTTCCTTGTTCGACCTAACATTATAACGTGTGACCTCATATGATCCATTTAGTTGACATCGGTTTAAACCAATTATCAATATTGGTCTCTAGCAAGACGTAAAGGCAACCCAACTAAATGAACTCATTATCTCCATAATACAATCCATATTATATTCAATAATTGCACGAGAGTCGAGAACACATTTCCTTCAATAACGTATTAGATTAATAATATTAGAGTAGCTATTAGCCTTTCTAACAAGTAACAATAACCTTGCTATACCATTGTAACCTAGCTTTGTATTGAATCGGACCTCCTATTGAATTAATTTATTCATTTAACCCTGTTTAGTTTATAATCTTTCTAACAAAACTTAATAAAGTTAATATGTCAATGTGACTACTTGGTAGTTGGTGCTAAGATGATAAAAACTAATTTTTCATCACATCTTTGAATTATGAATCATTGTAGAACAACAATTTCCTTCAAAAAGTGAAAATTAGCATTACTTTATAATATAAATCGACTACATTTACATACTCTCTAGTCTCTTCGAAGCTAAATTAGTGGTAAAGAGCAATACTCATCTACTATAAATTCCCCAAATTGAAGTCCGACATTTTTGATTTTTTGACTTCCAATTAACATAATCCATATACCCAAAAAACAGGGGAAATAATCCAACATATCCATTCATATTATATCTATCTTAAAATCTAACAGTAGAAGGACCAAAACAATCAATCTCCATAACTCTCTTTATCTTCATTTCTGTCTGCTTCATCTTTTCTTTCTTACTAATCTTCGACCCCATCTCCGAAGCAGCCGACGAAGACGCGGCCGCTTTGGAGGATTGAGGGATCGAAGAAAGAAGATTGGTTTTAAGACGATTATGAAGTAATCGTAAAGGGTAATTCCATCGCGCAAAGCCTTGATCTTTGAGTGCTTCTACTGTGGCAATGCTTGCTGCCGCGACGTATGATCTACACGCACTAGTTGCACTCATATTTGATCTTTTTTTTTTTTTTTTTTTTTTTTTTGGGTTTGAATTTGATTAAAACGAGTAGTGAATTGAAGAAGATGGTGTTTGAATGGTGGAAAATATGTGAGTTGTGTTTGATGATTGTTGGTTGAAAAAGTAGGGTTGGATTTATATAAGGAAAAAAAGTATGAAAAATGTGAGGAAAGAGAGCGGAAATATTGGGGGGAAACAGGGAATGTAAGAAGTAAAACTATGGGCTAAAGTGGCGAGTAGCAAGTAGTGCCAACGGTTTCGGAAGTCGCATTTTAGTTAAGTCTACCGCCTACCGGTTTAGTAGGGTCGTTTTCCGATATTAATTTGTTGTTATTTAAGAAAATGATATTTGCGGTCCTAAAGGTGGCGTATAAGGATTAGATAATGAGGATATGGAGTTAAAGTGGACATTAATGACTTTTTTTTTTATGTGTGATTTTGATATTCATTTTTATATATTTTTAATCTAGTCGAGGAGAATAAATTTGATGATATATCCAACCAATTTAATTATACAAAATATAATTTAATTAGTCTCAATATATATTTTTATATATCAATTTTGTATAGTTTTTATTGGTAAATTATTAGAAATCGATATTACAAAGTAATAGTTAAAATAAGGAAAAATATAAAAGAATAATCTTACCTTTGTTCAGTCTTCCTAAAACAATCCCACCTTCAATTAATTCAGAAATAATCCCACCTTTGACCCCATCTTCTTTTAACGGTCCTTTTAACCTATAACCTGTTTTACAAGTTTTATTTATTTATTTATTTATTTATTTTTTTTTTATTTTTTCTTTAGTTTTTTTTGCTCTTTTTTCATAATTCTCTCTCCTCTCCACAACCACCACTAACACCACCCCCACCGTCGCCACCTTAGAACACTCATCTCACCCTCGCAATTCAAGCCCACACACTTGAAATTTCGAAAACGCCTCCTTACCCCCTTCTTCCTACCACAACCCACCACTCCACCTACAAACCCACCCATAATCCCACCCTTTAAACACCACCACCCTCCAAAAAACCCACGTCTAGCCAATCACAATAACCCCACCCATCCAATCTGCATCACACATCAACTCTCCCTCCTCGCTGATACCAAGCATTCCTAAGTTGTTGCTGCAACTCTACTCGTCACACTATCAGATCACACAAAATCAAATTAATCATACATTTTGTTATAATGGATAAAAGAAAGAACAAATATTGAATGTAAAATTGACAAGAAAAACATACACAGATTTACCTGGTTCACCAACAATGTGTTGGCTACGTCCACGGGCAGGTGAGAGTAATAGTTTTATTGATCTTGGGAAAACAGAATACAGAATACAGATTCAGAACATATTTGAGACCAATCACATAAAACAGATTGATTGTCTCTCAGATTTCTAATGTTATCTCTCCCAGATGAAAATTACACACAAGACTCTCAGATTTCTGAATAACCACTCAACTTATTCGGCTAGGAGTAACCCTAAGGGGTATATATAGAACTCTCCAAAACATAAACTGATTTGGACCAAAGCCCAATTAATAACCACATGGACCAAAACCACATGACCGTGTACCTTAACCTACACGACCGTGTGACATGTCTTGTAGTAGCGGAACTACACGACCATGTACCATGAACCACATGGTCGTGTATATTGAAGAGTACATAATAACACTGACTACACGATCGTGTACAATGGACTACATGATCGCGTACCTACTCGGTCACCGATTTAAGGCATATTCCTTACACAATTCATCCAATTAAATACACTTTTTAGTTATTGAGGAGATAATTCAGAATAATTGAAGGCAAAATCTACAAAATTAAAATGTTTTTTCTTAATTGGGGTTGACTTGCTCGTGTTATCTGAGCATTCGATTTTCTCCCGCCCCGACTGCGGGGGTGTGATATAGAATATTCTCATCCTAAGTTTAGGATATATTTTGTATAAGAATATCTTTATGATATCTTTACATATCTTGTTAGTTACCTAATATGATTAGGACTCTCATTGTAACCCTATATATATTGATCAATGAAAATCACTCTAATCGAGGAGTTTATATTATCTGACAGATGGTGGTTGTCAATTTGTGGGGCAACGTTGGTATGGTGTTTCTATGGAAGAGGGGGGGGGGGAAGGTGGCTGGGAAGCCATGGAAGGAGGAAAGGGAACAAGGCTGGGAGGGAGTGTAGTTTTTTAATTTTTTATAATTTTGACCAATTGAAAATTGACATGTGGCATGTTACCTTCTTCAGCAAGTTACTAACCCATCAAAACCGGTCATGGCCTATTAATACAAGATTGATGTCAAAGGTTGGATTGTTTTGAAAATATTCAAAGGTGAGATTGTTTTGAGAAGATCGGGCAAATGTAGGATGATTAGTTTCAATTTTTCCTTAAAATAATACTTCGTATTTTGACAAATGCAGCAACTAAATGCAATGCATTTATCTTGAAACAATGGTGTATAAATTCAAGTTGGGTTTTGAGTGATGATTTATGTTAAAGACATCCAAATAAGTATATACATTTTTTATGGCATAGCATTTATCTTATTCAAATTTTAATCGATTCATTTCATTCTTATTTCAACTCATATTACAGAGTACACATTAAAATGAGTTTAATAAGAACCTACTTTGATAGCTTTTCTTTTCTTATTTATTTTTATTTTTATTTTTTTATTTTTAGAGTATGTGTATAGAATGTACTGCAGGTGCAATCAAAGAAGTAAATCTCAATAGACTAGCCTGCAAACCAAGCTAAGCTTGGTCTAGTGGCAAGGATTGTACGAGGGTTTCAATCCCCACTAGAGATACTTTAAGGGTAAAGATCCCTTACCTTTCCCTCTCACTCAACACATCGTTGAAATCATTTTTTTTTAAAAAAAAAAAAATAAATCATTGTTGCCATATTTTAACACATTATTTCTACTTAATTTAAGAATAAATACTATTTAAATAAAATTAAGGATAACTAAGTTCATATAAGAATTAAGAATAATATAAGTTCAGTCTAATTTATATAAATGATGAAAATCAGGGAATAAAATGCACATTAAATTATTTAAATAAACGAGAAATTATAATGTTTCAAATTGTTCTTACACGTTAATTAAATTATCTGTTATGATCATTGTTTCATTATGTTGACATTAATATATTTACAGACACTTCGGTTGTGGCCTATAATTTGTTTTTTATTCACAAAAATTAATGGTCTTTGGTCTACAATTGAAATTGGAAAGAGAGAAAATATCAACTTATTGATTACTTAATCTTGTAGGAGACAAACTCGCACTTAACTTATTTTGAAATCAAGTGAACGATAACTTATTTAAATCAACAAAGGTAACTTTTAGAAAGCGTTTGGTAGTTTATTGAAATCAATAGTAAATAAAGTTTGTTGACAAAATGAATGGGTTTGTTTTTGTCACCTTTAAGAACTGTTTTGTTTGATCAAGTAATACAACTACCAATCAATTGATTTTCAATTACATTTTTCTCGATGATTGGTTGATATAATCAATAATCTAATCAAAATTTTCGCAAGGTTGAAGATTGTGATAATTGGTGTTGGTGTGAAAAAATTATTCGCTAATTGAGTTATAAAGTCTTATAATTAAGCTATTAACAATTGTATGTCTAATATTAGTTTGAATTTTTTTGTCATCAATTAAAAAAAAAAAAAAAAAAAAAAATCACTCAAACACCAAAACTAAAACAATTGATGAGCAAAATAACTTAGTATAATTGTAAATTTCATCTACAATGTATACAAATACAATTGTTTAATTAGGTCCCCAACAACTCAAGAACATGACTTTTCTAAGAGATTCCTCAGATTGTTTCAATTTTTCATCCCTAATTTTCCGAGAAATTACAGAAGAAGAAGACCCAGAAATCTTTTTAGCTTGAGAATAAGATCTAACATTATTTTTAGCATGGTTTTGAAGAGATCTTATGGTATAATTCCACCTTGCATAACCTTGATCTTTCATTCCTTCTACTGCTGCCATTAAAATCCATGCTCTGCTTTTTACTGAACTCATTTTTACAAGTAGTAATTTTTTGAGTAAATTTCAGAAGAAATTGGGTGTTTTTAATTTGTTGGATTTATGATTTAAATTGTTGAAAGGTTGATGATTTAGAATGGTAGATTAAATTGGGTTTTATAGAGGGGCATAAAAGAGGGAAGAGATAGTAGAGGTAGAGCCAAGACGAGGTAGTTGTTTTGGGGAATACCGAAGGAAGAGATACCCCTGGTTTTTCCGTTTTTGGGACATACCAGTGTCATTAGTTTATTCCATCCGGAGTATAAAGTATGGATGATTTTCCATGATGTTCAAAATTAGAGCCTTAGAGGTGTTAAAAGTACATCTGATTTGACTTGATCTGAAATCGACCCGAAAAATATTCGATTCAGATTTGGAATAGCGTGGACATAATAATTTAGCATGACTCGACTTTAAAAATTGACCCGACTCGACCTGACCTCAACAGACCCGATCCGATCATCCGATTTGATACCTCTATTCTAAATACGTCTTTGAATTATGCCTCCACCAAACAATCCGGTCGTATACACCCATATGGCCCTTATATGCTCGTATGAAATTTTTTACTCCAATCGCTGTTAGAGTAAAGGGAGTAAAAGACGTGTTGTTGTTTGGTCGAATTATTGCTTTTCTAGATTGATTAGTTTACTCCATGGATAGGTTGTGGCATATCACGTTTGTTCACAGGTTGGTTGTAGAATAGATTTTTTTCATATCTAATTCATTTAACAACATGTTTATAGACACCTTAAAACATAAAGTGCCCCTCATTCTGTTTCATTTTCCTCTGTGGAAGGAATTCGAATATGGTATGACTTTTATGTGGCTATAGCCTAATGTAATATATTCGCCTGTTTGCGTTAAAAAAAACAGGAGATGTGCTTACTCCAAGATCAAAATGCAAGACCAGTGCAGCAGAACCAGAAAATACAAGATGGCAAGCATGGATTTGAATGAAGACTAGTGGTAATACGTTAAGTTGGGAAAAGTTTGTTCAGGTTGTAATTTGATTGGTTGTTATGTATTTGACAAACAATCATGCTAGTTTGTTTTAGGGCTATGAAATTGATAGTAGTTACACATTCAGTTTGTGTTTGGCTACAAGTTTTGTAACCACATAAGGATTGTTTCGGGTGTTTTTAGTCCCTCGGGAGAGTTACAATACGGAGTAGGCGCGGCTGACTTCTGTACCTGCAAAACCATGAAACTCCGGTTGGGTGGAGTTCCGCCTCCGACGACCAAGTTAGTATGATTTACGGATGGATAATAGTGCGGAAGGTAAATAAGTTTTTCTCAGTGATTCAGAGAAATTCCGCAATTAATATTGCTCGGGTTTTGTGTATGTATTTTTGAATACCCAATAAATGAGGAGGATTCCCCTATTTATAGTGGGGGAGACATGTTCCCTGATTAGGGTTTTGATGCCACGTGGCAGCATCCGATTGGATCCCGTTGGGCCTTTGGTGGGCTGCCACGTGTCATGGTATTATTGGGCCACGTGGCTAGGGGGTAGTTTTACCCCAAACATTTGCCCCTCACAGGTGTGACGTGGCATAGCCACGTGTCACCTGTGACAGGTGTCAAGCAAAGAGGAGGCGACGATTGAGTTGCTTCCCGCCTCTCTTTCCTGGATTCAAAATTCGAAAGTGCAAGGCAGAAGGTGGCGATTCGCCTTCTGCTCTTTGCCTATAAATTGAAGCGCACACCCTCTCTCCTCTTCACTTTACAAATTTTTCCAAAATTTCCTTGAAAGCTCTGACACCGGCTGCTAGTTTGTGCAACCAGTTGCTTCATTGAAACGCATACGGATACCGGTTGAGGACTTCACTTAATTTCCCAGGTACCGTCTGACTTGATTCTCTTTCTTGAGTAGAACCACAGACGGTCATACACCATCTGGGACTCCATAAGCCCCTTTTACGCTTTGCATTTGGTAGACCCACAGACGGTGTAGACCGTCTGGGGAATCTTTAAATCATGATCCTCAAAGATAGACCCTCAGACGGTGGTGGACCATCTGGGGTATCCTTGATTAATGGACTATACTCTGATTGCATGCCATAGCCCCACAGACGGTGAATACCGCCTGTGCACCTTTACACTGGTTTCTAATGTAGTTGCACTTTAAAAGACCCACAGACGGTTATATGCCGGATGGGACATCTTTAAACCTTGCTTTTCAAATGATAGACCCACAGACGGTGTGGACCGTCTGGGGTACCTTCAAACCTTGGCTTTTAATAATTCATTCCATAGGACCACAGGCGGTGATATACCGCCTGTGATATCTGCAATCAATGTCTTTCAAGAATTTGCATTCAAAGGACCCACAGACGGATACATGTCGTCTGGGGTATCTTTAGACTAATCATTTTACATCCAGTAGACCATCAACCGAAAATATTCTGCTTGGACCACCTTCACACAAATGCCTATCAAAATCTCCATCTCATAGACCCTCAGACGGCAAGGAGCCGCCTGGGGGGTCTTCAAACAAGATTCTTCAAAATCCGACCCACAGACGGTTTTGGACCGTCTGGGGTGTCTTCAAATAATAGCTCTTCATAACTGGACCCACAGACGGTAATGGACCGTCTGGGGTATATGCAAGCCATGTTTCAAGACTTAGATATTTCGCACCCTTAGCCGGGCTTATACCGCCTGGGGGGCGCTTGAACAATGATCTTCATAGCTTGTTCATAACCTGCCCTTCAAACACCCTTAGCTGGCTTTCATGCCGTCTGGGGGCCTTTAAGCAACCTTCCATAACTAACGCTTGAGGCATCCTTGGTTTCTGATAACCATTCAGTGAAGCCTCAGACGGAAGTGTTCCGTCTGGGGTATTTTTGAGTGAGCTTTATTGATCCCGCATGGGGTGTATTTGAATAGAACTTGTGATACCGTTTGTGGTATCTTTGAGCAACCCTCCTTGATACCGCCTGGGGTATCTCTGAGCAAGCCTCCTTGATACCGCCTGGGGTATCTCTGAGCAAGCCATTATGATACCGCTTGGGGTATCGTTGGATAAAACTGCATGATACTGCTTGTAATATCTTTGAACGCACTTTATTGATACCGCCTGGGGTATCTTTGTGTGAATTTCTTCCAAAATGTCTGACTGTTTGCGTTTGTGCTTCAGGTTTTCAACACAAACGGTCGTCTCCGCCTATGGCATCTTCAAGCCATATCTTTGGAATTTCAACACTAGTCTTCTTTCAACCGTCTTCATAAAAACAAGGTATCATCCTTGCCCCTTTAGTAACCTCTTGAGTTTACCGGTTGTATAGGTTAGAGAATAATGGACTCTCCCAATACACACACGGCACGGCCTAGGGCAGTTGTCAACCGTTCTCCGGATACGGCTGGGGATGCCGTCTGGGGGTGCATGGAACACCCTTACATTTCTGAGAATCCGACCGTCTCTTTTCTTGTACAGGACAGAATGGCTCGGATTAGAGGGACAGCTATTGATTTTGATTACAAGTCAGATGATTCAGCCGGTACACCGTTTGAAGACGTTCCTTTCAATCAACCAGACGTTCCAAGTACGCCTGGTGATGAGATTTTAGAAGAGTACGGAAGCTCAAGTGGTGAGGAAACCGACCAAGAGGCCGGATCATCAGAGTCCACAATGACGCCGGATGCCCTTCATCAGGATGAGGAAGCATACAGCTGGCCGGCAGTAAACAATCCATTGGAGGCGCACATGAGCGCCCGGACGTTGTGACATTAAACGCAACACTCGAAGCTTTTCTGAAAAAGCGTCCGGTAGGGGACGGCTGGGAGGTGGGTGTCCCGCCTATGAGCTCGTCAGTTGTCTGGGAGGATGACTTGAATCATGCCGATAACTACTTCGGCTGCTATGAGTCGGCATTCAAAGCCGGCCTTCGGTTCCCCCTTCACAGATGCATTAAAGCCATTTTAAGAGGCTATGACTTGGGGGTTTGGCAGCTTATACCCAATTCATGGGTGAACATCATCGGCTATATTGCCTCCTGTGAGATGCAGGAAGTGACGCCTAGCTGGGAGGCGTTCGCGCATATGCATTACCTAAGTCGTGCCCCAGGCGGCTGGAATGCCTGGTACACTCTTACCACGCATCCGGAATACATGATGACCTTGGAGAAGCCCTCCAAGTGGACGAGCTGGAAGAGCAAGTTTATTACGTCTCTTCCCCTTAAAGGGCTGTTAATCACCGGATGCGCCGTTACAATAAGAACCTGGCTCTTCTAGGAAAGAAGTGCGCTCTACCAAGGGTACCGGCTGAGGCTTAGGATGCCATAATGGAGCCGGGGTTGTTTAAAAAGACCACCGAGCCTTTGAATGATGGGACACAAATCATTGTTCCTTTATTCTGGGTCCCTCATCCGGACTGGTTCAAGAACCAGGCATTCCTCTCCGCCTGTGGTCTCAGCACCTTGTATAACAAAGGTCTACTACTTAACCGGCAATTTATACCGTTTGTATGATATGCAAATGATGCTAACTTTTCCTTGTTGTTTTGCAGAGGAAGGTTTAGAAATGACTCCGCCTGAGATGACGCCGGCTAAGTCAGCCGCAGAGATCAGGAAAGAGCAGTTGGAGCAGAAACGGGCCCAACTTGCTGCCCGGGCCAGTGGGGTAAGCACCGGCTGTCATATAACCGTCTGCTTATTTTGCCAATAACCTTGATTCTGATTTTTTATTTTTTTTTTATTTTTTTATTTTTTTACAGACGGGAAGCCAGAATGTTCCCCGCTCTATCTGCCAGATGGTGAGACCTGGTGGGGAGCTTCCTCAACCGCCTCCACAAAGGCGCAGGGTCTCATAAGGCCCTACTCCGCCATCAGCCGGCAGGACTCCGGCTCCTGTGAGGCCCACTACTGCAGGCAAAAGTCTACAAAGTCTTGGCCTGAGCTCTGAGCCGGCTGAGACCGGATCAAGGGAGCCTGCTCCTTCTAGCCGGGTGCCTGCTATTGCATCCGGTTCCAATGCGGCTGGGGGTGGTGGCACCCCTCAGCCGGATGACCAAGGTATGGACTCCGCTTTTGACCCCCCTTGGCCGCTTGGGCCAGTTCGAGTCAAGTCTCATACTTCTCTGTCGGGAGACTCGGTCGGGAACCGGCTGAATGTAGGAGCCGTTTATTCCCAACACTTAGCCGATGTGCCTCATGATGCAGATACCTCCTCTCGCTGGTCGAACATGCAAAATTACACAAGGAGAATGATAAGGACCTTGACTAGGTCCGAAAGGGAGGCTGTGTCGGGTGTCAGCTAGGTCAACCTTGACCGGATCACCTCGTTGCTGGCTGAGGTAAGTTGCCGGATGTGGTAGTTTTGCACAATCTACTGTTTCACTGGATGGGGTATTTTTGTGCAAGATTTGGTAGCTGATTGTTTTAAGATCAATATGCTAACTCAATTACCGGTTGGTCTTGCAGGCGATGCTAAGGGTGGATGGGTTAAAAGCCCCCTTGTGAAAGAAGCAAGAGGAGGTAAGGGATGCCCAAAAACGGGCAGCCGATTTAATTGATGTATGTCAGTACAACTCCCTAATGCTTGAAATCCACACTAAAGCCCGGGAGATGAAACAGGAGGAACTCATCCAGCAGCTGACGGCTGCTGCTGACACCGCCAACAAGACGGTTGCTGACCGTCAACTCCAAATCGACCAACTCAAAACCGACATCCAAGCTCTAAAGGATGCAGAGAAGGAGAAGACTGGGTTGAAGGAGGAGGTCAACCGGCTGCAGGGGGAGCTGGACAAAGCCAAAAATGATTTGGTTAAGTCCAAGAAAGATTCTCTGGACCAGCTGGCGGCTGAGCAGACCCGGCTGGTGAACGAGAACGAGCGTGACTGTGAAGCACGCATGAAGATGGCGTGGTCCATGATCCATCCGGAGACCGACTACGCCTTCTTTGACTTGAGGTACAAATACGCAACTGAAGTATTTGATGCTCAAGTTCTCGGGCTTCAGCAACCGGCGCCGTTTGAGGAGTGGGCCGGTGTAAGGGAGGAGCAGACGGAGGGTAAGGTGCCAGGTGACGGAACTCAGACCCAGCAGATCCAAGATGCCCCTAACGCCGGTCAAGGCCAGCAGCCGGAGCAGCAGCAACAGCAAACCTAGCAACAACAGCAGTAGGATTTTTTCTTTCTTTTTTCTAACCGGCCTGTGAGCCGTGAATTTCTGTATCACTTTTCCCGGACAGGGGTCCGGTTAACATTTGAAATATTTAATATATTTGTGCCGACTGTGTCGGTTTGCTTTGCACATTTGCAATTCTCGTTTTTTTTTTTTTTTTTTTTTTTTTTTTGAATCGAATCATGAAATCATGCGATATGCTGGATGTGTGAACCCTGATTGCCCCTAGATGGTTGTTTGCTTAGTTACCAACTCTAAGCAGGCAGCCGTCCATATGCATCCGGACAAATGATTAGGCGGTCCTTGACCGTTGTGCAATAGGGTGGGTTAGTTTAATTCGTTAGAATCGTACCGGATGTATGCGTTTTGAATGGTATCCGGATATATACAAATATGTGGATTACCGCCTGTATTGCTTTTGAGCAATAACCAAGCACAAATGTAGACAATGTTTGTCAATTGCCGGCTGTATTACCTAGGGGCACCAGCCGATTGCAATATAAGACCTTAATATCAGCAGAATAGCCTTGGGGCAATAGCCAATGTCAATTTGAAGATTGGAAAAATCGGGATAGAAGCGAGGTCCGGCTGTAGTGCTTTTGGGCAAAGCCGGCTGCTTAGCAAGATTTAAGTTACCGTCTGTATTGCATTGGGGCAATGGCCGGTTTTATCTTGTTTGCGATAGGTCATTCAAACGCAAATGGGTTATCTTCAACCTAGGCGGTTGAAGCCGTTTGAGAATGTGACGCATAGAACAATGTACCACCCGGAAGGGAGATGTTCTCTTCAACGAATTCACCCGGATGGGTGTCGTTGGATGCCTGTTTTGTATTTAAAGCAGACGGTTTAAGATATGTAGGCTTTGTGCCTTTATTCAGCTAAGTTAGGTACTTAGGATGTCCGGTTGTGCATTGCACACGGATTTTTAAAAGGTGCCCGGGTGTGTATTACACACGGGGCTTTAAAAAGCGCCCGGGTGTGCATTGCACACGGGACTATAAAAGGTGCCCGGGTGTGCATTGCACACGGGACTTTAAAAGGTGCCCGGGTGTGCATTGCACGTGGGACTTTAAAAGGTGCCCGGGTGTGCATTGCACACGGGACTTTAAAAGGTGCCCGGGTGTGCATTGCACACGGGACTTTAAACAAAATTGAAATAAAGTATTCTTTGTTCATTTACTCTATTTACAAAAAGTAATTACAATTTCCTTAGAAGTAGTACTTTTTCAGGTTGTCTATATTCCAAGTTCTAGCTAAAGGCCTTCCGTCTGGGGTTTCCAGGCGGTAGGTGCCGTCTATAACTTCTTCAAAAATCCGGTAGGAGCCCTCCCAATTTGGGGTTAGCTTTCCTTGTTCATTTGCCCTACCGGTTGACTCCATTTTTCGTAGCACAAAGTCCCCCACTTTGAGGGGCCGCTTGTGTACTCTTCTGTTGTAAGCCCTCGTCATTCTCAGACGGTATATCTCATGACGCAAGGCAGCATTGCCCCTACGTTCCGGGAGAGTATCCAATGCAAGACACATGGCCTCCCAATTAGCCTCTTCGTCATAGAGCATGACTCGGAGTGTTGGCTCATAAAGCTCAATTGGTAAGACGGCTTCTATGCCGTATGTCATGAGAAACGGGGTTTCACCGGTTGCCCCCCTTCGGTTGTTCTGATGGCCCAAAGGACGTGAGGTAACTCATCCGCCCAAAGACCACCGGCTCTTTCAATCTTCTTTTTTATGCCGTCTGAGATGATCTTGTTGAAGGCTTCAACTTGGCCGTTTGCTTGGGGCCGGCCAACAGATGCAAAACAATGTGAGATCCCCTGATCTCCCAACCAATTTTTGAGGGTAGGCGTTTCAAATTGAGGACCGTTGTCAAACACCATAGACATAGGAACCCCAAACCGGGTGATGATGTTCCTCCAAATGAAGGAGATGACATCCTTTGTCTTGATGCCTTTGACCGCCTCTGCCTCAACCCATTTGGTGAAGTAGTCTACAGCCACCAGAATGTATCTTCTGCCGCCTGTGGCAGGCGTATAGGGACCCAAGATGTCCATCCCCCATTTTGCAAATGGAACCGGGCTGTAGATAGCGGTAAGATCAGTTGCCGGACGGTGTATGAGCCGGCCAAATCTTTGGCACTTATCACATTTCTTCACCAAGTCCATGGCGTCTGCCTCAAGAGTGGGCCAAAAGTAACCTTGCCGCCTGGCCCTCTTTGCAAGAGATCTGCCGCCTATATGTGAAGCACAAAAGCTCGCATGCAGATCCTCTAGCACTTCTTTTCCCCTTTCTGGGGTAACACACTTCAGTAACGGCTGGAGATAATCCTTTCTGAAGAGTTCTCCCTTGTACATTTCAAAGCTCAGAGCTCGTTTTTTAAGTGCTGCCGCTTTTGAAGAGACATCCGGCAAGGTGCCGTCTACCAAATAATTCCAGATGGGGTCCATCCAGGTAGAGCTTCGATCGAGAATTCCAATGGGGTCATGCTCAATACTTCTTTTTTCCATGACCTCCCAGAAGACTGACCTAGGCGCATCACAAGTGGAGGATGAGGCCAATTTGGATAGAGCATCCGCCTGATTATTTTCTGACCGGGGCACCTGACTCAGATGTAATTCATCAAGTGTCCCTGCCTCATCTTTGTCCGCCTGAAGGTATTTGATCATTGCCGGATGGGTGGCCTCGTAGTCACCATTGAATTGACTAACAATCAATTGGGAATCAGAACAGGCGTCAACTTTTCTTGCCCCTGTCGCCTTACACATGCGTATTCCGGCTAGCAGGGCTTCATACTCGGCTTTATTGTTTGAAGCTTGAAACTTGAACCGTAGTGCATATTCATAAGTATCTCCTTCCGGAGATTTGCAAATTACATCTGCACCACAGCCGTTTGAGGTAGAGCTTCCGTCTATGAATAACTTCCAAACCTGATCGGAATTCTCCGGCTGTGGCGGCCTAGTCATTTCAACAATGAAGTCGTCAAACGCCTGACCTTTCACTCCGCCTAGGTTCAAAAGTTATCTCCAAGCTTTGCATTTCAACAGTCCATTTGATCATTCTGCCGGATGACTCAATGGAAGTCATTGGACGCTTGAGTGGCTGATCAGTATAAACAGTCACCGGATGGACTACGAAGTATGCCTTTATCCGCTTGACTGCTTTGTAAAGAGCCAGCCCAAATTTTTCGATCATTGGGTACCGGAGTTCAGCATTCCTGAGGATATGACTGATGAAATACACCGGGAGCTGCTTGCCGTCTCTCTCGGCAAGGAGGACGACACTAAGGGAGTGATCTGAGACGGCTAGGTATATGTAGAGAACCTCCTTAGGCAGGGGGCTCACTAGCCTTGGCAAAGAATGCAAGTGTTGCTTTAACCTCTGAAATGTCGCCTCAGCCTCTTCTCCCCACTCAAATCTAGACCTCTTCCTGATTTCTTGGAAGAAGTAAAGGCACTTGTCACCTGACCGGCTGAGGAATCTTCCTAGTGCCGCCAGGCAAACGGTTAGCTTCTGGGCCTCCTTGACAGTGCGAGGTGACTGCATGTCAATCACCGCCTTCACCTTATCCGGATTGGCCTCTATGCCTCTTTGATCAATTAGAAATCCGAGAAACTTCCCAGACTCAACACCAAAGACACAGTTTTTGGGATTAAGCATGACCTTATGCCGCCTGAGGGTGGTGAAGGTTTCTCGGAGGTCGGCTATGTGACCCGCCTGTTGCTTGGATTTGACTATCATGTCATCAATGTACGCCTCTACATTCCTTCCAATTTGATGTATGAAAACCGTGTTTATCATTCGTTGAAAGGTAGCAGGCGCATTTTTCAAGCCAAACGGCATCACCGTGTAACAGTACAACCCCTGATCAGTGACGAAGGCCGTCTTTTCCTGATCCTTCTTCCATAGGGGAATCTGGTGGAAGCCTGAGTAGGCGTCCATAAAACTCATCAAGGCATGGCCGGCTGTAGAGTCGACCAGACTGTCGATCTTTGGAAGGGGATAACTGTCCTTCGGGCATGCCTTGTTCAGATATGTGTAATCTACACACATCCGCCAAGTACCATTCGGCTTTTTGACAAGTACAACATTTGCTACCCAATCCGAGTAGTAGCATTGCCGAATGAACCCGCCATCCAGAAGCTTGTTGACCTCGGCGGCTGCCGCCTGAGACCTTTCTTCTGCATAATCCCTCTTCTTTTGCCTAACCGGCTTTATTTTGGGATCAACAGCTAACTTGTGGACAACTAGATCCGGGCTGACGCCTGGCATCTCTTCCACTTCAAAGGCAAAGATGTCTTTGAATTCTCGCAGAAGTTGGAGCAAGTCTGCCCCCAACTTTTCATGAGCAACCGTCCCAACTTTGACTGTTCTGTCAGGACGACATCAATGCTCTCACCAGCCGGCTGGGGTCGGGATTCATCCGGCCTTTCCCCGGCTAGTGATTGCTATTTTGTTTTTCTGGCGGGGGCCAATTGGCCCGCCTTTCGCTTCGTGCCGGCTGCCTTGGGGGCAGGCACTTCTTCGAGGTCAGCAGGTTCCTCGTTATGACCGGCTGCTGTTACAGTCGGCCTGACGTCCGAGAGATAACACTCCCTAGCCGTCTTCTGATCCCTGCTTATGGCACCAACTGATCCATCATCCCTCTGAAACTTGATCATCATAAGAGATGGGATGATGACAGCCTTGGACTCGTTTAGGGTGGGGCGACCCAGAATAAGGTTGTAGGCGATCAATTCCTCGACCACCAAAACTTGACGACCATGTGCCGCCCTTCCCCTTTACCGCCTAGCCGGATGGGCAGGTCAATCATTCCCACCGGATGCACTACTCCTCCCCCAAAGCCGACTAGGGGATGGGGAGCCTTGTGCATGCTGCTAGGCTTGTACTTGAGTTTTGTCAAGCAATGGTAACTGATTAGGTCAGACGAGCTCCCGGTATCGATGAAGATCCGGCCAACTCGTTGATTGGCAACTTTGCATTCGATGACCAGGGGGTCATCGTGAGGCCGCCTAGACCATGCCCCTATCCTTCTCAGAGATGAAGACCTCAGGGAAGGTGTCTTTCGACGCCTGGCCCTCATCTTCCGGGTTGGATAGTTTCCGGATGTTATCCTTGGCACCCTGACCTCCGCTTGCGAAGCCGCCTGCAATGGTGAGGATATGTTCTTCATCCGTTTCAGAGCTAGCAGCAGGCTTCTTGGACGGCTGTCCCCCACTAGATTTGGGGTTGCCCTTAGTTTTCACCAGATAGGACTCCAGGACCCCCTCTTCAGCCAGACGGTCCAATAGCCGCCTGAGGGTATAGCAACCATTGATGTCGTGGCCGACGTCCTCATGGAACTTGGCAATACTTGCCTTTGTCTCTGTTCTTGACAGAGCTTTTCATTGCAGCCGGTTTTTCGATTGTCACCCGGTCCTTTATCTCCATGAGGATGGAGGAGCAGTCTTTGTTGAACTCGTACTTTGGGACGGACGGTTCCAACTTCCTTTGTTTCTTCTAGGACGGTTGACCTGGGCGGTCAGCTGCCCAGACTTCTTTTCTTTTATTTTCTTCTTTTTTAGCAGGCTGGTTAGACTGGCTGTCCCTCCTGTCGGACCGCTTGGATTCCGACGGATGCCTGATAGAGCAGAGCTCGGTTGCCTGTATATAGGCCTCCGCCTCCATCAGCGCTTCTTGGAGGGTGGCTACCCTCTTGCGGACTAGGTCAAATTTAAAAGCTGACCTATCCTTCAGACCCTTGAAGAAGTCTGTATATGCCACTTCGTCAGACAGCCCTTGAATCTGAATTCTCATCAGATTGAACCGCCTGACATAGGACCGAAGTCCCTCCTTGTCACCCTGCTGGATAGCCCCTAGGTCGAGACTTGTCTTTTTAGCAGGGATATTCATGGAAAAATTAGACGCAAACAGGTATGCAAGCGTCTTGAAATTGTTGATGCACCCAGCCGGCAAGTTGCCGAACCATCGCTGGGCTATGCCCTTCAATGTAGCCGGGAAGCATCTATACCAGGCGGCGTCATCCAACCCCTGTAGGTACATGAGGTTGGTGTATGCCATTAGGTGGTCTTCTGGGTTGGTGGTACCGTCGTAGGCACCAACCAACACATTCTTAACCTTGGTCGGTTGTGCCGCCTCGGTTATCTCCCGGGAGAAAGCCGAAGGCTGTTCCCCAAGGTTTAGCAGTCGGAGCTGCCAGTCCATGGGCTGGACCTAGTAGGCCGCCTAACCCTCAAAGGGTGCCGACTGCATGAATGGAGACCATACTGGGCGTATGGCTGTTGGGGCACATACGGGGCCTGCTGCTGGATCACATGAGGGCCAGTACGTGCAGATATACTCTGTGACTGACTCCCCTGCTGTGTCTCCGAATGCTTCATTGAAGCATTTTGGAAACTGTCTGAATAGGTTGACGTTGAGGCCGACTGTGACATGCTCAGACTCTTCTTCTCCCGGATGAATAACCGGGCGTCAGAGAACACCTTCTTTGACCCATCCGGCTGTGTATGCCGGATGGCCTTCCGTTGCCCCGTTTCGCAGAAACGAAGTTTCGAAAGGTCGATCAGGGGCCCATCCGTCCCCTTGTGTTTGGGGTGCGGAGTAGGCACTCGGTCTTTGATTTGCTTCTTCCCGGAGGGAGAAGGCTTCTTTGCCGACTGACCCTTGCTGGAGCCAGCTGACTTCCTGATTATATCTTTGATTTCCCCCTTAAAACTAGTCATGAGGTTCATGAGTTCGTCTCTGGTGACGGGGGCAGCACCCTCCGCCGCCTGGGGTTGTCCAACAGGCTTGCCGCCTAGGTTGCTGGGACAAGCTTTGTCTTGGCTCCGTTCCCTTGTTTCCTTAGAACGGGTGCGCCTAGAACGGAATGATCCGTCTGGGGCCATGTAGGTTTCGACGTCGTAGTCGTCCCCACTGCCATTCTCATGGTCCGTGTGGACCTCGGGGTCAGCCGGAGGCCGGCTGCCCTCTGCATTCGGTACAGGATCAGATGCCATCTCAGTAGTACTCTCCCCACAGACGGCGCCAAATTTTTCGGGTGTTTTTAGTCCCTCGGGAGAGTTACAATACGGAGTAGGCGCGGCTGACTTCTGTACCTGCAAAACCACGAAACTCCGGTTGGGTGGAGTTCCGCCTCCGACGATCAAGTTAGTATGATTTACGGATGGGTAATAGTGCGGAAGGTAAATAGGTTTTTCTCACTGATTCAGAGAGATTCCGCAATTAATATTGCTCGGGTTTTGTGTATGTATTTTTGAATACCCAATAAATGAGGAGGAATTCCCTATTTATAGTGGGGGAGACATGTTCCCTGATTAGGGTTTTGATGCCACGTGGCAGCATCCGATTGGATCCCGTTGGGCCTTTGGTGGGCTACCACGTGTCATGATATTATTGGGCCATGTGGCCAGGGGTATTTTTACCCCAAACAAGGATAGTGGCTAAAATACATGGTGTGCATTTGTTATGTATGGTATTAACTATGAAATGAAAAGACAGGCTTTATTTTTGATCCAAAAAGTTGTTCTTCATTCATTAATTGCAATAAATTAGTTGTTCAACACATTGAGAACTTAAAAACAGGGGCTCTTACCCACAATCATCCAAAATACTATTGTTTGTCAACACATGACCTAAAAATATCAGTTTCTAATTAACTTAGGTGCAACATTAACTAAATCTATGTTAAATATCAAAATACAACTTCTTCAATTAAACTTTCCAAATAGCTTTGTTAAAAAAAAAAAAAAAAAAAAAAAAAAATCCAAATAACTTGTTTTTTTTGCCTTATTTAGACTTGACATGCAACTTTGGTTTGGGAGGAGCTTTTGACTTTGGAGGAGCTCTTGTCTTTGCTGCTGCCTTAGAGATAGACTTCCCTTAAGTGCTCGATGAAGGTTGAGATGTGATATGGGTCGTTTACCACACCAAATTTAAAAAATTAAATACCTAATTTAAACCTTTAAAAATATTAACAACTAGTAAAAAGGGTAAGTAAGGGTCGATCCTACGAGGAGATTAATTAACTCTATAAACTCAAAGTCAACTCGAAAAGTAAACTATATAAACATAAAGAATACTATTTACACTATATACATGAGAATGGGGGAAGGGTTTAACTTGAACGAGCAACTACACTAAACTAAACTACTAATCACAAGTGCTGACACACTTAACCAATTCCATTCATAACTTTACTCAGACTAAACTATTGATAATAATAATTGACTGACTCTGCTAAATTACTCAATTTAACGATTAGACTAATTGTAGAAACTTTAGTAATAAAGATTCTCTATCTCCCTTACTTGAAACCAATTCTGAACTAAGCCGAAATTGACTCTAAACCGATCTAATTATTATTTTTGTTAAATTACTCCGTACGGATAGATAGGTAACAATCCTTTTGGTCAGCAACTTCCAAAATCTGAGCATTAGCATTTAGCTCATATTACATCAATAGAAATATTAAAGCAATCTTATTAAATTGAGCAAAAATGATATTAAAGGAGCATAAAATTTCTTTTGAGTGTCTTTCAAAAAAGAAACTTTTTGAGTGAATCTACAATGAATTACTAATTTTATAATCAAAACGTTAAGCTTCAATAGATACCATAAAATTACATTAAGTTTTACCATGTTTTTCCATTACAAATCATAAAGATCCAAATTACCAAATAGCAGTGCCATACTATCAACACTTAATCTGCTCATATTAAGTGATTAAATAATTGCACAAAAGTTTATTAAAAGATTAATCAATTTACGATTCATTTCTTTAGTACACTACAATCATATTTAAAACTAAGAATGTTAATATCCTAGCTGGTGCTTGTATCATTTGGATTGATAAAGTTTAGTCATCTACTTATATTTCGGAAAATTTGTTAGAAACCATCTTTTTATGGGGCTAATAATAATAATAATCCCTATAGTATGGTTCATCTTCATAAGTTAAGACTTCACAAATTATCAAAGGTGCGAATTTTGGCTAATTAAAACAACGATCGATCAAACAACCAAATATGAGACCAAAAAAACTTGATTAAACACTATTTATATAACAAATATACAATCAAGATTATACAAATACAAGATTAACAAGGACCCCAGCAATTCAAGTACATAACTTTTTTAAGAGATTCCTCAGATTCTCTCAATTTCTCATCCCTAAAATTCTGAGAAATTACAGAAGAAGAACCAGAAAGCTTTTTAGCTTGAGAATAAGATCTAACATTATTCTTAACATGTTGATTAACTGACTTAATTGCATAATTCCACTTTGCATAACCTTGATCTTTCATCCCTTCTACTGCTGCTACTATTATCCATACTCTGCTTTTTACTGAACTCATTTTTTTAATATAAGAAGTTTTAATTTTAGAAAATTGTGAATTTCTTTATTTTTTTTTGGAGGAAGTTTGATAAATTTGATTGAAATTTTGGTGAAGGATTAGGTGTATTTATAGAAGAAGAGAGAAATGAATAGTGGGGTTGTTTTGGTAAAAACAAGAGGAGTGGAACCCCTGGTTTTTTTGGGATGGCAAGTGGGGTCCATATTAATATATATGGGACAATTAAAGTGAGTGTTAAAAAAGATAAGATGGGGTCCACAAAAGGCAAGAACAACGAAAGGCACTTTGATGAAATGTCCCAAAATTGGTAGGACTGATTAGGTGAGATTTGGATAAGATGAGACCTTACTTACGTGTGAGAATCTTGGATAATATAATTGTATTTTTTAAATGTACTTAGATCTGAATTATTAGCTAATTGTCCCCCCTAAGCATGATCTTTAGTCATGAACCTTGGGGAACTAGGGAAAGTAGTGTAAGGTGTAACTATTGCACGTGCGCGCATATGTACATAGTAATTAAAAAAAGGTTGTGGTTAAGATTTTATGATGGAGGTTTTTATGCTGTCAGTGTAGATATGGATGATTTAAAACTCGTATACATTATCAACGATAATTATTACCTTGGATATGGTAGATAATTCGCTAGCCAATCTTTACTCTCTTACGTTGATGTGTAGTTTGAGTACTAAAGATTTAACTGGTATAATTAGTATTGGGTGGACCCTCCATGTATGATCGATGGTGGGGTTGGACTTGTTATTCATCGCCCGCAAATCTCTACATAAAGCCCACATTTTATAATTTTTTGACAAATTTGCCCTTTTTATAATTTTAACCGAAGATAAATTTTTCGCACTAAAAAAAATGTGGAGCAGCACCGGATCGCCGAGGATCACCGGAGAATCGCCGTCGTCATCGGAAAACGAGGTTCGTAACGCATCGTAAGGACGAAATGGTGGCTGGCGCCTAGCCAAAAGGCCATGTCGTGGTTGTGGCGCCTAGCCAGGACGCCGCCACCGTGGTCACGGCGCCTGGTGGAGAAGCCTCGACCATGGTAGTGGCGCGTGGCCAGGACGCCGAAGCCACGGCCAGAGCGCCTGGCCAGGACGCCGCCACAATGGCGGCGGCGTCCTGAACAGGCGCCCCGGCCGTGGCTCCGGCGTCCTGACCAGGCGCCCAGGCCGTGGCTCCGGCGTCCTGGCCAGGCGCCACTAGGGGAATATATATATATTTTTTTTTTTTTTTTTTGATTTTTTAATTTAATCCCCTTTTTTTTTTTTTTTTTTTGTTTTGTTTTTGTTTTTTTTTTTATTTGTTTGTTTGTTTTTATTTTTGTTTGTTTTTCTTTTTTTTTTTTTTTTATTTTTTAATTTAATCCCTTTTTTTTTTTTTTTTTTTTTTGTTTTATTTTGTTTTATTTTGTTTTGTATTTGTTTATTTTTTTTTATTATGGTTTTTTTTGTTTGTTTATTTATGTTTGATAAATTTGAAATGAAATGTGTGTTATTATTTTGTTTTTTAAATGTATTATGCGTTAAATATAAAAATGATATTTAGAAATTTAAAATTTAGAAATTGCGTTTGTGATAATTTTGTGTTAAGTGTATTAATTTAATCTTAATGTAATTATATTTATACGTTATATGTTATTGTTACAGGATTATAGTGGAGACGGAAATGATTACAGTGGGATTTTTGTACATGATGGCCTGTTCGAAGATGCTCAACAAGCGATTGATTGGGCAAAACAGGTTGCAATTAGATCAGGCTTTTGTTTAGTAGTAGCAACTCATAAATCTCAACGGGATGGTAGAATGGATGGTAGAATGGATGCTTTGTACCATGCTCGCGTGCAACAGTAGTAGCAATTTAAAAGATAATGTTTCATTTTAAAAACTAACAACAATAATTTCACAATATTACAAACTAAAAAGATAATATTGAATTTTAAAAACTAAGAACAATAATTTCAAATATTACAAACTAAAAAGATAATGTCTAATTTCAAATATCAGTAATCCCTCTGTGACGCCCACTGCCACTGCTCAAGAGTCCGTTCCAGATCGTCAATAACAGCTCTGCCTGATGCACTCGTCATGCAGTCCCTTTCCTCAAAAAGTCGGTGTCCCAACTGCATAATCTTGCCCATCCACTACACAAAACAAAAAACATGAAACGACGTATTATACATATATATATTAAAATAAGAGAACAACAAATAAAAGATGAGACGTACCGCATAAGAGGCAGTGGCAGGTGGCACATCGTCATCCTCTGCGTCGTCGATGTCTTTGATCAACCTCGGGTGCGAGTGCCGGATGTACCATTCCATGTAGTGCTGGTCACACATGGCAGTCACCCCACTTGGCGGCCGCTGCAGCTCCGCCGTCCATAGGCGGGCAACCATCGGAAACTGCTCCCACATGGATATCATGTTTGCCGGCCATTGGACGACGTACTCCTTCGACGACGCAGATCGTACCGCCTTACTGGGCCATGCCGGTGGAGGTGGGACAACTTGGACAAATCCAAGCTGGCGAAGACAGCGCTGCGGCATGTACGCCTCTACGATCTCGCGATACTGAATCAGTCCGGTGTAGAGGGTCCTGGGTACCCTATTACTAGGGTTCTGGCCGAAAGGCATCCAGTTCACCTGCACATTATTTAAAATCAGTAACAGTCATAAAATAAAGCATCAGATTGTAAAAGTAGAAATAATTTGATCACTGTACCTCTAAGGGGGACATCCTGTCAAGCGATAACCGTATGGAGCGCAGGCGGTCAACGGACTTCTTCTCGACACGCGGACTCCACGCACAGGCACGTGGCTGGCCATCACCAATGGGAACCGGGTCGCGGTGTGGTCGAAACGCAGGAAAATACTCATATATCCAGGTATGTAACAACGTCAGACATCCAGTGATACCTGCTGCATCAGCCCGGCTCGAGAATCCTAACTGGCGATACAGATACGCCAGCGTAGCCGACCCCCAAGAAAACTGGCCTACTCTGTCGGGCTCACACGCGTCAACTATGTCGCGTGGCCTGAGCTTGTTCCCGCTCTTATCCGGAAACAAGGTACACCCGAGAAGAAGAAAAACATATGCAGCCAGCTGTGTGTCCTGCGTCCTACGTGCCGTAGGGTGCAAACATCGCTGCAAGACGGCTGCGATCTTAACGCCGCCGTGATCCCACACACCAAGTGCCGATGTGTACAGCGCAACCCTATCCACCGCCAACAGCTCCGCTAGTAAATCTGCCTGATCCGCATCAGTGACGACAGATGCTCGGTTTCCCTCCACGGGAATCCCAAGGATGGCCTCGACGTCATGCAACATGATCGTCATCTCACCGAACGGAAGGTGGAACGAGTTCGTATCCGGCTGCCATCGCTCAACGAAAGCCGTGATCAGCGTCCAGTCAATCATGTCGTGCATGGTGGCAGGAAGGTGACTCACTCTAGTGCCCCTCAATCGCCCGACCATCTCGCTCTCCTCCGGCCAAGCATCAGCCCAGCTACACAAAAACCTACAAGTCTTTTCCCGGGTTTGGCATTTCAAAATGCCTGTATCCAAAGCCCTCTCCTGGTCCTCCCAAATACGGGTAGCGATGTGTCCTAAAAAGCTAGGAATCACACTCCCGTCTATAGGTCCCCCGGCCACCTCACCCCTCACCATCCAAGAATCATTAACGGCCCTCGACCGTTTTCTGCTACCCGCAGACACAGTGGACGCAGATGATGTGCCAGATCTACTAACAAACCTACCATCTCGACCCTTACGCACATCTACCCTATGCGTCTCATACGTATCATCAAGCCTCTGACTGAATGGACCGTAATCATCATATGGTCCACTCTGATCGTCGACATCCTCATCTGCATCATCCTCGTCCTCGACCTCCTCCTCCTCGACCTCCTCCTCCTCCTCCTCATCATCATCTTGATCGTCCGCAGAACAGTGCACCCGTTCTCTGCGGGCCGAGGCCGAAATACCACGGGATCTAACGTGTCTGGGCCCCGAGCTCTCCATTGAGTAGATCGTACTCCTCACGACGTCAATACTCTTCCCCGCACCAGGTCCAAATTGCGATGCCTAACTCCAAGTAAATAACGAAATATAATAACGAAAACAAATTAAAAAAAGTCGAAAATAAACACAAAAGCAAATAAACAAGTCACGGAAATAAAATTATAAACATAAAAATATAAATATATATAAGACAATATACATATAAACATAAGAAATATAAACATAAACATATACCAAAAACAAAAAATATAAACTACAAACAAAAAAAAACAAACATAAACAAAAACAAAAACAAAAAATATTACCAAAAACAAAAAATATAAATACAAAAAAGGAAGGACGAAAATAAACACAAAAGCAAATAAACAAGTAACGGAAATAAAATTATAAACATAAAAAATATAAATATATACAAGACAATATACATATAAACATAAGAAATATAAACATAAACATATACCAAAAACAAAAAATATAAACTACAAACAAAAAAAAAAACAAACATAAACAAAAACAAAACAAAAAATATTACCAAAAACAAAAAATATAAATACAAAAAAGGAAGGACGAAAATAAACACAAAAGCAAATAAACAAGTAACGGAAATAAAATTATAAACATAAAAAATAAAAATATAAACAACACAATATAAATAAAAACATAAAAAATATAAATATAAACATAAAAAAATATAAATATGAACAAAACAATATACCAAAAACAAAATATATAACCAAAAACAAAAAATATAAACAACAAACTAAAAAATGAAAAACATAAACAAAAACAAAAAATCAAAAATGCAAAGAAAAAACCAAAAACAAAAAACTCACAAAACTTAAAAAATTTAAAATTGCAAAAACTTAAAAAAAGAAGAACATCAAAATTTTAAAGAAAATTTATAAAAAAAAAAAGGGAACTTATAATTTTTTTACATACAAAAATATAATTCAAAAAAAAAAAAAAAATACATAGGAACATAAAATTAAAAATTAAAACCAGAAACAATCTTTTTTTTTTAAAAAAAAATAGAACATAAAATTAAAACAAATAAAAAAACAAAATTTAAAAAAAAAAAGATAAAAAAAAAAGGGAACATACAATTTAAAAAAAAGAAAAACAAATTTTTTTAAAAAAAAAAAAAAAATTCGAAAATAAAATTTAAAATTAAAAAAAAACAAAAAAAAAATTTAAAAAAAAAAAAGAGAAGGAGGCGCCTAGGCAAGACGCCCGTACGGTGGTGGCGGCGCCTAGCCCAGACGCCACTACCACGGCTGTGGCGCTTAGCCTATGCGCCGCCGCTGTGGTAGTGGCGTCTGGGCTAGGCGCCGTCACCACCATATGGGCGTCTTGCCTAGGCGCTTCCTCCGTGGTGGTGGCGTCTCGCCTTGGCGCCCCACCGTCGCCGGAGGTTTTTTTTTTAAAAAAAAAATTACAAAAATTACCTTCTGGCCGGCAAACCGCCTTCCGCCCACCGCCGGTGCCGCCACTTCCTTGCCGGGCCGCCTCGACATAGCTCTGGAAATAATTTAGAGAGAGAAAGTGGAAGTAGAGAGTAGAGAGAGAAATTGTGTTTTTTAGTTTGAGGGCAAAAGTGTCATTTCACTCTTATTTTGTGGGCTTTATGTAGGAATTTGCGGGCGATGTTTAACAGTTCACTTTTTTTGGCCAGTCGAGCCACGATATGAAAATTTTGTGCCAAATGAGTCACGATTGGAAGACATGTTCAATTTTTAATCAAATTGCACAACTTCAAAATGTTTAATGAAGCTCGTCATGCCAATTGTGTGAGATCGAGTTCATAGAATAGCTAAAATGACCCTTCCTGAATTCCAATAGTTTGTGCAAATGCTCATCACCCCTTTCTTTTCCCTCCCTCTAAAAAGATGTTGTACTAGTTGGATGTGAGGTTATATGTAAATAATTAGTGTTTTGATTAACATAAATGAATTTAATTACTACTTTATTAGTGTTACTCTTACTTCAAAAAGCTACATATAGCTGTCCAAGAATACTACTTCACCCAATACCATTTATCTTTAGTGACTTTTTAACTTTAATCAAAGCTATTAGAAGACATAATTACAAACAAAGGGCCAGTCCCTATCAAGGTTTATTTAATTTATTTATTTTAATTATAGTTTCACAAATTTTTTATACCACTTATTTTCTTTTTCATTTCTATAATATTAGTACTTGCCTAAAGTGATAGACAGAATAGATGCAACTTGCTACCAGCCCCCACAATTCCAAATTACAATTATTACAGATGAAATAGAAAACAATAGAAAATTTTGTAAAAAATGCATTTTCCCCAAACTAATGATTACCTAGCACTTGCTTTAACATAGCGCTTTAATAGTTTCATCATTAACATTTTTGAACCACTTAAAATACCTTGTTATATGTAGTGAGTCCTAATTAATCATCATGATAAAAAATTAAAAAAAAAAAAAAAATTAAAAGCGTTTATCTAATGACATTTTGGGAAATAAATCAATAAAATATCTCAATCAACATTATATTTTCAATCAACATTTTTTTATTTATCATGAAGATAAACTTATATTTTCTCTTTTATATACTCTTATAAATTTATAAGACAATGCTTTCAATATTAATCTAATATTGTACATATAAGTTGTCATTTTGAAATTCATGCACACATCGAGGCATCGAGTATATAGGATGTAGTAGCTCTAGTTTAATGTAATTATTGATCGTTGCTAATCATAATATAAGTCAGAAAAACTCACGAAATAAACTTTCAATTAATTTATAACTAAAGATGTAATATACAATATGTACATATATTTCATAATAATAAAGTTTATGATACAATTAATTGGTACCCCAACAATTCAAATACATAACATTCTTAAGAGATTCATCGGAGTGTTTCAACTTATCATCCCTAATAATCTTTTTGGATAACACACTCGAGGCTGAAGAATTTACACTTTTACCCTGAGAATATGACCGAATATTACTCTTAACTTGTTGATGAAGAGACCTAATTTGGTAATTCCACTTTGAAAATCCTTCATCTTTTAAGCTTTCTACTGAGGCAATGCTTCCTGCGGCAATCAAGCATCTTGTAGTCATCTTTATCAACTCCAAAAATGTGAATGAAAACTATATGATAAAATTTTAGAATGTAAAGGATGATGATAAAAATTTGCTAGTTATTTCTGTTTTTGTTGAATGATATTAATTGCTTCTATATATAGGAAATTAGGGTGAAATACTTGAATGCTATTGGCTGTTAGAGAGATAAGAGGTGTGGGATGTCACGTGGGTTTTGGTTGTACGGATAGAGTGATTAAGAGCATAGGATTAGGAGGATGAGTCATACGATGAAATTAAGATTTATATGGACGTGTCTTGGTTACATACTGCCACTGTGTTTATTACCCATATAATTGAGCCTTTTTTTATGGGTTTTTTGAAAGGTATTATAGGGCTCACGACGTCTCCCTTCAACCCCAATAGGCCAAACCCATGTGACTGACGAATTTTTTTGGTATTTAACGTGACAATCAGGTCGTTTGAATTGACTTTGATTTGTTAATTTTAATTAGATTGAATTTTTTATACGATGATTAATAAGTTATTTAGTTAATTTGTAAGTTGTTTTTTGTTGGATTTTTCTTGAATCAATGACTTAATTAAAGCGCTTTTACTTGGATAAGAATTTCAAATGTTTTGAATGTAAAATATAAATTAAGTAAGCGTTTTTACATGGATAAGATTTCCAAGTAGTTTGGATGTAAAATACGTAGTATTAATTAAGTTGTAAATGCTAGGAGTTGAAGTACAAATTATTAGCAACTACAGTAAGGACTAAGGAAGAACCAAACAAATAACTCCTACATATCTTTTACTTGGATAATATACTTACATTATCAATTTGTCACACATAAACAATGTTTTTAATTGTAATCGATGACATGTATTTTGTTACACAAATTCAACAATTTATAATATCCCTAGCTAGTCTTTTATTACTATCAAATTTAGTTTATAATAACTTAAGCTCCACCACAGCTTCTTGGACTTTTTCAAGCAATGAAAGTTTTTCTTTAAGCTCTTCTACTTCCTTATTAGTGTATTCCAAATTAGCCATGTCGGATAATGCTTCGGCTTCATAGGAAGAAATTTCATTTTCGAGCTCCAATATCTTTTGTAATTTCATTCCTATGTCTTGTTGAAACCTTTCGGATTCAAAGAGTTGTTTCTTAAGCCGCTCTTCTTGCTTTCTCGATCCTTCTAAGTTAGCTTTGACGAACAAACCCTCAGCCCTAATAAACCGAAGTTGTTTCTCAAGATCCAAAACCTTTTGCAATTTTGTATTCATATCTTGATGAAAATTTTCACAACTTTGTAGTTGTTCTTTAAGCATATTTTCCTCCTTTTTCGACACTTCAAATTCACCCTTTGTTGTTAATACCTTATTCTTAGTATCCTCAAGTTCTTTCTCAAGCTTCATTACCATATTCAATTTCATTTCCATTTCTTCTAAGATCTTTTCTAGACTTAAAAGTTGTTCTTTGAGCATATCTTCCTCCTTTTTCGACGCTTCTAAATTAACTTTGGTAGATAACACTTCCTCATTCACGCATGCAACTTGTTTTTCTAACTCGATCACCTTTTGCAACTTCATTTCTACATCCTCTTCAATTTTTCGTCGATTTAAAAGTTGTTCTTTTAGTTCTTCTTCCTCTTTTCTCGATGCTTCTAAGTTACACTTACTTGTTAATGCCTCAACCTTAGTAGAAGAAAGTTGCTCTTGGAGTTCCCCTAACTCTAACAATTTTTCTTTCATATGTTCATGAACAAAATTATCAGTTTTCAGCTTTTCTACCTCTTGGTTCAACCGTTCCAAACGAACCCTAGTAGATGATAACTCATTCTGAGTTGATGAAAGTTGTCCTTCAAGCTGGCCGATCCTTCTCCTAGCTTCTCCTTTTTTATCGCCGAATAGTAAATTAAAAAAACCCATATTTTCGCCGAATTTGAAAAAATTAAGATTAAAAACACCATGAAGGGTGTATGGATGTGTAACTTTTGTCTTAAATCAACAAAATCTAGCTAAGAAATGATCATACTAAAAGTTGTTACAAAGATTTTGCTTAAGAAGGGGTTAAATTACATTTGGTTATATGTAAGGAAAAATAATGTATATATTCTTTCCTTGTGCATGAGTTAATTCGTATGTTATATTTTATTAAATGATAAAACATATATTCTTTTCCAAACTACTTGCCACTAGAATCGAATAAATTCTGAAATATGAATAGATTGATAACTTGATTAAAAAGGCCAAATTATGTAATATAGAGTAATAACAAATATACAATTGATACAATATAGTCAAAGCCCCAAGGCGGCTGACCCGACTAGATGCGAATTAATATAGTCGGTAAAGTCTTAGAAATAATCCTAAGACTTTACATCAAATCTCGTCCACGTAATTAATTAACGAAACTCTAAAGACTAATTAGGACCCCAACAGCTTAAGTACATGACTTTCCTAAGAGATTCTTCAGATTGATTCAATTTATCATCTCTAATTTTTTGGGAAATTACAGAAGAAGATCTAACATTGTTCTTAGCATGTTGATGAAGCAATCTTATTGTACGATTCCACCTTGCATAACCTTTATCTTTCATTCCTTCTATAGCTGCTTCTACTATCCATGCTCTGCTTTTTACAGTTTTCATTCTTTCTGAATTAGAAACTTAAAATGTAAATTTCTTAAATTTGGGAAAATGGTTGATTAATTTGATTGAAAGTTTGATTCTTAAAAAAATGGTTGATTAATGTGGTTTAGATAGAATTTATAAAGGAGGAAAAAAGATGGTGATTTGTTGGTTGTATTGGCAAATACAGAAGGAAGGGTGCCCCTGGTTTTTTGGGACAGTTAATGTGAAAGTGAGCACTCAAATGCAGCCAAAAAAAGGTTCATTGAATTAAGAGAATTTCAGAAATAGCATAATTTTTGTAATTTACCCATATTATTATATGGATAAGGTGGGATTACGTGTGAGAATCTTTTAAAATTTTGGAAGTATTATCTTACACTAGATGAATTACATAAAGGGTCGTAAACAACAATAATTGAAACATCTTCTTCTATTGGGAGAATTAAGTGGATTGCAATTTAATCAATATTTATGTTTAGAGCACCAACATTGATTAAACCAATGTTTATGAATAGTTCAAATGTTATACTGAGACACTTCAAAAAAAAAAAAAAAAAAAAAAACCGAAGAGAGTTTTAAAAAACGCAATCCACACATAATAACATCAATTTGATATATCCATTGTAAATTTTAGTTTTGTAATTATTTAATACATGTCGATTAATACATGATCATATTATAATGATAGATAGTGAACATGAGAAAAATTGAAGGAAATAGAAATCCAAAAAAAGTGAGAATTACGCTCAATTTCAATACATTATACTTTTAGCGATAAAATAGGCTAGAATGTCACTATTTGCGTTTTTTATACCAAAATGTCTTCACTTTGATTTATTTTATTTTATTTTTTTTTTTTTTTTTTTTTTTTTTTGATATAACTTCATTTTTTATACCAAATTGTCAAGGATATGTCTACTCTTAAATCAAAATGGCTGATTGGTTGAGTTTAGAGTTGATAAAAAAAAAAAAAAAATGTTTCCTTCCCTTAAAAATTTCTATGAATTTTTGTTGTCTGTGTGTACACCACCTATAGCCCACTGGTTCAGTATTGAAGCTTGATCTTGCTCAATAACTGTAATCAATCCCCCATAAAATGTTTACAAGTGAATTGGGTTCAAAGTTCAATTATAGTGATAAATGACTAGTTATTAAGTGATAGTATGGATTGGCCAACTCATTTTGTCATATTCAATTACTTATTATTATTATTATTATTATTATTATTATTAATGTGGATAACACATTAGTTTTACTTACAAAAAAAGTGCTTTCCATTCTAGTGTATTAGTCTTTTTTTGTTTTGGTTATTTGTTGAATGAATGATGGTAATAATTTATATTGGGTTAAACTTAAACATAAAAAAAATAAAATAAAAAAAATTTGGATAGAAAATTTTATTATTGGATAATTCAAGAGATAAGGTGAGAGGGATATCACGTGGGTTTCGGTAAAAATAAATAAAAATAAATAAGGTGTGATTTTGGCACCATTATTGGACAAACATTTAAATAAATTGGATGTACAATAAAACATTTATTATAAAATTACCTTAAAATGATCAAAAGTTACTCTTTAATGAATGAAAGTTACCTCGTATATATAAGTTATCTTGATATAAATAAAAGTTATGTATGATTTATTAATAAAAGTTATCTAAAAAAATCTCAAAATTACCCTAAATTTATAAAAAAGTTACCTCGATGAGACGATGAATGTATACAAAAAGTTTTTGCCATTATTCATAGAGCCATTCAACGTTAATTAAAGCGTATTTGGCCGTGCATCCTCCCATCTCAATATCACGAGGAGCAACGCCCATTTTCCTGTGAGGAGGTATGGTGCCACCGTACCATGGTCATGTATCTTTCAAGGTCCACCTTTAGGTAGAACCTAGTTTTCATGTCCTTTACATGCATCTTTCATTCAGTTCAATTCAGATTATGTCGGGTTTAAATCATATCATATACGGATAATATAATCATTTTATATATAAAGTATTTGATTAATATTTTATAAACATATTGGAGTATTTCAGATTTATTCTTAGGCACTTGGATTAAAAATTGAATAGTCTAATTTAAAGATTAGTATGGATTTCTATGAAGTTACTTTAGGTATGACGTCGTACTAATGGTTCTTAGTTATTCGACCCTTGTGCAAAATTACTTAACCGGTTCGTTATTCTTTTCTTGTGCATTAGTCAATTCCAATACTTGATGTCAACGTTGTTTTACCATAAACAAATATATTTGTAGATAAGTATATAATTATATAAGGATTACTACAAAATAAAGTATAGATCGAATGAAAAAAATTTCTTCATTGCAATGTAATTCAAATAGAAGTGACATATACAAAAACAAACTAAAAAAAAAAAAACGAAAAAAAGCACAAAACACCATTTACAATTGGACATTATCCTTCATGAAGCATAGAACACATCCTAATATAAATTATATGTATGTGTTTTACATAACTTGTACACAAGATCACGTTCCGGCTAATCGATCATTTAGGACCCCCAACAATTTAAATACATAACATTCTTAAGAGATTCATCAGAATGCTTCAACTTCTCATCCTTACTACTCATAACAATGCTATTGGATTTAACACTTGAGGTTGAAGTTCTCTTAGCATGATCACTTGTGAATGATCGGATGCTTTTCGCGGCATGTTGTTGAATTGATTTCATAATAGGGTAATTCCACCTTGAACACTTTTTATCCTTTGTGGCCTCAAATGCTGCAATGCTTGATGCTACTACCCAGGTTCTTGTGTTGTTCATCTTCTTTGAAATCCTAGAGGAAAAATACCACAATTACGTCGAAAATTTGATATTATAAATCGTCCTTTACTTCTCAAAAATACTATGATTAACTTGAAGGTGAAAAAGAAGTAAGATTTCAAGGTTTTAATTAAGGGGAGCTAGCTAGTATTTTTGTTGTTTGGTATTTTGGTTGAATAATAAATGTTGATTGATGAAAATATATGTTACACATAGTTTGTGTATTTATAGATTTGGGGATTTTATTATGTTCTCTATAATTGGGTGCACATGGAAATGAAGATGAGTCATGTTGATAAAAATTTGGAGTAATACAGTTGATCAACGTGTCCTTCTCCCAATGGTAGTGGCATTTTGAGTAAAGAAGATTCACGATCAATTTTGAACCCACGTAACGAACCGATACAAGTTTAGACCCTATTTTCCTGAGCTTCTAAGCAAATAGAGTAGAACAGAGCATAGTAGGTGTCAGCAGAGCAGAGTTGAGCAGAGTTCAGTAGAGCAACTAAAAAAAAAAAGCCATACTCAATTTTTGAGTCCATCTTTAGAAATGGAGTAATATACTAGTACTTCTTATTTTATTATGTGAAACTTTGTTTTAGTAAATTAGAATCCTTCCGTTTTTAGAAGTACTAATTTGTATTGTTTTGGTTTTGCACAACATAAATAATTCGTTTTAGGTTGTTCTATTTTATATTTTCTACTGTTTTTTTTCATAATTGCAGTATGTCACTCAAAACAATCTTATAAATTTCAGGAAGAGATTTAAGAAGGTAAGCTTTTTAGGGCGTGTTCGGCACTAGCTTTTGAGTACTTTTAGGTAGCTTTTAATGATTTGACCAAGTCAAACCACTACTAAAAAAAAAATTAATGAGTGTTTGGCAATGTAGCGCTTGAGGTAGCTTTTAGTGGTGAAGGTAACTTTTATCAAAAGTTAGAAATATTAGTTTTTGAAGTTAGAGGTAGCTTTAGAGGTAGTGGTTGAAAATTTAATCTATAGTTTTAAAAATAAAATATTGATTTTTATGTGTAACATCTAGTCAACCGCTACTTTACCTGATAGGGGTGTCACGCGTACCTAACAAAAATTACTTAACATGACCACTACTATGTAGATAGGCAAGTAAGGATCGAATCCCAATAGACTATGGTTTAACTAATTAAACAGACTCAAATTATCACTAAGCAAGTAACCAAAACGAACAACAGTGAGAATTAATAACTAAAGGACTAATTAAAACGATTAAATCTAAATAATATAATAAATCGAATGCTAAAAACATCCAAGATCAAACATTACCACGAATACAATTAACGCAATAGTCGCTCTACCCCTAACATATAATTCAATTGATTAACGAGGAAAAGTAATCCCTAAATAATACCAATGGTATCTCCCAAGTTATCAATGACTTCTTTAATCACAATCAAGCCTACTTCCATGGAATCATGTAAATTAAAGACTTTGAGCACATTACTCTAATTTCCTAATCATCCATTCAACTACTCCCGTGATGAACTTCACTAATTGATTTATTCAAACTCGTCAAAACCTAACTGCCGTTGCGATTAAAATAATGTATTAATAACAATACTAATTATCCCTAATCTAGTATTGGCATGAGCACAATCAATTAAGCATATCAATTGCAATTATCATTAGAGAATTTAAATAATTAAATCATGCATCAATCATATCCGGGTTCCGCTAGATCTTGGAATAAGGGAACTACTCACACATAGTAATGAAAATAATAACAAGAATTAAGAAAAACATAATTAACAATCAAAGGAATTAAAGAGAATAAGAAAATAACGAATCTTGAATTACGAGAGATAAATGAAGAATCTTGAGTGCATAATCTTGAATTACTATACAATGAAAATAAAATCTAGAGAGAAAACTAGGGTTCTAAGATTATAGATAATGAGATAATAATGCTAAAGTGTATTTATAATAAGGCTAAAAGATAGGATTAATTAAGGAAAGAAATCGGACTAAAACGACCCAAAATCGACCAGGCATGGGCGTGCCACACAGGACATGCCCGTGCCCAAAGTCAAAATTGATCTTTCTTCAACTTCCAGCAAGACATGGACATGTCAAATTCTGACATGGGCGTGTCTCATTGCGCTAACTTCACTCGACGAGGCATGGGCATGCCTGCATTCAACACGGCCATGCTTCCCTTAGCACGTAGCTTCTAGCTTGAAGCACTCAACTCGACATGGGCGTGCCTCAAATAGACATGGGCATGCCTCAAATAAAACTTCAAATTCAACTTTCTGCCTCTTCAAAACACAATGACACGCCCATGTCTCTGAGTGACATGGGCATGTCTGGCTGGAGATTAGCTTTAAATGACTTCAACTTCAAACATTGGCCTTCTAAGTGAATTGCAAGCTATGATCAAGATCCGCAACTTTGTAAAACCTTCAAATAGCTTCGTTAAATCCTAAAATACATCAAAAACAACGAATCTACCCATAAAAGCATCATATGATCACAACCAAACAAAATTAAGTCAAAATGAGCTATGAACAATAAATCTAGACTCGAAAATTACCTAAAAAGACCCTAAAAACACGTACAATATACAACTTATCAAACTCCCCCAAGCTAGACCAATGCTTGTCCTCAAGCATTGAACCATGAAACACAAGAAGAGTAAGATAGCTTCTCAAATGAAAATACATGTGCCATTAACCAAAAACCTAATGAAAAATAAGAAATTCAATCCAATGTTCACAAAACCACCATAAACTTCATATAATTAGAATTGACAACCTATCTTACCACACATCTCCCCTAACCAACTCAAAAAAACATGAATAGCTCCTCACTTTAGTTGTGCAAAATAAAACAAACAAGCCACTCATGTGTTTACGGGGTAGAATAAGAAATCACTCATCCTAGGCATAGAATGCATATCAACTTCATGTTATCATCCTCTTTAGACTTGCAAATTGACTTTCTCCACTTATAAAACGAAGATGCAACCACGGAAATCAAGAATTCCTTAAAAAGGGTAGGCTTGGTTAGTAGCAAGGTTGGATGATGTTATTTGGAATGTGGTGCTCAAAAAATATAAAAAAATTCTAATCCCACTACACAATCCAATGACGGGTTCAACCCAACCTTATTTCCTCCAAACTTCATATACAAAGCTGCCCTTTTATTTCACACATTTTTTCTTCTTCTTCTTTTTTTTTTTTTTTTTTTGAGACATTTTTCTCTTGGAACTCTCATTTGAATTTTTTTTTTATTTTAATTTTTTTTTTGAGAATACCTTCTGACATAGTAGCACGAATGAGACTATAATTGTCCCCTTTTTCCTTCTTTTGTTGCTATATTTTTCAACTTATTTTTTTTCCAAACTCAAATTTTTTCTCTTTTTCAGAATTCTTCTTTTTTCTGTATTTTTTCTAGCACTGAACACTTCATTTCACACGTCACTCAATAGGGCTTGAAATATACAATAATTCTCCTTCAAAATAAACTTACAAAAAGACTCTATGGCTTTAACACAAGGCATCAAGAAAAGGGTAATCATGGCTCAAAGTGGCTCAACCTAAGAGTGAATGTAAAGAACAAATAAAATTTTGTAGACCTAAGAAATTGAGGCTCTAAATATCTACGAAGGAAATTTAATCATTTTTCCGCAATATGCATCATTAAGTCTCAAATAGTCAATAAGCAAATCCAAGATTCAAATCACATGAAGGACAACTAATCACACATGGAAAAGAATAAGACTGAAATACAGTGAAATCAATTGAACATGGCTCAAGCATCTCACTAGGTACACAAGCTATCCATATTGGTCGAGCGAGAGACCATTGTAGCCACAAACAAGTTCAATTCCAAGCCAATTAGTGAATGGGTTTTCAAAAACAAGTTTTTCAACTTTTAAAGTTACACATGTATCACATATCATCATTGAGGCATAGTCTTATAAAGACGCTAAAAATCAACCCAAAGTAAACTAACTACTATATACAAAGCAAAAAGTAATCCCTCTCCCGGGCTAAACTTCACATTGTCCTCAATGTGAATATATATCAAATAAGAACAAGCAAGGGAAAGAGAAAACTATGCCCTATTGGTCGGAAGAGGGATCATACTTAAGGGCGGAGCTAGGATCACCCTTGAAATAATGTCGCATCATATCCCCAAGACACTAAAAATTTGATAGGCGTGTCGCGTACCTAACAAAAATAACCTAACAAGACCACTACTATGTAGATAGGCAAGTAAGGATCGAATCCCAAGAGACTAAAAAAACAAGAATAAAGAAAATAAAAAGAAAAGGAAGAAAAAAAAAATCAAAAACACAATGGGTAGCCTCCCAGTCAGCACTTGTTTAAGGTCTTTAGCTCGACCCCTCTTTAGTAGCTCACCCTGGGTCACCACACGGAAAAGATACTTCGTGGTGTTGCTCGTTAATATATCTACCTCCAAACGACTCCTTTAGATTAGATTTGATATGCCTTGTATCCGAATTTACCTTCATGTAACTAAACCCATCATGTGGTGGAATATTGTCCTTTTTGCTTACAAAATTTCTATTTGAAACACACTTATCAACCAAAGGGTTAGTAGCATCAATTCTCGAACAAGTACCACCATCAAAAGTAAAATTATGGTCATTAAAAAGCTTAAACACGACTTGTTTGTCCTGAGCTCTAATGGTCACTTGTCCTTTAGGAACATCTATTAAAGCTTGACTTATAGCAAGAAAAGGGCGGCCAAAGATAAGCGGGATCTTATGGTCTTCTTTCATATCCACTACAACAAAGTCAACAGGAAAAACAAGTTCACCAACTTCAACTAATACATATTCACCTACACCCTTGGGGAGTCTAACAGTCCTATCAGCCATTTGAAGAGATATGAGGGAGGGTTTAAGTTTTTTCAACCCTAATTTTTCATACGATGAAGAAGGCATTAAATTAATGCTAGCACCTAAATCACACAAGACCCTATCAAAATGTGTTTCGTTTATCATGCAGGGGATAGTAAAACTACCAGGATCATGCAACTTAGGTGGTTGGCTCTCATGCAAAAGACTAGAGCATTGCTCATTTACTACCATACGTTCTAATTCCTTATCATTATGGTTATGATCTAAAACTTCTTTCAAAATTTTTGCAAATTGAGGCATTTGAATTAAAATATCAGAAAAAGGAATGGTACCATATACCTTCATAAGAGTCTCAGAATATTTCCCAAAATGCGTATCGAGCATGGCTTTTGATAACCTTTGCGGGAAAGGCATTGGTTCCTCATAGGCATGTGGAGCAACATATTTGGGACCTTCATTCTCACGCATTTTTGTTTTCGACTCCACATTGTGTACTTTCTCTTCAAACCCTCTTGTATTCAATTCATCTCTCTGCAAAAAAATAGTGAACTAATAAGTGTAAAATTCCAACGTTGTAGTTAAAAAAAAAAACAGAGGAAGTATTTTATTTTCATTTCACTCAGCTTTCTAGTTGCTGCTCACATAAAAAACCTTGTTTTACAAGGAAAAAATCACATTAATAATTCCAACTATAAGCGATTTACCTACTTGGGATATGATTATATTCTAATAATCCCACCTTTAATTTAATTTGCTACAGTTTGCCTCTAGCACCCCAAATGACCAATTACCTAATGAATGGGTAATTTTTTTTTTTATTATATTAATGCCGCGTGTTGCAATTTAAAAAAAAATAATTAAAAAAAAAACAGAAAAAAAACTAATCTACCTTTCCCTACCCCCACTCCCTCCCCTTGCCCCACCGTTAAACCCCAATACCCAACCCTTCTGCCCCTTTTCCCACCGTGTAAACCCCCAGCCTCCACCCCTCCCTTTCCCTACCAGTACACCCACAACCCCACCCCAAACCAACACACCCCCCTCACCCCTCCCTAACCCTAAACCCTGACACCACCCCCTCCACGAAATCGTTCGGAACTATTATACTTCCCTTGTTTTATAAGTGTTACAATTACCAAATTCGGCCATATTTTAATAAGTATTACACTTCCTTTTTTGGCAAAAAGTTATATTTTAATATTATATCCTTTTTTCTCATGATCCCCACACAAACCCACTACTATTTTTTTTATTATTATTTCTTTTCTCTCACATTCATTACACAATAAACTATTAACCACATTATCTTTTATTTATTTATTTTTTTTTACACAATTTTTTAATACTCCAACTACTCCACTTACCTCTTATTTTATTTAATTCAATTAAATTGCCTAAATCTATGTGCCGTTCAAAGTGTAACACTTATTAAAACATGGAGTGAGTACAAATGATGTGATCAATCATATTTGTGGTAGGGTAAGTTGTTTCGGTCGGTTTCGAGGATGAGGATTGTTAAGGGGGGAGTGTTGTCGGGGTTTGGCGAGGGGAAATTTTGGCCAGTTTCATGCGGGTGATTTAATTTAGGGGGTGGTGGTGGGTTTGCTGGGTCGTTTCGGGGGTAGAAGGGGCCAAATGGCCATTTTCGGTGGTTAGGGGGGCGGTGGCCGATCGATATTCGATTGGGCTAGTGGTGGCCTAGGGTTTAACGATGGAGGAAGGGGAGGAGTGGTGGCTAGTAAAGGGTTTGTTTTTTTTTTAGACTAATAACATGTTGACACGTGTCATGGTACCTGTTATAGCGGGTCGTTAATCGATTGAGCTTGCTGAAGGCAAACTGAAAAGGTGGGATTATTAGAAAAATACCAAAGTTGGGGTTATTCAGAATTTCAATTCAAAGTAAATCGCCCAAATTTAGGATTTTTAAAGTAAATTTGTCCTTTTTAGACCTCACCTCTACAACAAACCACGGTACCACACTACTTTTTTTTTCATTTTTTTTTATTTCACTCAGCTTCCTATCAGGCCTCACCCATTTCTTAAGTTTGTTTTTCTACCATTTTTTTTAATTTTTTTTTTCTTTGAGGAAAAGTTTCGTTTTTCTACTTTGTTGTCCTTAACTTTCCCTTCTCCTGCAACATTGTCAAGCTGAACACCTAATTGCCTACAATAAACTAAATTTCACAGCTTGCTACAATCAAGTTGTCCTTAACTTTTATAATCAAGCTAGGTATTAACATATGGATATCACAACAAAATTAGGGTTAGTTGTTGGACTAGTTAAAGAACAAATGGAACTATTTTCTACTCCAAAAGTCCTATTTTTGTTTTTTTTCCCCTTTCAAAGCTTTATAGTTTTTCAATTAATTACTGAGCTGATTTTCCCCTTGCTTTACTGTGCATAAGCTAAACTGCTCAAGTAATACAAGTGTGTGGTTCAACAACTTGTGTCTGTATTATGACTATTGTACTACATAGTTCTTAAATAACCTCCCACAACATTCTTAGGTGCCCAAATCTCATAAAAATTCTTTAAAAAAAAAAATGTCACTCAATTCACTTAATTAGAAGACATTATTTTGGTTTTCATTTCACTAAGAATGTCTCAAATAATACTCATACTTCTTTGTCCTGTTAAAAATAAAATAAAATTCTTTGCTTTCAAAAACTGCACCACTTTAAATAGCAATGAGTAACTTTGACAATGCATCATGTAATAAGTACTCATGATAAGTGCTAAACACCACAAGAATATTTTAAGCCAATAACTACAAGAATTTTATTGAATTTATTTGTTGCTTCAATTCACTCAACTTTCTGGCCCTGCTACTGCCTACGCAACACGGAAAAGCTTTACCCTGAAAGTCATAGATTCATCAAATAAGTTATGCATAATTTACAACTAGCAATTATATATATTCCTCTAAAGTTATTAAAGGATGTCAAAAACATATTTATCTTCGACAAGAGAGCTCACCAATTCAAGCAGATACATTGGATCTCTCTAATTTTGCTTCTTCTTTGCTGAAGAGATCAATAACACTTTGTACAAGAGGGTTCTGTTCGCCGAAACTCCAATAAGAGAGCACATTATGATGATTATGATGGCTGCCCAAAGAACCTTTGGGTATATAACCACATAGACCCCAGTCATAAATGCTAATATAGTGGAGTAAAACACTACCATGAGTAACACCATGCTACGATTAATCAATAACAATGAAATGAACGAATTACTCGAATCTTGGACCATAGACCATACAAGGCAAATCAAAACCAACATGGAAGTACACATAGCCAATGCATTAGACATCAAAAATACCAAAAATGCGACCTTCTTGGCTAAAAGTGCTTCCCCGCTTTCTTGATTTAATCCGCCCGGAAGAGTAAAACCAGCAGTAAATGTAATAGTGGCTAATAGAGCCGCCACCACAAATAGTGAATTTCGCACTTCTAACAAATTGGTCTTACGCTGGAAGTATGATGTTTTTATCCATGGATTAAACACGATTCTTTGGCACATTTCTTCCTGCACATGGTTTGCAATTAAATGGATAACTACATGTACACAAATTTTGTGATTTACTTAAAGTAACTTTGGGGTGTTATTTGTGAGATATAAAAAATTCTAAAGTTGCAATTAATATGTAAGGGAGGAAGTAGAAAAATTGAAAAGCATACCGATTCACTAACGTCTGTGCAAGCTTCGTATGCTAGTCCACATATATTATTGCCAACATAATTAATTCAATAAAAGTTGTGTTCATTGATATCCAAAGCTCGAATAGATCTTATCTTTTTGTGTTTTAAGGAAAAGGAAATGGTACAAAAGAGCAAAATTTTTATTTTTATTTTTTGCATTAAAGAAGCATCATATTCATATAATAAAATGAATCTTAATATATAGCAAATTTTATTGGAAAGAAATCATACCCATGCCTGGTTGCCAGCGCATTTCTGAGCCAATAGATCTATGGCAGAATTATTTCCATCATCCTTGATGTCATAGTTGATCTTATCAATGCTGAGTAAAGTTTCAGTCAAGAATAAGTTGTCATCTTGTATTGCTTTGTGTAAAGGTGTTACACCTTGAGAATCTTGAAGATTAATTAGATCCTCCATGTTGTATGGATTCTTGAGAAAATCTTCATAGTCTATTAAACTTGTAAGTTTTATATGATGTAAAGGAGAATCCTTTTTTTCAATACAAAGATATCGAAACGCTCTCGGATTATGTTCGATGAAGGCAAGAAGAGCTGGGACATGACCGTGCTCACATGCTTTAATCCAAGCCAAGGGTGCTCTATTGAATACAGACGGGTCCTTTTTCAGTACAGCTTTTATAAACCATGCACAACCAGTTTCATATGCTGTATCCCAAGGTGATTGTTTATTGTTATCCTGTTCGGTGATGAACTCTGGTGCTTCATTAACTAGCGATGTCCCAAATCCTTCATCTAATTTCATAGTTTATAAAAAAGTTAATATAAGAATCATGTATTCGATCTGATCCCTAACTTCATAAAAATCTCATTTCCTTTGACTTGTCTTTTCTTAACTATAGTTGTCAATTTCCAATTGCATTGGATCCAAAAGATAAAAATTAAAAGTTAAGCTTCTGAAAAGAGCATAATAATTTGAGAATGGTTTTCACCAAAAAAAAATAAAAAAAAATAATAAAAATAATAATAATAATAATTTAAGAATGGAGAGAGTATATGCTTTAAGCCTATAAAAATATACTCCTTTGTTCTTTAATTATCATTATCTTTCCATTCACTAGTCTGTTTATGTAAAATGAAATAGTAAGTACGACCACTTTTTTTTTTTTTAAAAAAAAATAGGTAGGAGTGAAAAGTTTGTTTATAAAATTTATGTGGGTCATATGGTGGGTAAAGAGTAATAAAAGTGGATATTTTCTTTACCATAAAAAGAGTAAAGCAAAATAAGAAGATAAAAAATGAAAAGTAGTAAGATAAAAAACTAAAATAAAATAATAAAAGAATGGAGGGAGTTTTAAAATTCATTTTCATATATATAGCACATTTGTTTTATATTATTTGCATTGCCTGGAATAATCCGACCATTGTCTCATCCGCCCAAAATAATCCCAACTTTCAATTATTTTATTAATAATCCGACGTTTGATGTCAATACGCTTAAAATGGTCCCAAGTGACCGGTAACCTATTAAATAGATAATTTTTTGTTGGGTTTTAAAGTACACATGTCACAACGTGATTTATCTAAAATTTAAAATTAAAAATAATAAATTTGAAAAAAAAAAAACCAGTCAGACCTAGCCACCCTAAAAATCTTTCTTTCTCTCTTTCACCACCTCCAATAGCGGCGATATCTACCATCTCTGAACCCACCTCCGCCGTTGTCGCTCTCATCGATGAGCTCAATAAGCGTCGCATTCCTCTTATCATCGTCGTCAAAGAAGAATACTTTGGGACGAAAAAGGGAGAGGGGTTGGAATCGCGACGTGAAAGGGGAGGAGGGCCGGAATTGGGACAGGGAAGGGGTCGGTGCGGCGGGGTTGGTGGTTTATCGATTAATTAATTGATTTTTTTTAAGAAATTAATTGATAATTTTTAAAATTTTCTTAAAAAATAATTTTAAATTTTTTTTCTAAATTTTATTTTTGGACCAATTAGGTGTTGATACGTGTTAGATAACTTGTCATAAAAAGTTAGCTGATCGGTTGGGACCATTTGAAGCGAATTTACATTAAAGGAGGTGGGATTATTTTGGGCGGATGAGGCAAAGGTCGAATTATTCCAGGCAATTTATCATTATCATTATCATATCTGTCTCCCTTCTTTTCACTAGGCGAAATTAGAAATATCTCCCTGCATGTCTTTGTCAAGTGTGAGGCAAAGTACCAATTGATAGTCAAACAACGTAATAACATAGAGTGCAACTAGGCGCATATCTGCTATTTATTTGGGATGCATATATGAGGGCTAATTGATAAATTCACATAATTTCTTTTATTGTTACTGTGGTATTTTTTGATGTACCATTATACATGTATTTTATACTACTATAGAATAGGTTATTTTAGTAGTACTATTTATAGCCATTATAAGTAATAGTGGTATAATATTTGATGACAATTTATTTACTTATTTGTACCACTAGAAAAACATTTTTCATCACTCTTTTGTCTTATTCATGCTATTTACTTGCCATGTAAATAACAGCTATGCGCCAATACTTAACCAATACAATATACTCTGTATCTTTTATCTCGTAAAATTATGTGTAATAATAAATGCTAAATATTATTCTATGAAGGAACGAAAAACTATTACCTGTTAACCTTGTAGCAAGATGCAATATATTCCAACCAGTTGAGGAATCTTTTAGATATTTGGTCCTGCTTCTCTTATCCAAATTTCCCAATATGTCTTTGGCTACTTCAGAGCAATTGTTTTGTATGGCAAGAAACAACATAGCGTGCTCTGGCTTGTAATTATCTAGCAGTTCATCCATAATTTGATCATCCAGGAGTAGTGACAATATGTATAGTCCAAGATCTTCACGTTTGTTGCGTAATGCCAAGTGTAGAGGCCCTTCGTAATCTTTATTCATTTCAAACCATGGCAATTGATAGATAGGATATACTCTCCAAATAAGGTTGTGTTTTTTGTAAGCTTCAACAAGGAGTGGTACAATCTGGTTTGTTGCTTCATGAGTGGTAGTTGCAGCAACATGAAAAGGATTGTTTTGATAATTGTAATCCTTAACATTAATAAGTTTTACAAACTGATCTTTCCACTTGCTCTCTAATATGAACTTAAATAGCCATTCTTTGTCACTTTTTATCCAACTATGAACTATTGTAGATCCTTCTTTATCTACTCCTTTGATTAATTCTGGATGTTTGTCCATTAGTTTTGCAATAAAGTTTTCTGCTTGTAAAGAAGAATTGCTATTTAATATTTTTTCTACAATCATTCATAATTAAACAATATACGTAATAAAAAAAAAAAAAAAAAAAAAAAAAAAAGACTAATTTTATTTTGTAATTTACTTCCTTTGTAGTTTTTAAGTTAACTCATTTGTCAATGCATAAATTCAACTGTAGTATCTTTAAAGAATTATTATTAAAATTTACTTGTATAAAAAGTTGGTTTTTGAAATTACAAATCGAAAACAAAATTAAAATGATCAGACATGATTATGTTCGTTTTTTAGCTAAATTATGTTACATATATAATGTCAAAAGTGAAATGTATCAATTGTTAAAATTGACACTCTTTTTTTTGGAAGTAGTATTTATAATATCAACTTTTAATAAATCTAAACTATGAATAGTTAAAGTTATTAGTAACTGCAAATTTGTGCACGATGAATTATGTGTAAAGTCGATCGACATGGTACAATTAAATAAATAATTGGCAACTTTTTATTTATTTAATTTAGGAAACATTTTGCTTGAGATTAGACTCAACGTGTGTCCAATATATCTGACATTAATAATCTAATATTTGACATTTATAATCTAATATCTAATATGAGAAATCTAATATCTGACATTACTAATCTAATATTTGACATTAATAATCTAATATCTGCCATTAATAATCTAATATCTAACATGAGAAATCTAATATCTGACATTAATAATCTAATATATGACTATAGTAATCTAACATTAGTAATCTAGTACGGAGTATTTGAATTCTGACAATAGTAATCTAATATATGACATGAGTATATTAGATTACTAATGTCAGATCTGATATTATTAATGTAAGATGTTAGATTAATAATGTCATATATTAGATTATTAATGTCAGATATATTAGACTCATTGTGAGTCCGACTCACCCAATTTTTTTCGTTTATTTTATATTCTCGTATAATTAGTTAATTAAAAAACTTCGTTCTTTCGCTTTTTATGAGATGAAACATTTTACTCTGTATTTGTGGGCATATACTGGTAAAATTTGAAGGGTCAAGATTGAAAATGGTTTCAATGGCTACAATTTTATTATAGCTATTGAAAAGTCATCCTAAATTATAGATAATATATTGTGTAAATTATATAGCACCATGTCAACTTAAGATGGATAAATCATGACAAAAATGTTTTATTTCTTTGCATTGCTTTAGGTTTTAGTGGATAGTAAAGATGACAAAGAGAAAACTAAAGAGATATCCATATTTTTATCTGATAACGATGACCAAGTCAAAAGTAGTTAGAGTAGAATCTTTTCTTAATTATAATTTGTGAATATTCACTAATATCTATCTCGTTTAACAGCTTGTATGTATATTTTCTTAGTTTGTTATTATCTTTTGTAAACCTAGATTACAGTACTTCTTAGGTATATAAATACATATTAAACCTAATGAGAATATCATCAACTTCTCACATACTCTATTATCTTATATTATCTATTATCAATAATAATGCTATAAGTGAAAGTTAAAAAAGAAAGATAAATAAATCGTCGACTAACCTGTGCATAATGGAGCAAGATGCAAGATATTGAGCTTTTGATGATTCGTAAGAAGTTGAGTTCGACCTTTGTTATCGATTATCTTCAATATCTCTTCGGCAACTGTATGACATTGAGCCTCGACAGCCAAGAATAGAACATTCTTCTTACTTTCGATAACTACATTTTCATCCACAGACAACAAATATATTGCTAACTTTTCATTCTTATGGGCTATGGCCAATGACAAAGGTGTATCTCCATTTTCATCCATTAACCAAGGATGTTGATTATTTGAAAGGCTTGGTGATTCTTTTTTGTAAATATCTATCAGCAATTCTGCAATTTTTGTAGCATCTTCTGTACACGGGGCATATCTAGCCTAGTCGTGTAATGGATTGCCACCATAACTATTTGTTGAAGATACAAAGTATGTGAAAATCTTATTCACATCTTGGATGATATCCTTACAATCTAAGAGAATTTTGAATGGCCAAATTTTACCATAATATGCCCAGAAATGAAATGCCGAAGCTCCATTCTTATTTTTTTGTTTAATTAGCTCTGGCTCTCTCTGAAGAAGTCCTCGAAAGATTTCTTCTGATACTTCTGTTATAAAAAAAAAAAAAAAAAAAGGTTTTCAAAGATTATAATTATGTACTTGTGTGTATATTTGTGTGTTCATGTATATATACATATACTGATATACATATATTTGTATATGTTAACTCTCACTAAATTATACGGAGTACTTTATAAAGAAATAGGTAATCACGTAATAAGATTTTATTTGATTCATATTGATGTTAGACGTACCTAAACTTCTCCTTATATCTTGTCTTACTTCTTTAAAAAAAAAAAAAAAAAAAAAAAAAAAAAAAAAGTTGGTGTTGTACGAAGTACAATATTATTTTAATACAACTTTCTCATTAAGGTGTTTGTTCCATTTTGACTTACCATGTGTTTTTTCATCTTGTAACTTAGACCCACACTATTAATAATGAAATTTTATGGATTTTTTTTTTTTTTTATTAAAATCGATTGTTTTGAAAAACTACCTTATAAAATATGTTATAATAAAGTAGTTTAGTTTATAAAGTGTGTATAAAATTTTATAATAAGGTTTCATGCTTTCATTGCCATATTCTGGGAGTTTAACTACTCTTTCAACATTTACTTTTCGATTATTTTATTTTACTTTTTTCTTCTTTTTCATAAAAAATTAATAAGATAGTTTCCTATATTAAAATATTTATTTGTAAAAGAACTATTAGAAAAAGTATTACGTTCATTATTGAAAGATATTAATAATAACCATGTTTACCTGAGCCTTCAATAAAATGTATTGAGTGGAATGGAGTGTAGCCATCGTTTCCGCCGCCGCAACTGATAGGATGGGGAGACCTCAATATCACTAAAGCTAACTTGCTCATCTTCGTGTGCACGGCTTCGTAGACTAAGGAGCTACCACGATCACTAGGCATATCGGAAATCAACTCCGTATCCATTTTATAAATTTCCACCGCACATTCTTCTTGATAACGAATAAGAGCCACAAAGCAAGGGTTATCTCCCATGTTATTCTTCAATAACCAGGGTCGTTGATGTTCCAAAAGATGAGATGGGAATGTTGGTAAACAACGATAAACATCTTTACTATCTCTACATTACCAACAAAGGCTGCTACGTGAAGAGGGTTATACTTGTAAACTTCGTCCCCGGGTTGAACAAGGAGTTGCTGCTTGGCTTCTTGAGGTAAAATCCCCATGGCTTCTCTTATAAACTCTTCTTGGTTTTCCATCGTCGCCATGTGGAAGATGTTGCCATAATGACATCTTCCTGATTGTTCTTCTTCCATAGGGAAGGAAGTCAAGTAGTATTCGATGGGTTTATTTGATTCAACACAGTATTTTAGGAAGTCTACATCTCCTCTCAATGCTGCCTTTCTTAACTCTTCATCCATTTTAGAGGATGTCATGATTGTATGGTTACTTTGGGTTTGGTTTAATGGAGGAGAGTGAAATTAATGTAGTGTTGTTTGGGAAAGGAAGTCCCACAGTCACACTGTAAAGTCAAGAAAACGAGTCAAGTATGAGTTTATGGGATTGTTTGATGGACGGTGGAGATGAGGGAGTTGTGTAAAGGAGTGTGTCTCGGAGAGGTGGTCTGCCAAGTGCGGTAGTGTGGATCACATGGGGCGCTGTAACCTATTGTGCTTTCGATTTAAGTTTTATTTTTGTTTTTTTGAATAATCCAAACAAATAATTTTTGTTATCGTGATTATGAAGTAATTTTTCAAATTTCTAGATTACTTTGACCACTTTGTTGACCGTGATTAAAGGGATCAAAGTTCACACAAACCATAAGCGTTATTTATATTGAGAGTGAGGGATAGCTTAGTTGGTAAGAGCTTTTTTTCCGATTTCAGGTGATTTTGGGATCAATTCTCATCCCCGCCCTAGTGGCTTATATGAACCAAAAATAAATAAGCATTATTTATACTACCTCTGTTATGTATTATTTGCAACGATTTGACATAAAATGTGACTGAAAAACGTTTGATAATTGCAAATAATATAAAACAAATGTAATATTAGATTTGAATATAAAATCGTCATGTCATACCTTATATTTTATTTTTATGTATAGAATAAATGACTATGTGAATAACAAATTTAATTACGAGAAAATTGAGTCATAAATTAAATGTATACTACCCTGTAATGACCAAAGGAATTACTCTGTAATAATTTATATTTTTTTGAGGAACCCTACCTTTTAATTGAGTCCGAGTATGAGGATATGCTTTATAACTTGCATTGGGACAATTGCTTGCTTGTTTGTAGCAAATTTTTGTTATGTAACTTAATTAATAATTTAAATATGTTATGTTTAGTCTTTATACGCTATGTTTTTTCTAATTTTTACACCAATATGATATAAAAGATAAAGTTTATTAGGGATAATACAAGCAATTATAGGTATATCATAAATTCCAAAAAAAAAAAAAAAAAAAAAAAAAAAAACCGGACCATTTGGAGGTCCGAATAAACGTACTGAATTTGGATCCAAAAATTACGAATCGGATCGGACTCAGACTCGGATTTTTCGAATTCGGATTTGGATCCGAGTCCAGGGTCCGTTTACTAAACGGATCAGGTTCAGATTTAGCCGCATCCGACCCGAATCCAATCTGTTGCCATTCCTACACCCACCCCCACCTTCCAAGTAAAATGTTTTCGCGCCAAGTATGAGAGACCTCATGCCACATCCACACTTCAAGCCTAAAAGGTTCCCATATGAGGAACGTGATAGAGTATATAAATTGATAATTGAGTTCAACCATCAGTATTTACTAAAAACTTACAGACATATCAATGCATGATAAAATAAATTATTTATAATATTTAAATGATAAAATAATAAATTAATAAATATTGGTAGTAGGTAGTAATATAGCTGATGAATCTTGTTCGGATTTTAAAATATACTCCCTCCGTTTTTTGTAAGTGTCCTTTGAATTATTCGTTAAACATACTTAGACCAATATTTGTAAATTATACATAAGAAAAAATAGTCTTGTGGATACTTGTTGGAATCATCTCAATGACTAGATTATTAATATTCAATTGTTATAATTTATTTATCATATATTGATCAATTCTGAGTTGATGAAAGTTGTCCTTCAAGCTGCATGATCTTTTCTACCTTTTGGTTCAATATATATTTCCAAATGAGCCCTAGTTGATGATAACTCATTCTGAGTTGATGAAAGTTGTCCTTCAAGCTGGCTGATCTTATACTCAATCTCTGTGGATTCTGAATTTCCCATATTTTCACCAAATTTGAAAAAATTAAGATTTAAAACACCAAAAGGAGGTATGGGTGTGTAAATTTTGGCTTAAATTAACAAAATCTAAGAAATGATCATACTATAAGTTGTTACAAAGGTTTTGCTTAAGAAGGGGTTAAATTACATTTGGTTATATGTAAGGCAAAATAATGTATATATTATTTCCTTGTGCATAGGGTTGTTCATCGGTCTAAGACTGGACTGGACCAACCCAGACCGGACCGAAGACCGAAAAATTGAATTTCAAGAACCGAAAATCGGATCGATTAAGCTATGACCAAACCCGGACCGGACCGTAAAAATCGGTCCAAAACCTGGACCGGACCAGTTTAGACTGATGTTAGAATTTTTATAAAAAAATTTTCCTAAATTTTAAATTATTTATGAAAAACTCGATAAAAATATAAAGGAAAAACAATATTTTAACCATTTTTTTTTAATATGTTTAGTATAAAATAGCTCATACGACTAAGTTTTCCAAGCTTGTTGAGAATAATCTTAATTATTATTAAAAATTTTATGTATAATTTTAAGCAAAAGACCGGTCCGGTTCAAGGCTGGTTATTATAGGATTTCGGTCTTCGGACCGGAAAAATAAATTTCTCGATCCGGAGACCGGATCAATTGATTCGGTTCGGTCCAGTCCATTTTTTCGGTTCGGGCCAATTTTTGAACACCCCTACTTGTGCATGAGTTAATTCCTAGATTATATTAAATGATGAAAAATATATTCTTTTCCAAACTACTTGCCACCAAAATCGAATAAATAATTCTGAAATATTAGTAGAGAGAAAACTTGATTAAAAAGGCCAAATTATGTAATATAATAACAAATATACAGTTGATACAATATAGTCAAAAACCCAAGGCGGGCGACCCAGGCGACCCAACTATATGTGAATTAACTTAGTTGGTAAAGTATTAAAAATAATCGTAAGACATTACATTAAGTCTTGTCCACATCATTAATTAACGAAACTCTAAAGACTAATTATGACCCCAACAGCTTAAGTACATGACTTTCCTAAGAGATTCTTCAGATTGATTCAATTTATCATCTCTAATTTTTTGGGAAATTACAGAAGAAGATCTAACATTATTCTTAGCATGTTGATGAAGAGACCTTATTGCATGATTCCACCTTGTATAACCTTGATCTTTCATTCCTTCTATTGCTGCTACTACTATCCATGTTCTGCTTTTTACTGAACTCATTCTTTCTGAATTAGAAACTTAAAATGTAAATTTTCTTAAATTTGGGAATTATTTTGGAAAATGGTTGATTAATTTGATTGAAAGTTTGAAGCTTGAAAAATGGTTGATTAATGGGGGTTTGGTTGGATTTATAAAGGAGGAGAAAGATGGTTTTTTTTTTTTTTTTTTGACACAAAAGATGGTGATTTGTTGGTTGTATTGGCAAATACAAAAGGAAGGGTGCCCCTGGTTTTTTGGGACAGTTAATGTGAAAGTGCGCACTCAAATACAGCCAAAAAAGGTTCATCGAATTAATAGAAATTCAGAAATAGAATAATTTTTGTAATTTACTCATATTTTAATATGGATAAGGTGGGATTACCGATTACGTGTGAGAATCTTTTATAATTTTGGAAGTATTATACACTAGGAAGTTGAATTACAAATCAACATTAATTGAGACATTTGTCTTCTTCTACAGGGAGAATTAAGTGGATTGCAAATAAATCAATATTTATGTTTAATACAAAGTATTAGGTATAAAATGAGAAGATTATAACACGTACGTTCCCATATAGCTATATGCCTATATGACAATATTTAATATTATGTATAAAACATCAACATTGATTAAAGTAGTGTTAGTCATACTAAGACATTTTAAAAACGAAAGGAGTATTGAAAAAACGTAATAAGTTAATAACAATATAATAACATCAATTTGAAATATTTATTGTAAATTTTAGTTTTATAACGATAAGTTTAATTTTGGTTTGGATGATAATAGGCTATATAAATGACTAGTTATGGAGTATTAAGTTAAACTATAGATTGGACAAAGTCATATACTCATTTTATCATATTTACTTAATTATTATTATTGTAGATAACACATAAGTTTTACTCACCAAAATAAAAAAAAAAAAATTTAAAAAAAAAAAAAAAAAACTAGTGTTTTCCATTGTAGGCTTGTAGTGTATTTATTTTTGTAATTTGTTGAATGGATAAGTTGTAATAATTAATAATGGGTAAAAACTTAAACATCAAAAAAGATGATTTTGGATTAAAAAAAAATTATAATTTTAGATATAAGGTGAGAGGAATATCACGTGGGCTTTGGTTAAAAAAGAGCGTGTGATTGGCAACATTATTGAAATAGAAATCCAACGCAATTAAAGCGTGTTTGGACGTGCATCCCCCATCTCTATATCACGAGGAGCAACACCAATACCCCTGTGACGAGGGATGCTGGTCAATCTTTTAAGGTCCACCTGTTCGGATTAACATAATGCTTGATCGGTTTGGATTATGTCAGTTTAAATCATGTCATATGTGGATTGGTTTGGATTATATCAGTTTAGAATTTAGATCATGTCATATGCGGATAATTAAGTTATAGCCTTTTATACATGAAGTAGTTGATCTAAATATAATTGAAATATTTTAATGTTTATCATTTCATTTTTAATTTTAGGCACTTGAGTTAATATTGAATAATCTAATTTTAGGAATAATATGGATTTGAAGTTAATTTAGGTATGATACGTACTTACGTACTATCTATTAATGATGATTCTTAGTTATTCCACCATTGTGTAGAACTACTTTACTTTTTTTTTTTTTTATTATTATTATTATTATTATTATTATTATTTTGACAAAAGTACGTAGAACTACTTTACTAGCTTGTGAATTAGTTAGTTCCAATATTTGATTAATTGATGATCAATGTAAAACCGCTTATTTTACCATAAACAAATAAATTTGTAGATAACTATGTAAGGATTTCTAGGGAAATACTTTATAGAGAAAGAATTTCTTCATTGCAATTAGAATAGAAGTGACGTACCAAAAAAAAAAAAAAAAAAAAAAAAAAAGCAAATGCAAGCTCCATTTACGATCGGACATTTAACTTTGTGAAGCATCAAACACATCCTAATATTCTATAAAAAACTTGTACACAAGGTAGCGTATTGGCTAATCGATTAATTAGGACCCCAACAATTTAAGTACATAACATTTTTAAGGGATTCATCAGAATGCTTCAACTTCTAATCTTTGCTATACTTAATATGAAAATTCTAATGTAATCTTATGACTTTTAACTACCATAATTTTTTAAAATGGATGGTTGAAATTATTTCTTTTTTGATTTATTTTTAATTAGTAATTTTAATTAAAAATTATTTTTTAATTTTTTTATATATTTTTAAGGGGGGCTAGTATTGTATGTTTGGTTAATTTATAAAATGTTGATTGATGAAAATATATGTTACACTTTGTTTATGTACATATGGATTTGGGAATTTATTATGTTCTCTATAATTTGGTGCACATGGAAATGAAGATGAGTCATGTTAATAAAAATGTTGGAGTAATACAATTGATCAACGTGTCTTTCTCCCAACGGTAATGGCATTTAGTAAAGGATTCACGATCAATGTTGAACCCACGTAACGAACCCATGTTTGATACGTGTTACTCAATTTTTGAGTCCATCTATAGAAATAATATACTACTAAAGTATTTTTTTTATGTAAAGCTTTGTTTTAGTAAATCAGAATCCTTCCATTAGTAATAATTCGTGTTGTTTTGGTTTTGCACATGCATGAATAATTTGTGGTTGTCCACTTGTCCTATTCTATATTTTTTAACTCGTAGTTTTTTCATAATCGCAATATGTTATTCTAGCAATCGTATCATTTAAAGGTTATTTAAGAAGGTAAGCTTACAAAATACGGAGTATTCAATTAAATTGACACTAAATGTTCAACATCATTCTTGCGGTTTACAATTAAAGGAATTTTAATGTTCTCTAAGTTTCAATAAATTTCAATAGTAAGGTCTAATAAATTTCAATTAGGTCTAATAAGTTTCAATTAGTTCAATAATGTCTAAAAAAATTTCACCAACTTTAATAAATTTCAATCACATCTAATAAACTTAGATAAGTCCAGTTTAATCAAGTATAGATTTAATCAGGCAAGTGAAGAGCCATTATTAAGATTTCAACCTTAAGCATTTAAATTCAAGATAAAATCCTTGCCAAATGAGCTTGATAACACTAAGGGGGCATATGGTTAGTGTATTTTTTCGATTGAAAACGAATTTGATTAAATAGATACCGTTATCGTGTATTTGGTTTGAAGACATGATAACAATTAACAATTACCATTACCTAAGGGTGATGGTTACCCCTCATTGTAACCTCTCAAAAACTTGGGGTAACAAATAAGGGTATTTTTTACCTCATTTGTAATTTAAAAGCACTTTAAAAGGCCATTGTAAGTGAATAATATTTGAGGTAGAGATGAATTTAAGAGTTTAAATGAAAAAAGACTAAATAAAAGAATAGTTTTAAGAAAGTTTTTGAAATTTGTAAAATCATATACGACAATTGAGAAGAACAATGAAAGTAGGATCA